>NW_026652286.1:78401164-78876967 GCF_009828535.3 Hylobates moloch | reverse complement strand
GCCCACTTCGGCCTCCCAAAGTGGATCCTATGAATTTTAACAGCCATGTTTATATTTTAAAATGCTCAAAACATTATTGTTTATAACTTCAGTCATTATTTTAATGAATTCCAAAACACACATGTATAGGGTCTGGTTAAGAAGGTGAAATCCATATCCTGGAAGAGGATCCAGAGAAATAATCATGCACAATATATTTAGTGCTTAAATATATGTACTTTTGCACTATTGTAAGGATTTTATGTGCTTTATCTCAGGTAAATCTCATAAAAACCCCAAGAGGTACATAATGTTATCATCCCGTTCACAGATGAGTAAACTGATGCTTGGGAAAGTGGTTACGTTGGCCAAAGTCAGACAGCTAGCATACGGCAATGCTGAACTCCAGATCTACCTAACTCCAAGTTTCCTGTTCTTAATCCTTTCCTAGACTGCTCTGGTGATCTGTTCATAGAAAACTGTCTACCTCTGAATATTTTCTACAAATCTTCTCTCTGGACTTTTTGTAGAATAGAAGACTTTTTTTTTTTTTTTTTTTGTTAGACACAGTGCAAATAGTTGCTTTTGCCCCCCGGCGGGGCAGTGGTGCGATTTTGGCTCACTGCAACCTCTGCCTCCCGAGTTCAAGCAATTCTCCTGCCTTAGCCTCCTGAGAAGCTGGGATTATAGGCGCCCAACACCATGCCCGGCTAATTTTTGTTATTTTAGTAGAGACGGGGTTTCGCCATGTTGGCCAGCTGGTCTCAAACTACTGACCTCAGGTGATCCGCCTGCCTCAGCCTCCCAAAGTGCTGGGATTACAAACAGGAGCCACCGCGCCCGGCCCAAAGACCCTCTTGCTGTTGCATTATGGGAAGATGAGTGGTGCTAAATGATACATAAGAAATGTATATGACTATCTGGCAAAAATAGAGTTTTACCTTGAAATTCCATGATCTCTCCTTTCCTCATTAACTTGCCTAAATTCTCCCACGCCTTCTCAAACAAAACACTTCCAAAAAGCTATGTTATAGGTTGGATCAAAATAAATATGCTGAAGTTCTAACCCCAATTACCTGTAAATACAAGTGAATATAGCCTCATTTGGAAATAGGATCTTTGCAGACAAAGTCAAGTCAAGTTAAGGTCCTTAGGGTGGGCCCTAATCCAGTATGACTAGCGTCCTTAGGAGAAGAGGGAAATGTGAGCAGAGACACGTGGAGTAAAATGCCATGTGAATATACAGACATAGAGAAGACAGCTATGTGAAGACAGGACAAAGATTAAAGTTATGCTGCCACAAACAAAGGAATGTGTGAGGCCATCAGGAGCTGGAAGATATGAGAAATAATCCATTCCTGGAGGGTTTGGAGAATGCACGGCCCTGCCAACACCTTGATTTAGAATTTCTAGTCTCCAGAATTGTGAGAGAACAGATTCTTGTTTTAAACCATCTAGTGTGTGCTAATTTGTTACAGCAGCTCCTGGAAACAGATATAAAATGTAAGGAAGAAAATGGTATGAATGGTGTGTTTTGCAACATCCCTCTTTCCCCTATTAGAGCTGAGCCTTACTTTTCACTGGTTAATTCAGAGCAGCATTTGATTGAGATTAACTTTATCTCCAGCTCTCATGGCTGAAGAATATGATTCTATTATGTATGTATAATATATAATCCAAGTCTACTTGAAAAACACCATTATTTGCATTGAAGAGATTTTGCATATCACCTTATGACAAATTATCTCCAAAGAAGACAGAGAAACAGAGAAATTGCAGAATGTTTGCAATGTAGTAATATCATCACATCCTACCCCCTACCTCCCAGCATTTTTGGCATTTCCAGCCCTGATTCAGCAATGTCAAATTATTCCCTGTCAGAAGATTGGGTTACCCTATCCCTAGACAGCTAATTCTATCAAATTATTATGATTCAAATTCAAAGCTCTCCAGAGATTCCTGTGCCATTGAGATCAGTCTATCAGAGGCACAGCTAAAGTTAGCGTTAAGTGCTCAGATATCCATACCACTGGCTAAGACCACTGATGCAAATTCTTCATTCTCTCCTTGCCGCCCTTGGTGAGGAGGAGAAAAGTTGGGTTGGTAATTGAGGAAGTTTATGTGAAATAATTTACCTTGTTATTTACTTTACACTTTTTGTATTTTGTGGGCATGTTTCATTTAGCTCAACAGAACAGTATTATTTCAATTTTGCAAATGAAGAAACTGAGGCAAGGAGGAGCTATGTGATTTGCCCAGGGTATCTAATGCAAGATTGAGGAGTTCATATGAGGTGTCCTGAATCCTACTCAAGTATATTTTCCTGCTGTGGAGTCTCATGCACATGTTAGTTCTCGTTAACTCCTTGAGAAATACAGTTTTTCAAGGATAACATATATTCTGAAATACTTTCTTTTAGTGAGAAAAGGAGAGAAAAAAGAGTCCTGGCTTTTTAAAAAACCTCCTAACCCCACTGCCTCTCTCATTGTCCTTGCAGCATAGTGTAGTGGTAAATAAGACAGATTTATTCAAATTCCGCCTCTGTCACTTACCAGCTGAATGGACTGGAGCAGGTTGCTGCACCTCTTGAAGCTGAGGGCTGCTGGGAAAATAGATGGCGCTGATGCATGTAAAGTGCTTAGCGCAAGTTGTGGCATATCATGAGTACTCAGGGAGAGAGGGGCTGCCATTGCCCTTCAATCTGTATCCAGATTTTCAGATTTGCAACTGGCTTCAAAGCACAGGTGAGGAAACCTAGGCCCACCCATGCAGGTGACATGCTTTGACAACATTACACTGGAAGCTGATCACGTGGCCTGGAGGAGAATCTCTCAGGACACAAAGTCCAGTGTTTGTTTTCTTCCACTGGACTACAAGTCTCTTTGATACACTCAAATAAACATGATATACAACAAAAAGTTTTCTGTGAACATTAATGCAACATACAGTCATCTTAAGTCACCCCTTCTTTGCCTCTGGAAACATGAGCCTTTCCTCTATAAATATTATTCACTTTAAAATAATTTTATTCTTTTAATTTTGACCTTTCTAATGTCATTCTACACTTGAAGCATCATCTTTGAAGAAGCATCATAAAGAATGTCATTTTATGGCCGGGAGCGGTGGCTCATGCCTGTAATCCTAGCATTTTGGGAGGCCAAGGTGGGCGGATCGCCTGAGGTCAGGAGTTCAAGACCAGCCTGGCCAACATGGTAAAACCCTGTCTCTACTTAAAAAAATACAAAAATTAGCTGGGCATGGTGGTGGGTGCCTGTAATCCCAGCTACTTGGGAGGTTGAGGCAGGAGAATTGCTTGAACTGGGGAGGTGGAGGCTGCAGTGATCCAAGAACGCGCCATTGCACTCCAGCCTGGGCAGCAAGAGCAAAACTCTGTCTCCAAAAAAAAAAAAAAAAATGTTGTTTTATTCATTTTGGGATTTCTCTTAATGAATATGCATTAGCTTTATAAAAAGTGTCTCTTTGTAGTAAGAAAGGTCAGATAAGCAAAAAATGACATAAAATAAACTATAAGATCAATATGCATTTCATTAAAAATCCACTAGTTCTTGGTATTAAGCTATACACAATGTGTTAAGTACAGGAGATCTGGCCTTTCAGTTTCTCAGTTGTGTATAGATAGTTTTCGCCACTTTCAAGACTACCAACACGATTTTAAGAAGGCAGAGCAGTTCTAGAGGTTCTTAGGAAAGATTCAGGTGTGAGGACATCTTTCTCTGGGTAGCTCCCAGCCAACACCTGGCATTCCCTGTTCTCAGCTACTCCCAAGTGGTATGTCCTCAAGGACAGTGGGATGGAAGCCTGGCTCAGCTGCAAAAGGGCTCTTTCAAACCTGGAACATACCAGACACTTTCCCTGTCCTCTGTAGCTATGCAAATAGCACCAGCTCCTCCACCGTAGAAGAGTTGACAATTTATTCTCTAAGAATGTTCTGCATACAAGTAAACACATTCAGCAAGTGAAACACATTGGAAGCAAATCTCTTACATGACTTGTATGTTGTCCAACAATTTGACATAAACACAAAATTTTCCAAGAATACTTAATAAACGCAATGCATGCATTGTGTCTTAAAAGAAGCAGTAGCATCCTTTAACTGAGGAGGCTTCCTTAATTTATTCTATCATGATAATTGGGGACAAGGAGATAATATGATCTGGAGGATGTGAGGGGGTAGTGCTGCCAAAAATACACAGATTTTTAAAAAATGTTTAGAGTCAGTAGAGAGGAAAGGAGGTAATCAGAATTAAATAATCAGAGCCACAATGATTTTAAATGATTATGCTTTCATTTTTAATAGGCGCTGACTCATTCAAAGATTTTTATTGAGTGTCTGCTGTGTCCAAGGCACTAGGTTAGGTGCAATGTTAGATAAATCATGTCTTTCCCCTCAGTGAGCTTGTAATCTGAAAGAGTACACAAGAGTACATAGGTCAGGTGCAGGTGGGAGGATTGCTCAAGCCCAGGAGTTCAAATCATGGCTCAAGCCCAGGTGTTCAAGTTCATAGTTCATAGAGAACTATGAATGTGCCACTGCACTCCAGCTCAGGTGACAGAGCATACATAGAACCTGTCTCTACCAAAAAAAAAAAAAAAAGTCTACACAAAACTTCAGATAGGAATATGTTGATTAAGAACCAGAGGAGGTCGGGCACCGTGGCTCACACCTGTAATCCAAGAATTTGGGAGGCCAAGGAGGGCAGATCACAAGGTCAGGAGATAGAGACCATCCTGGCTAACATGGTGAAATCCTGTCTCTACTAAAAATAAAAAAAATTAGCAGGGCGTGGTGGTGGGCACCTGTAGTCCCAGCTACTCGGGAGGCTGAGGCAGGAAAATGGTGTGAACCCAGGAGCCGGTTCAAAAAAAAAAAAAGAAGAACCAAAGGAGGTAATCTTCGAACTTGATTAAGAGGCCAGAGTTTAACTTTTGGATAATAAAGGAAAGAACAGTACAGGTTGAAAGATATAAGATCAACAACTACAAAAAAAGCATTGAGGTATAAAAACTTAAGGAAAGAAAACAACATTGATTTAGATAAATAATGTACCTAAGGGGTATTAGAAGAAAATGGGTTAAAAGGAAGTGGGTTCTGAGGAGGGAGGACATTCACATCAGTCTGATTTTATTCGGAAGACAGTGATGAAATGTTTAAGTCATTTAAGCAACAGAATAACACAATCAGAGCTTTGTAGAGCATAATTTGTAAAACATGCATAAGGTGAATAACATGTTCAAGAGACTAACAGAAATGAATCCATCAGAGGGCTGTTGGGCTAGCCCAGTAAAGGTGGTATTAAAAACAGAGTGTTATGTGTGTTATGGTCCACAGGGACCTGAAAACCAACCTTGTCTGTGGGATAGTGGTGGACAGGATGGGCAAAAGATGGCAGAGAAGCCAAGGATGGCCCTTTCACTTTAAGTCTGGGTAACTGGAAGGATGCTGGGACCACAACCAGAAAGGGGTAACTCAAGTTTAGCAGGAAGATGATGAACTTCATATACTGGATGTGATGCTCCCATAGGAAACCTTGGTGATGATATTGAGAATAGAGTAAGAAATACAGAGCTGGAGCTGGATAGATAGATCATGATTGGGAAGTTACTTATGCAATTGTGATAGAAGAAGAATTCAAAAAAGGGAATAGATTGTCAAAGACACCTTGAAAAAGTAGAAGATGCGGAAGGCAGGTCTCTGGTGTATTAGTTTGCTAGGGCTGTCATAATAAATTACCACAAACCGTGTAGCTTCAAACAAAAGAAATTTATTCTCTCATAGTACTGGAGACTACAAGTCTGAAATCAAGAGGTCAGCAGGGTCATGCTCCCTCCAAGGACTCTAAGGAAGAATCTATCCCTTCCTAATTTGTGAATCCATCCTTCTCTAATTATGCTAAATGAAATAAACCAAATATAAAGAGGCAAATGCTATACTATCTCACTTATATTTGAATTCTAAAAAAATTGAACTCATGGAAATAGAGAGTAGAGTGGTGGCTGCCAGGGGCTGGAGTGAGGGAAATGGAGAGACATTGGGTAAAGGGTACAACTTTCAGCTATGAGATAAATAAGTCCTGGGGATCTAATGTACAGCATAGTTAACAATACTGTACTGTTTACTTGAAATTTGCTGAGAGAGTAGATCTTAAGTGGCCTTACAACACACATGCATACACACACACACACACACACACAAATGGTTTGATTGTGTAATCATTTCATATTTATCAAATTGTCATGTTGTACATCTTGAATATGCACAATTTTTATTTGACAATTAAAATTTCTATTAAAAAAAATCTATCCTTGCTGCATCTGGTTTCTGGTGGTGGCTGGCAATCCTCTGCATCCTTTGACCTGTGGCAGCATAACTCTGCTTCAGTTTTCATACAGACTTTTTCAGTGCCTCTTTCTGTCTGTGTTCAAATTTTTCTCTTATTATAAGGATATAAGTCATTGTATTAGGGCCCTCCCTAAACCAGTATGACCTCAATTTAGTTTTATTACAGTTGAAATGATCCTACTTCCTAATAGTCACATTCACAGGTACGAGGGGTTAAGACATCAACATATTTTGGCAGCACTCAGCTCTACCCGCTACAACTGAGGATGTTGATATTAGATGTGTAAAGAGAAAAAGAAAATAGAGTGGGTATGGTTAGTAGGTAAAGAAGATGGTCATAATTCTTTGGTGAAGACATGATTTAATTTTACATTTTACAGTAATTTCTATAAAATTTAATAAATATTTTTACATTTATAAGTTAATTCAATAAAAATAAAGTCACCACATTTCAACTTGCCTTAAAGTAGTTTAGGACTTTCTGGTGTAATTTTTTATTTGTTGTCTTACCTAATCTGATATTGCAAATGTAAAACTACCCTCAGGTGCTAAAAGTAAAACCATGGTACAAAGGTAGGTTGTGAAAGAAGGCATTTTGGAATTCCATTTTAGAATTTAAAATATCATGGACTTGATCAGATACGGCGGCTGTAATCGCAACACTTCAGGAGGATAAGGTAGGAGGATCACTTGAACTCCGGAGTTCAAGAGCAGCCTGAGCAACATGGTGAAACCCTATTTCTTATTTTCTAAATTTATTTTTTTAAAAATAAGATAAAATATGAGCTTTATACAACTTAAAACATCCCACAATTTACACATAATGAATTGTCATTGCCGCTTGCATTACAACAAAATTATGTCTTATCACTAGTCCCTCATGGGAACAGCTGATTTTAATATTGCTTATATTATTTTGATTGTTGCTAATTGTATAACTCCTCACTAAACAAAGCAGAAAACACCGTATAAAAAACTTCCTAAGGAAAAAGTCTGCATATAATTTTGTTATATCTTGTTTTCCATAATTAAATCATGTAAAGTAATAAACGAAATTCCTCAACCATCTTGCTTTGTAAGTTCTGCAATCCTCATAGCATTGGCTTATGTAATGCATCTTTCCTCTCACAATTATGTAAAAAAGCTAGAGCATGTCATTGTTTCCACTTTAGAGGTAAACTTCAGAGAAGCCTCACATCACTGAGAGAGTCAGAGAAGGAGCTGAGACCCAGGTCCTAGGACCAGGGTGATACTACCATGCTACAAAATGGCCCCTTCATTATTACCTTCAAAGTTTCTTTCACATTGATCAGCAAAATTTCACAGCAAAAAGGTTGATTAATGATCAATTAATGATTAAACGATTAATATCACCTAATTAAGGTCATGCTTGATAAATTTAAAGGTCTTGATAATAGTAAGGTTATAAAATATTTGAACACAATTAGTGTATATGAAAGTTTGCACCCCAAATAGAAGATACATGTCCTTTGTATGCGTACGTGGAACTTTTTTAAGTGTATACTTGTCCACAAAACAAAATTTCAAGAAATAAGAAGGTATGTCATGAAATAATGTTGTCTGAACAAAACGCAATACAATTGAAAATTTAAAAAAATCCAAACTCAAATTTTAGAGCACTTCTTTGAAAAACTGTTATATCAAAGAAATTCAAGGAGCCTGAGATTTCTTTGCAGGAGCAGAGGATTTCTAAAGACACCTATTTCAACATAATTTGGAAGAACAAACCTAAGGCATTGAAACTGAACATCATAATTAAATGATTTCCTATCAGGATGGTGTCCGATACTGGTTTTCCTTAAAAAGCCAAATATAACTGTACTTTCAAAATGTAAAGTTATATAGACACAGAAATGTAAAATTAAAATAACCTTTCAGGCCACATCTACAATGTAAAATACTATGGGAGGAAATGAAATTTATATTTTATTTATTACACTTTCTAGGACCCATAAGGAGTTATCAGAATTCTCAGTGACTTTATATATTTTGTCCTAGATAAGTGACAAAAGATACAGTTTCAAGACTTTGTATCTGCAAAACACATCATTCCCTGAGGCAGGTGTACTCGCTAATGGCACCACTCTTAATTTCCATTAGGTAACGGGAAAGAAAAGTAAGGAGTGAGCTACAACTCCATTGCAAACAAATAGTATAACATCACAGCACGATTGATCAACCACATAACCTAGCACACTCGAAATTATCAAAACAAAGCAGATGAAGCAGACAAAATAGCTGTCATAACATCTATTTGCTAAAGGCGATACGTTTTAATCTGAAAATAATTTTACTTCTTTACTTAAACCTCTCTATTCCTATTTGACATGTTACTCAAATACATTGTCTTCCATATGATGCTTTAAAAATTCATGTGCACTTCTAAAACCAACTAATTTGTGGTATTTTGATTATTACCATCCTCTATCCCACTAGGCTGCCTCCAGAATAAATTAACACATCAGATGTTAATTCTCTATTATGAGTCTGCTCCCAAGATTATGAGCACCATGAGGGAGAACTATTGCCTAATGCATTACTGTACCATCAGCACTGCACACTGCCCATGGCCACTGTAGGCACTGAAGTTTGTTGAAAAAAGAAGAAAATGTGGGGGGCAAAAAAGAGGGAGGGAGGAAGGAAAAGAGAAACAAGAAGTAGTAGAATAGAAAAGGAAAAGCAGTTAAGACTAGAGGCAAATAGCCTAGTGGAAGCAAAAAGTGGTAATTCGCAGTCTTTAAGAGAGTAGTCAGAAAAAAATAAGGGAGAATTAATTATTCTAAAATTATAGCATTTGAATTGCTTGGGATTTTTGTTTGTTAGATTATTTTAGTATAGGGAGAAACAACTAGACACATTACAGCTATCCCTATGAAAATTATGCTCAGTAAGAGAAGAATTTCCAATGCCACGGGATGTGGAAATTCACATTCACAGGCTTACCCATTTTTTCTCTCTAAAAACTGGCCCCTAAAGGGCTGCACTTTAGATACAAGGAGCTAAAATTTGAATGCATTCTCCAATGTGTGTATGTTGGAAACTTAATCTCCAATGCACCTAGTAACAGGTGATTAGGTCATGAGGGCTCTGCCTTTGTGAATAGATTAAGGTCGTTGTGATGGGAATGGGTTAATTATCTCAAGAGTGAGTTTGTTATAAAAATGAGTTGGACTTTCTCATGCTCTCTTGTACTATCTTGCCCTTCTACCTCCACCATGGGATGACACAGCAAGAAGACCCAATAAGATGCTAGCATTTTGAGGTTGAACTTCTCAGCCTCCCAAACTGTGAGAAATAAATTCTTTATTAATTACCTGGTCTGTGATAGTGTTATAGCAACACAAAACAAGCCAAGATACATGGGAAACATTATTTATAATGCAGCCTATTTACTGTTGGCTCCAGATAACTGTAATAATAAGCAGAAAGAATGTCCATTAAGATTTAAAAGACCTCAATTAGAATTGAAGAATTGATGAGACATTAGAGAGGGACAGAAAAAGATAGTGTTTATCTCCATAAGTGTTTACCAGCTGCTCCATTTTCTTCCAAGTGCCCTTTGTGCTTAGAAATAAATAAATGTATGGGATAGGTTACAAAAAAAAAAAGTATCCCTGTCTTAAAAACTACCAAACATGACAAGTGAGTTCATGTGAATGACATTCTACTCAACAACACTGGATAATGCATATTGGATATTTATGAGTATGCAACTATGCAGAACCATATAGCTGGCCCTATCTTAAATGCCTGATGCTAAATCACAAAACTTAGCTTATTAAACATGAGCTATGAGATGGCTGGCAGCTCCCTGATCAAAATGAACTTTGTGAAGAATTATTTACCAAACCCCAATAGCCAGCAAATGACACCAGATCGCCAGTGGTTTACATATACTAGTTATTATCTTATGAATTTTTGAAATATTTTGCTTTTGTCCTCAGGGGGAGCAGTATTCATAGTATAAAATATACGATTTCCCTGTCACTTGACTAAGAAAGTATGAAATATGGATTGCTAGAACCACAAAGAAACATTTATCAGGTTAAAAAGGTACCAAATGACAAATAATGAGAAAGAAAACCTTGCATTACATACTATCCTTTCCACAAGTGATAGTGCTCACTTATTGGGAATCAATCACGCGTGAGGTCCTATGCAAAGGTTAAGTGATTTGCTCAAAATGGCATGGTTTATAAATGCCAGAGGCAGGATCCAAAACCAAGACTGCCTGACGATAAATTTATTTATCCAGTATAAACTCAACTCTTACTTCAATTTATCCCTATAACAACCCTGGAATTAAGCAGAGCAACCATTGTTGTATTCATTCATTTATTCACCATGCATTCATTCATTCAACAAACATTTACTAAGTGCCTGCTATGTACTAGTCATTATACTTTAGTGGTTACAGAGACTTAGGTCAAGAGAAATTAAATCTTCTGAATGAGATTATTTCTTGCATTCTTCCTGTTGTTTGCATTTTTCAAAATATCTTACATTGATTATCTATATTCAACCCAGAATAAGGCAATTTAATTATTCAGACATTTGTATTGTCATGGAATGTTTTCATAGGAGACACAATGTTTAGTCATTTATCAGCCTGAATAATAGCAGTCCTCAGTAATTAGAAGCAGTAGACTGAGGCTACATACAAATGGTGCTTCTAATCTTCTATATACAATATGAGACTGATTATAGTTTGTGAATTTATATAGAAGCAATGTACCTTGGTAACAGCAACACCTGAAACATAGGAAGCTATTTCCTTTGCATAACTTCCCAGTGTATAGATTATTACCAGATTTCTTCTAAATATTTTTCTCTTTTAGGATGCTGATGAATATCACAAATCTAAGGAGTATAACAATGAATCCAAAGCACCTACTGAGTGTTTAGCCAAGTGCAAAGTGCTAGTGGTACAAAACAAGTATTAAGCCAGTTCTGGGTGTCAAGAAGTTTTATGCTCTAATGACCTGAATTGATGGATGACCAAGGTCAGTGATATAGGAAGAATGAGAGGAAGAAAACATGTAAGGGGACAGCAGAACATTAACAATAACAAAAGTTTTTGTTCAGGGCTATTGGAAGGCAGGGACACTGGAGAATGGAGAGTATTGAGTCATAGAGTAGATACTGAGTAAACTCACGGAAATATTAGGCATTATTAACTTGAAGGGAAGGAATTTGCTACCTGAGAGAGTGTCAGCATCCCAGCCATAGCCAGGTAGCCTGAGAGAGAGAAACTCTCTTTTCTTGCAAAAGATGAGCTTGGGTTTGCATACTCATCATAACTGCTCACCATATGAAATATTTGAGAATTCCTATTTTCTACTTTCCACCTTATTTATGTTTATGTGACAATTCATGTTTATTGTGATTTTTGCAAAGGAAACAAGGCCTTTGTATTCTGACACTCCATTTAGTTTCTGGGTTTCTTTTGTTGTTGTTAAATTGTAAATAAAGCATTTTGTTTAAAGTGTTCAAACTGTATAAACTTCAAATAAAAAAGCTTAAAGGTAAAAAAATTTAAAAACAAACTTTACCAACTTATATTAAAATAGGTACAACCAATGGGTGTTTAAGTAATCTCAAAGTATTTGTGATCATCTCTCTCCTTATAAGACATTCCCTGAGAAGCATTTTATTTGAGATTAAAGAAAAATCAATAAGCTTGGGTGAAAGGCAGTGATGATATAATAAAATAGGTGGTAAATTTGAAGTTAAGTCTAGAATTTAAATTTTACTTTCATCACAAAAGACTGGGGAGACCTCGGGCAAGGCTCTTAACTTTAATGTGTGTGATTCATATAACTAAAGTGTTCTCAGTTGTCACTAGGGTGTGAGTACAATTGGTCTGCATGAACACTAAAATTTCATTGGCTTTGTCTCTATCTTACAAAAACTTCTCAAAATCTCATCCAGTTATTTTAGGAAGTTCCTAGATGGTCTCAAATAAGATCAAGAACATGTCTGTTAGTTACGGCATAGTAAATGGTATCCTGCCCTGTCATTCCTACCTCCTGAAGCTCCTCACATTCACGGCTGACAATCAAACTTTGGTGTCCGTTCCAAAGATTCTCACTCCAAACATTGCAAACAGCCTCCTCTCAAACTGCCTGCGTATCCAGAGGATCAAGCTACGAGCATATTATTCCATAGAGTCAGGTAGTCAAGGCATCAGTGCCTCAAGGGCATTTTCATTGAGATTGAGAAGAATGCTATCTGTTTGCTTGGGCTGCTATAAAAAAAAAAAAAGTCATATGAACTGGGTGGCTTATAAACAACAGAATTATTTTATTATTTTCTTACACTTCTGGGGGCTAGGAAGTCTAAGATCAAGGTACGGGCAGATTCAGTGACTGGTGAGGTTCTGCTTTCTGGTTCATAAATGGTACTTCTTTTACTGTGTCATCAAATAGGGAAGGGCGACCTAGCTCTCTGGGCCTCTTTTATAAAAGCACTCCACCCATTCAAAAGGTCTGCACCCCCATTCCATACTTACCTCCCAAAGGCCCACCCTCCTAATGGCACTACCTCTGGGGCAGGATTTTGACATAGGAATTCAGAGGCATGCAAACATTCAGACCATGGCAAATACCTTTCCACCCAACTGTTATTACTCTGGACACTGCAGTGTGGCTACGTGTCTCATGGACTCTAGAAGCAATCACTCCTTCAGCTTTTGCCATCACTCCTTTCTCTAAAGGGCTCAGACATGAGTTCTGTGGAGCTGCACTGCCCAGAGGTTGTCACAACCCTTTGCTGTCTACTCTCTAAACTTGAAGTGTAAAGAATGCCACACTTCTTTCTTTTCCTTAGTCATAGTACATCCTACCATTACCTAAAGTTCTCGAGAAATGTGGGTCAGTCATTTTGTGGCCACTTTTCCTTCTCTTAGAGTGCTTCTTAACCTGGGGACTTCCACACTTCAAGAGAAACTAGGGAAAATAATTTCCAATCCAGGACCATGGGTCAAAATCAATGTGTCTTTTTCATGTCCCTAGAGTCAGTATGAAGAAGGTTGCCTGCTTCCCTGTAGTAGCTCCAGTCTTACCAAGGCAGTCTCTGTACAAGTTTTACTGGCATTTCCACCCCAACAGGGCTTGGTCCTCAAATCTCTAAAGGCTCCCTTGGAGAGCAACAGGATATGGATCTCAGCTACCTGCAGAGACTCTCACTCTGCAGGCTTCCCAGTCTTAGGAAACCCCATTATCACTCCTTCTTTCTGTTGTCCTCCCCTTCCCTTTTCGTTTCATTTCCCCCAGAAATGGCATTATAACCACTTCCTTCCTTTCTCAGATAATCCAGGTTTACCTACTTGAAGGGCCCAGACCAGGAGTCATAGAATCAATCAGTTCCTTAAATGTCGACATGTTGGTTTGATTCACAAAGTAGTTTATAACATTCATGCCAACATCAAAAACTAGAAGATTATACATTTAGAATTTTTGTGATTTCTCTTAATAAATCAAAAAATCCGATGAACTGGGTCCACATTCCTGCATGTCAAGAGTGGGCAGTAACTGAGTAGCACTTTAGATAGGGCACACACTCAATAGTTTCCCACAGTCCTCACCACCCCCGACTGGTTACACCTAGCTCTCTTCATTATTTTATGGTAACTGGCTATTGTAGTCATCAGAGTTTGCAACCCTTGGCCTGGACCTTACCAATAAAAACTATACAGCAAGATTTTCTTTACTTGGTGTCACTGTATCTGGCAACTTTCAGCTCTGAAATGCAAAAAGACTTTTAATATTTTCTGTGTTCTGAATGCTTATGTCCCACCAAAATTCATATGTTAAAATGTAATCACCAAAGTGTGATGGTATTAGAAGATGATGCCTTTAGAGGCTCTGCCCTCATGAATGAAATTTGTGCCCTTATAAAAGAGAACCCACAGGGCCAGCTCATCCTTTCTACCATGTGAGGACACAGTGAGAAGGCACCATTTATGACCCAGAAAGTGGGAACCCATCAGACACCAAATCTGCCAGTGCCTTGAACTTGGACTTCCCAGCCTCTAAAACTGTGAGAAATAATTTTCTGCTGTTCATAAGCTACTTACTTTATGGTACTTTTCATAGCAATCTGAACAGACTAAGACAATATTCCTCTGGGGCATGAACACTCAGAAATCCAGAATATGGGCCCTGATTGTCCAATCCTCTGAATGGGGAATCAGAAATTACCTTTTTATTCTTTGGTTGATGAGTCCAAATTACCATATTTCGTCTGCTAAATGGCTAAATATGACTCTTTTACACCTTTTGTATTCCTCTAATATGTACAACTATGTCCTCTTCTAATATAAATACACCCTCCTCTAACATGCTCTATTCCCTGCATGTGAACCAATGCATGCAAAACACATGCCTGCCTCATCCCCCATCATCAAACTGTACCAATGCCAGCCTGATCACAGTGGATTCCAGCAATAATAATATAATGCCCACTTCTCAGAGGTGTAAGAATTAAATAAAATTATGTTTTTAGGTTCTGTTTTTGCCGTTGTTTAACCTCTCCATTGCCTATCCTCATTTCAATTGCTGTAGCCCATCTGTTCAGATTTGTCAGAGTCTAATAAATTGTCTGAGGAACCAGATGGATAATTAAGGCTGAAGAACAGAATAGGGGTATTAAGCATCCCATGGACACATCCCCAAACTCTGTCCTTGGAAAACTGGAAAAGGAAAGAGTATCCTTTTGTTGGCTATGAGTCATTCCTTTGGAAACCTGAACAAGGTAAATTTAAGTCACAAGCCTGAGTTTTGAGGGCAGAACCTAACAGAGCTCAAGATTTCCACCAAACTTTAATCTCTGCTGACTGACATCAACAAAGATACTATCCACCTCTTCAGATTGTGTAACAATGAGAAAACAAGTGGGAGCTGTCAAAGAAATAGCATTTGACTTGCTTTTATGGAAGAAATTAATCAACCTGACTGTATCTTAGAAAAAGAAAAGTGAAAGGTTGAGTCTGCCTCTAACATCCTTTAAACTTCCTCCAAAAATAGCAAGTGAATATAGAGCATTTCAATTTACTTGTAATCAAATGAGACTAAATGATTGTAAATTTATTCATATCAGTTTCTATACCAATACTTTCACTTTGGTTTTGTATGAAGAAATGTCCTTTCCTTTTCGAGATAATTTCTTCGCCTATATCCTTGAGCCTCGATTCTGTTTTCTCATCTTGCCATTAGACTTATTCCATTAATATTTCTTTCTTCTCCTATGTTTTTTCTCCCCCTCTCTCCCTCTCCCTTTCTGTCTCTCTGAACTTCTCCATATTTTATAGCTAAAATTTTATTCCAAGTTATAAAGAAATACACACATATATGCATTTTGCCTGCTTTGAGACAGACACTTCGGTAACTATCTACTTCATTTCATCGCTCTTCTTCCCACTATGGCCAGACCACTTGGAAAACCAATTTACTCATGACCTCCACCCTCCAATTCCCCATTCATTAACCCAACACACCACTGAAATTACTCTTTCCAAGGACACCAATCCATTTTACTCATGTATACTTTGTAGCTAATTAATGTGGACCTAATTTCATTCTTAGTCTACTTATTTACCTACATAAAAATGTCCTCTTTGATGCTCTATCTTCCTTTTGAGTCCATTGTGCCATGGCATCTAGGTCCTTTTCCTGCCTCTTTTTTCTCTTCTTGATCCTCATAGTTACATTCTTTTGCTTTATTCTCCCAGATAAATGTTTGTGGTACCCAACATTCTCTCCTGTGCCAACTTTTCACTTTAATAATCTCCCTGGGCAACCTCATCCAAGTGCAGAGACTTAACTATTACCTCCACCCTGATGATCTTCAAATCATATACATTGCTACTCAACAGATCTCTTTCCTGATATTCAGAACTAATATCCAACTGCCCATATAGGTCATCCTGGAGATACTTCAGCTCAATATAGGTAGAACCGAAATTAAATCTATCTTTCCTCTTGGGATCTAAGTTGAGTACTGGCATTACCATCTGACAACCAGTCACCTAAGCCAGGTGTCATCCTAGGTTTCTCCTTCTCCTTTGTGCTCCATTGATCATTAAAAGTTTTTCCAAGCCGACTTCCCAAAAAAGGTGTTCCATCAGCCATCGTGATTGCTTAATTGGGCTGTGGAACTCCTTAAAGGATACTCCTGGCTTCATTCTTGGCCTGCTCCAATCTATCTTCCACGCCAATCTATCCTGCCTGAGGTTGTTCCATTGTGTTACCACCCTAATTAAATCTTTATCTTTATTAAAGTTAAGTTTGTAATCATTTCTTTAAGGTTAAGTCTGTAGCATGCTTACTTTGGTCCTCTATGATATGGCTGCTGGTTACCTCTCTAATCTCATCATCTGCCTTTTCTTCCTCAGCAATTTGGAGCATGTAAAGTTTTGAGGACACACCATTTTATTGCATGGCTTCATGCCTTTACCCATGTGCTCTTTGTCATCTATCCTCACTCTCCTTTTCTACATTCAAAAATTCTACTCTTCCTTCTCTCTTCTTGGATGCTTTCCTTGAATACCTCATCTTTGTCTGCCACTTACTACCAAGAGAAGGTTGAGCATTTCCTCTTTTGCATCTCCATCTGTTTTTATGCCCTATTGAAGTACCAATCACACTAAAATTTGCCAATTATAGATCTAGTTATCTTCTCCTCTTTTAAAAATAGGATCTCTAAGAGAGAAACATTATATTTTGTCTTTGAATCTTCAGCGACTAGCCTAGTGCCTGGCTCCTAGCAGGATGTTAATAGATGAGGAATAAATGGATAATTTCAATTTATAAATATGCAGTAAGAACTTAACAAAATGTATTAAACTGGGGAAATAAGCATGAATTAGCACTCAGAGGAACTTACAGTCTAGTGATACTTATAAATCAAGTGACTTATACACAAAAAATACAACAGAAATTGATGGATGTATTGTCACTGGTGTGACTTCATAGAGTAAGTGTGTTATTGTCATTATCTGTTATTGCAAGTATCCAGATTTGCACAACAGATAAGACAGGAAGTAGTTATTTGCTTTTCACAAAGATTACTATTTTGTTAGTGGATTTTCCCTAGGATCTCTTGAAGTTATCAGAGTCTATAAAATAAAGCAATTCATAGCAAGTTTCTTACATATAGATTGTATAAGGTTAGGTACACCACACCTCATCTTCCCGTAGCCTAGCTCTTTTATTTTATCACCCATATGACATTCAAGAGTGATGCTCAAATAACTTCTTAACAGGCTCCAAAAGTAAAAATCAAGTCAGGTCAAAATCAAAGGACATAAGGCAGGAGGCCAATGGAAAATTACTTTCCAGGATTTAAGAACTGGCTTGCTGAAAACGTGAAGCCAACATCCATTTAATGTTGAAGCCGTTCCTTTACACAGGTTCCAGAGGGGTGTACTATCTGAATTACATAAAATTCCAAGCATATTTTATTCATTCATTAAACAAATGTATTTAAAAGTGATTCTGCGAGCCCAGAGTGTCTTACGCCTATCAGAAGAGCCAAACTGCCCACTCAATGCAATTTGTTCAGGTTAGTCCCAGCACAGGAGAGCTTGGGGCCCTTGTTCCATGTTTGAAGTAATCAGTGTCCTTCTTAATGTCCTGAACGTGACTGAGAAAGAATGCCATCACATTTCTTTTAGCTACCATCTTGCAACCATCAAGAGAACAAGCTTTTGGAAATTACCTGCCAAAGGCTGGAGGAGGCGGGTGGATGGGAAAGGGGGAGATGTTGATCAAAGGGTACAATATTTCGGTTAGATAGGAGAAATAAGCTGCAGTAATATCTTACACAGAATGATAACTATAATAAATAATACTATGCTGTATATTGATTTCTTTTAGAGACAGGGTCTCTCTCTGTTATCCAGGCTGGAGGGCAGTGGCACAATCATAGCTCACTGCAGCCTCAAACTCCTGGGATAAAGTGATCCTCCCACCTCAGCATCCCAAGTAGCTGGGACTATAGGTACATACCACCACACCCAGGTAATTTATAAAAATTTTTATTTTGGAGAGGTGAGGATGTCGTTATGTTGCCCAGGCTGGTCTTGAATTCCTGGCTCAAGCAATATTCCTACCTCAGATTCCCAAGATGTTGGTATTACAGGCTTAAGCCACCACACCCAGCCTTGCATTGTATATTTCAAAATTACAAAAAGTGAACTTTAAATGTTTTCACGACAAAAAAATAAGTATGTGAGATGGATCTGTTAGTGTGATTTAATCATTCCATAATATAAACATTAATCAAAACATCACATTGTACTGCATAAATATATTTAAAATTATTATTGTCAATTACAATTTTTTTAAAAAGAGAGAGAGAGCAAGCCTAAGGATGAGGCAGGTACTGAGAAAAATCACAGAAAAACAAAACCAGATGCTGATCAATTCTAGATTTTACAGTAATGTGAGTAAATGAATCCTGGTATTGTTTAAGTCAGTGTGTTCTGAGGTATCTGATATTTGTAACTAAAGTCATCCTAAATTAGATAAAAAATAAGAACTAGATCATGAAGGACCCTTTAAACATGTTAAGGCATTTGACTTAAAGAGACTAGGAAGCCACTGAAAAGTCTTACACGGAGTAGTAGCATGACTGTTGACCTTCATAAACTTTGACTTTCATCAAAGGGAAGATGATAATCTGAATTTTATAGTTTGGCTTAGTATTTCCTAAAGGAACTCTGGAGAGGAATTCTATAAGTGAATTGATAACATGTTTGTCCATGCATCAATAATAAGTTTTTGCTAACAACTCTCCTACCTAAATGTATTTATAAACACTGCCAAATCTTTCCTCTTACTTATTAACAACACCAACTCAGATTCTAAATAGCAATTATCAGAAAGTTTTTACGGGAAGTTCTCTGCTGCACCCAAACTGTAGAGTCAAGAGTCCTGGAGAACTAAGAACAGCTTTGGTCCTATTGTCCAGGTAGTTTGATTGTGAAAAAGATTCTATTGGTGTCATCCTTGAAACATTTCTTTCCTCTACTCCCCAAGAGTTTTGTTTATTCTATTTCCAAAATGTGCATTTAATCCATGCACTGAACTTGGTCTCCACTGCTACTTCTTTAAGGAAAACTACCATCAGGAACATAAACTATTGAAAATATGCCCTCATTGGCGCTCTATTCCCACACCTACCTGCAGCCAGCATGAGCACTCCAGTGCCAGTTTTCTCCAATAAAAACTTGTCAGTGGTCTCCCAGTGAGCTCAAGATCAAAATCAGAATTCTTAATATGACTTCAAGGATGCTCTGGGATCTGTGCCTCAGCTTCATATCAACCAATGTCATCTTCAGCACTCTCTCCGGCACTCATCATGTGTGCAGTCCAGGACTTCTCTTTGCTCTACAGACACACAACATGTCTCCCCTAAGGACCCTGTGTTAGTGCCCCTGCCTAGCTTCTCTTTGGCCTCCTCCACATTTAGCAAATAATTTTTCTGGATTCAGGTCAATGTAACTTTACCAAGGAAACGTCTTCTAACCACTTTGCTATATTAAGTCCACATGTTACCTGCTTTCATAGCGCTCCATGCTTTACCTTCATGTCCTTTTCACAGTAGCTAATGATATATTTATTTGAGTAATTATAAGTTAATGTCTATCTCTCTTGCTTAACTGTTAACTCCATAAAGTTTCATGGATATGTGATTCTTTATTTGATCCCAGAACCTAGCATAGGGCCTGGCACAATAAGCATTTAATATAAATGAATCAATACACAAATAAATCAGCATGACTCTGTTTGTAATACAAATTTAGCCATGCCTCCTTAGATGTTTCTTTGCCATTCACAAGGTCATTTGCTGAAGAAAAAAGTCCTGAACTGAGCTCTACCATTCACTAGTCATGTGACTGTAAAGCAAGTCATTTATCTCTGTAATTGATTCATCTTTACTCAGTTTTCTCCTCTATAATCATAGGTACCAGATTGTTTCTTTTTTAACTCTTGTGAATTGCACAAGTTCTTTAAAAGTAGGTACATTTTTGCCCTTCTTTTAATCACCAGAAGAATAAATTGCTTGCTTTCATTTGATAACAAGTTAACAACTGAACATCACAAAACGTATTTGACAGAAGTCATTTGCATCTTTTCCTTACTTCTTATTCTCCTTGGCATTTTTCTTAAGTAAGAGATTTGCCCAAAACGCATATATGTTGGAATAAGTCTGTGTTACCATGGCAATAACCAGAAATAAAAGCAATGTAAAAAAATGTGTTACAGCCTTTCGATTACAGTCAGGAATGAAATCTAAGGAGAATATCTTCAAAATTAAAAACCTTCCCAAAGTAGAATCAAAATCTCTACTACAATAATGTTTTTGCCTGCAGTCTACCTTTTTCATCCTGACTGTTGACAATCAGCCAGAAATAAATAATCAGAAGTCTTTCAAAAATATTTGTATAAAGAAAATATAAACAAAGTATGCTCTGTGGGGACTTCTTCCTGCTCAAATTTGGATGGGAGAGTCTCCCACCCAGAAAGAGGCACTTCCTCTTCTGCTTTCTGATGCTCTTTGTTTCAGAAGAATGAAGGCTCAGGGCTACTAGCAGCTGCTGAACTCATGCCTCATGCTGAAAGCAAAATCATAAACCAAGTTAGACATGTTTTCAGTCCCTCTCTTCTCTTAGAGAAAGAGTAGGCCAATCTAAATGCTCAGTGCCAAATCCTAGGCTTTACTGAGGTTTGATCATGTGCCAAAACACTGCTAACAACAGAACATACCATGACGATTAAGACATGGCTCTGCCTTTAAGGAGCACAGAGTCCGATGTGCAGGAGAATCATTTACGACATAGCAGAGGACAGAACAGGGCAGAGGGATAGACAGAGTGATTAGCATAGCATAGAAAAAGGGGTAAGGAAAGAAGGGCATGGAATTTTTTATAGAAAAATTAATGCTTTGTTGGAATCTTGCAGTACAAGTAGGATTTACCCAGAAAAAAATGTAGTGGAAGCAGAAGTAACATTGAAGACATTTAACAGGCTGCACAACCTGGGCATTGACTGATTAAGTCTTTACTCTGGCGCAGGGTCTTGAAACCCCACTCCCACCATGACAGGTGTCTGATTTGTTAGACTTGCAGGGAGGGAGCAAAAATTCCTGTAGAAAAAGACACAGTTGTGATAATTCATGTATTTGTATAAAAGCATTTTGATATTTTAACAACCAGTGTATCCATGCTCGTGTGTGTTCACTAAATATCTATTCTGATTTGGGGGAGAAACTTATAGACAGCCAAAACCATCTGCACAAAATACAGGGTGCCAAGAGACCGTGGAGAGTCTCAAGCTGCTCCAAGTTTAAACCCTGCAGAACTGAGACCAAAGAAGATGATGCTGAGGAGACAGGCAGAGGCCAGTTCCTGAAGAATCCTTTTCCCCAGACTCGGATCATCAAACTGTTTTCAGTTGATGGTAAGACACAGAAGACTTTAATGCAGGTTAGTGAAGTGGTTAGAGTCATATTTTAGAAAGATCACTTTGGCCTTAGAATGAGGACTAAATTTGTGAGGAGAAATGTTTGAAAGCGAGAAGACACAGTAAACAAACAAACGAAGACACAGTAAACAAACAAACAAAGACACAGTAAAGGCGGCATCTGTTTCCAGCAGCAGGGCAGAGGAGATTCTCTGAAAGCCCCTCCTGCTCCAATACAACTAGAAACTGGATAAAATGACTAGGATCACAAGACAGAAAGAAAAATTGTCAAAAAATAAAAGAAAAGACAGAAAACTGAAAAGAATCAGGAGCAGGGAGCTTTCTGAAAGAAAAAGCTGATAACCAGCTCCGGGATCTACAGACCAAGTCCAGGTCCAGCCCCAGCTCACAGAGATGAATCTAAGACCTGCAGTAAGTGGGGTCGGTGTACACTAAAACACCACAGTGTGGACAATATGCCCAGTCATCCCTATAATCTATCAATTTTTTTCTTATCTGACTACTTATTTAAAATTCTATGTTTAGTATGGCGATATCTTCCTGTTGAGGAGAATCCTATATAATTATGTAGCAAATTTTTCACGTGTTTATTTCCCTGAAATCTATCTTGCCTGCTATTAACATAGTAACTGAATTTTTCTTTTGGTAGTATTTGTCTATGATATTTTATTTTCCTCCTTTTGCTTTAGTTTCTCTACATGTTTATGTTTATTTCTTAAGTAGAATACAGTTACTTATTTTGAAAATCTTTATGAATCTTTCTACTTAAACTAGTGAGCATAGTCTTCTTGTACTTACTGTAATTGGTGACATATTTGGGTATTTTTTTACTATCTTGGCTAGCACTTCCTCTTTTCCTTGTTGTTTATGTTTCTCTTCTTCACTTTCTTGCCTTTATTGGAATAATTTAAGTGTATTTCTGTTTAATTTCATACTTTTTTTTCCTTTACTGATTTGGAAGTTGTATGGTTGTTTACTGTTTTGAATAGTTGTCCAACTATTATTTTAGTTACTCTTCGTGGTATGTTACAAAAATGTACAGTCATACACCACTTAACAACAGGAATACATTCTGAGAAATGCACAATTAGGTGATTTTGTCCTTGTTTGAACATCATAGAGTATACTTCCGTGAACCCAGATGATATAGCCTATTATACACTTAGGGTATATGAAAAAGTTATTGCTTCTAGGCTGGAGACCTCTACAGCATGTAACTGTACTCAACACTGTAGGCAATTATAATATAATGATAAGTATTTATTTATCTAAACATGTCTAAACATAGAAAAGGCATAGTAAAATTATGGTATAAAAGATAAAAAATACTACACCTATATATGGCACTTACCATGAATGGGGCTTGCAGGTCTGGAAGCTGCTCTGGGTGTCAGTATGGGAGTGGAGTGTAAAGTGAAGGCTTAGGACATTAGTGTACACTACTGCAGATGCTATGAACACTGTACACATAAGCTACACTAAATTTATTAAAAATATTTTTCTTTCTTCAGTAATATGTTAACCTTAGTGTAGAGTCCAGATAAGTTAGTAACAATGAAGAAGGGGCCTCAGGGTGAGGGAGAACAATTCTTCTGAGAAATGTCTAACCACAAACAACCAACTTGCACAGCATCTCATTCCCAAATACCTTGTTCTGTATGTAGCCCCAGCAGCATTACCCTATCTGCACATAACCTCTCCAGTGCAACCATATAAAACATCCCTCTAGATCCTATCTCTTGGCAGACATCTTTCTCCCTGCTGTACTGCCCATTGCTCTCTTGCAATGTATTTTCTTACTTTCTCTAATAAATCTGCCTTTCTTTACCCATGACTGTCTTTGTAAATTCTTTGACCACCCACAATGCCAGCCCAGCCAGGCACACCCATAACACTTACCTTACTGTAACTTTTTTACTTTATAAACATTTTAATATTTTTTAACTTTTTGCTCTTTGTGATAACAATTAGCTTAAAACACAAAGCCATTGTACGTCTGTACAAAAAACTTTTTTTGTCCTTATAAGCTTTTTTTCTATTTGTAATTTTTTTTCTCTTTAAACTTTTTTTGTGAAAAACTAAGATACAAACACACACTAGCCTGGGCCTATACAGGGTCAGAACCATCAATATCACTGTCTTCCACCTCCAGATCTTGTTCCACTGGAAGCTCTTCAGGGGCAATAACACACATGGAACTGTCATCTCTTGGGATAACAATGCCTTTTTCTGGAATACCTCTTGAAGGACCTGCCTGAGGCTATCTTTTTAAGTAGAAGGAGTACACTGCAACATAATGGTAAAAAATGTAGTATAGTAAATCTATAAACCAGAGTAGTTTATTAGCATTATCAAGCATAATGTACTTTTATGTACATAATTGTATGTGCTAGACTTTTATATGACCAGCATCACAACAAACACATGAATAATGCACTGTAGTATGTAGGGATCAAGGGAAAGCATCACCTTTGCCCTCTGAAGGTTTGCTGAAACAGTAACTCTGAAAGGCCAGATCAATTGGAGAAAAGGCATACAAAATCTATTAACATGTACACTGGGAGAACTACAGAGAGATAACCACCCCCCCACACCCTACCCCAAAGTGGTTCAGAAACTTATAGATGATCCTGACAAGACAGGTAATGGGAGATGGGAGAGAGGAGGAATTCTGTTGAGGGAATTACTAGGGAGAATTCAGGGAACAGAGATTAACTTGTACAGTATCTTGTGAAAGAACCTGTTCAGGTGTGGTTATATTTTTGGTCCTACAGGGAGAGGAAGAATAAAACAACTGTTTTCCTTGGTGGGTCCAGACATTAGGTGGATAAAGGAATTTAACAACTTTATCCTGTGCTTTAAGAGAGATGGTGAGGGGGTTAAACAGGTCATTGAGACCTTGAGGCTTCATCAGTTCAGCATGTCAAAGCACCATATTTTGGGGTATGGATTACTGAGTACCAACAACTTCGAGGTTACTATGTCTATGATATCACTAATTGTCAGCTCCGTTGCTATCTTATGGGGCCACAGTGATATATGTGGTCTGTTGCTGACACAGAATGTCATGAAGTGGTACATGACTATATTTTGTCTTTGTCTTGCTTCCTGGCACAGAGCTCCTAAAACCTTTGGAATTTTCTGAGCAATAGGAAGGTCTTCTGTTGTTCATAATGAGCTCCTTTCAATCACACTTGAGTTTGTACTAATGAGATGACTGAGGATAGATCTCCTGGATTTCTCAGGTTGGGGCTTATCAACAGAAGGACCAAGTGATTAGAGGATTGGAACTTTCGGCCCACCCACCTGAGGAAAGCGAAGGGTAAGCGTTATAAATATCTTTGGACAATGAGATTTAATGGGCTTCTGTGCTGGGGCTGGAAAGGCTGCCCCCCTCACTGCACCTACTTTGCCCTAAGCATCTCTTCCACCTGGCTTTTCCTGAATTTCATTGTTTATAATAAACTGATAAATAGAAGTAAAGAGTTCCCCTGAGTTCTCTGATGCGTTCTAGCAAATTACCAAACCTAAGAAGGAATTGTGGGAATTCCTGATTTGTAGACAGTATGAGAAGTATATAGCTAGAGTGAGAAATATATAAGGCCTGAGACTTCTGACTAACACATGAAGTGGGGCAGTCTTGTGCGACCAAACCCTTAAATCTGTCGAATTTGATACTAACTCTAGGTAATGTCAAATCTGAATTGAATTGAGTTGAACTGGATTGTATTGAATTAAATTAACTTTATTTGGGTTGAATGGTTGAACTCCCAGTAGGTGTCCAGAGAATTGAAAAATTTGTTGTTGGTGATGCAAAACACTTCAGATCTTTCAAATGTTGACATGCATAATGAAGTCTGAAACTAATTAATGTTTTAGCCTCCCAAAATAGGTAAGGGAATTGGGACATAAAATTCTAATCCCCTCCTTATGACTTAGTTGTTATCATTTTTGTTTCCAATTCTTAATTCCTCAACATATACTTATTGTTGTGATCGTTATTATCATTCACAGAATGTTTAAATTTACCTAGAAATTTACTAACATTATTGTTCTCTATTTCTTTTTATATTACATATAAACTTCCTTCTGAGATCATTTTCCTTATTCCAAAAATTTATTTTTTAAAATAACTTTCTAGTTTTCTGTTAATAAATGTTCTGTTTTGGTTCAGTTATTTCACTTGGTGGGATTTAAAGGCAGTGATTGTCCAGTTATTGATGAATAGGAAGACACTAGCAGTCTAAGCCATAAACTGGCAAAACAATGTTTTATATTACGACCTGTATTTTATATGAATTAAATGTGTGTTTTAAACAAGACATTGGCTGGACAATTATTATGTAAAGGAGAAATATAAATGCTGTGGGGTGGGGTAGCTGCTTCACAACTGCACTGAGAACTAAAAAAATGTAAGGTGTTTAGTATTCTTGCTTCAAGGCATAGTAAGAAGTACAGGGAAGTTTTATAACTACCCAAAAAAACTTATTTTTTGCAGCTATAGAGCTGGTATAATTTTAAAATTAGATGAAGAGTTGTACCTGGAATTGCTTAACTACAATGTAAGTGGAATTTATAGCCTTGCCAAGTCTTGTATGTGAAAAGTGGGACAATTATTGTAAAAGAATGGAAATCTGTGATTAAGGTAAATCTAGATGAATCTGAATATCCCAAACTTTCCAAAGCCAAAGAATTCCCCTTTGTCAGCAGAAACAACTCCTTGTCCCCTATGTGAATAGTATGGTCTTATCCTGCTTGAAAACTCTGTAAGGACCTCACCTATGATCATTATCTTGCCTTAGGATGTCAATTGTCCTTATGCCTAAAAATTGCTACCCTTTATTGTCTCCAGTTGTACATCCGGAGTGACATGAAAACATACCTCAGAAGAGCAAACGCAGAGTTCATTTTATAAGGACAATGATATGGTTTGGCTCTGTGGCCACACCCAAATCTCATGTTGAATTGTGATCACCAACGTTACGGGAGGGACCTGGTGAGCAGTGATTGGATCATGAGGGTGGATTTCCCCCTTGCTGTTCTTGTGATAGTGAGTGAGTTCTCTCCAGATATGGTTGGTTGAAAGTGTGTAGTCCATTCCCCTTTGCTCACTTTCTCTCCTGTTGCCATGTGAAGATGTCTTTGCTTCTCTTTCAGCTTCCACCATGATTGTAAGTTTCCTGAGACCTCCCCAGCCATACCTCCTGTCCAGCCTGTGGAACTGTGAGTCAATTAAACTTCTTTTCTTTATAAACCACCCAGTCTCATGTAGCTCTTTATAACAATGTGTGAACACATTATTACAGACAAGATTTGTACAAAAATATAGTAAAATTTTTCTAATATATATCAACAAAAACTTAAGGAATGTGTGGGAATGGATCCTAAGAATGTCAGGCAAAGAAGAAGCAGCATAATTTTATATTGGGCAGTTTATCTGTATGGATGTACTTAGCACAAATTCTGTGTTCATTATGCTTGCTCAAACAGCTGGGAATTATTTTACAATACTTGACAGCATTTTTTCTTTATTTGTAAGCAATATTTACAGCATTTGGTGGTGCTATTTTGACCCATGTGCCAAGTAATTCATAAGCTCTCAGTGGCGTCAAAGAGAAAATGCACTGGATAGAATTAAACAGGCAAGCGTAACTTTATTCCAGACTATTTCCATAGGAGACAAAGATTGAACTCACCTACACTAAAACAAAAGGCAAAAGGATTTTTTTTTTTTTTTTTTTTGAGACGGAGTCTCACTTTGTTGCCCAGGCTGGAGTGCAGTGGTGCGATCTCGGCTCACTGCAAGCTGTGCCCCCTGGGTTCATGCCATTCTGCTGCCTCAGCCTCTGGAGTAGCTGGAACTACAGGCGCCCGCCACCTCGCCTGGCTAATTTTTTGTATCTTTAGTAGAGACGGGGTTTTACCGTGTTAGCCAGGATGGTCTCGAACTCCTGACCTTGTGATCCGCCCGCCTCGGCCTCCCAAAGTGCTGGGATTATAGGCGTAAGCCACTGCGCCCGGCAGGCAAAAGGATTTTTAAGAAGCTAGGTAAGCTAGTGGAAGTACTGACGACTGAAGGATGTTGGAGGGAATTGGTAAATGGGATTGGGCCGTCTGTGTTTGCTGATTGCAGGAGCATCACCGTTAGGCTCCTACCCTCCCAGAGATAGGGGTGGTATGTCTTTTAATAATTACCTTTCAAGGGGATGCATCCCAAGTACTTGAGTAAGACTTTCCTGGACTGTAAAGCTGGCAGGAGGTTAAGAGAAGATTTATATCTCAAAGTACCAGAAAAAGAATTAACAATTGCAAGTTTTTGAAAGTAAATGTGCTGAAAGAAAGGAAAGAAAGAAAGAAAAGAAAAGGAAAAGAAAAGAAAAGAAAAGAAAAGAAAAGAAAAGAAAAGAAAAGAAAAGAAAAGAAAAGAAAAGAAAAGAAAAGAAAAGAAAAGAAAAGAAAAAATTAGGGTCCACTAGTGAAGTAGAAATATATCTAGCCAGCCACAGTGGCTCACGCCTGTAATCTCAACACTTTGAGAGGCTGAGGCAGAAGGATCACTTGAGCCTAGGGGTCTGAGATCAGCCCAGGCAACATAAAGAGACCCCCATCTCTACAAAATTTAAAGAATAAAAAATAAGCTGGGTATAGTGGCACATTCCTGTGATTCCAGCTTACCCAGAAGACTGAGGTGGGAGGATTGCTTAAGTCTAGAATGTCGAGGCTGCAGTGAGCTGAAATTGTGCCACTGCGCTCCAGCTTGGGTGACAGAATGAGACACTATCTGAAGAAGAAGAAAGAAGAAAGAAGGAGGAGGAGGAAGAAAGAATGAGAGAGAAAGAAAGGAAAAGGAAAAGGAAAGAAGAGAAGGAAAGGAAAGGAAAGGAAAGGAAAGGAAAGGAAAGGAAAGGAAAGGAAAGGAAAGGAAAGGAAAGGAAAGGAAAGGAAAGGAAAGGAAAGAAGGAAAGAAAGAAGAAACTTATCTAAAGTTTAGTCAAACTGAGGTGAGTATCTTGGTCAATGGGCCCTGAGCAAGAGGATCTCTCTTGCTATTTCAGGCTGTAAGTAATCAACTCCATCACTGGGAACTTAGGAGCCCATAGGCCTGATACAGCGTGAAGTATATGGAGCAAACAGGATGTTATAGGGAGAAAGTATTATTAGAAGAGTTTCAGTGCAATCCTCTAAGGTTTTGTAGCAAAGCTATGCCATCACTGACAAATTACTCTTCTTTTGATTAACAGCTCCTGACTTAGTATTAGGTTTTGGTAGAGTCAGAGTAGATAACCACAGGCTCAAGAGTGAATACGCAACCTAAGTGCTGCCTCTTGAAGTTATTGTCAGCTGACCACAAAGTCATAAAATCAGACTTGCATAGCAGAATTCTGTCAACATAGGACCAAGATTGGTTACAAGTGATGGTTTTGTTTAATTAAAAGTTTTGGGGATACTTAAATCTAGTGGCACATGATTTATTAGTGTTGAACCCTAATGGAATTCTAACCATGGTGAGCAATGTTCTTGCTAATAATAAATTATTAGGATCAGTGAATTGTAAGGAACAAGCTAATTATAATAGTAAAGTCTTTAATCGGTTAGCAGAATTTTCAAAGTCTGACAGATTTAAGGAAACACTCTCTTATGTCTGAAAACTTAAAAATCATCTCTGGCCATACCACATGGAACATGCTCAATCTCATCTAAAAACTTAAATATCACTTCTTATTTTTTGATGTCCACAACCAGTTCAAGTCAAGAAGACTTACTCGAGTTTCATGCATGGCTTTTCTTCAAAGATTTTGCCCCATTGGTATTACCATTAGCAATAAGTTCCTGATAGTTCAAGGAACTGTTCCTTATGTAGTCAGTATGCTTTCAGGTGGTAATAACATTCAGCACCAGACCTCTGTACTACTTTCTATTCATTCATTTAACTCATGTTTTCCAATCAACTTTTTAAAAATGCCTCTGATCCCCAGGTACTACGTGTTATTGTGGACACAAGAGACCAAAAGATATCACCCTTGGAAAGGTGGAATCACAGACTAAGAAAGAAAATAGGCAGGTAAACAAACCCATCTTCATTTTGTTTTCAAGACTGGCTAAGAGGATTATGTATTATGTACAAAATATGCACATCATGTACAATTTCAGTACCCACTTTATTCCTGCTTCTCATGTCAGGTGTCAGAGTAGTGACTTTCAACCAAGCATTGATTAAACAAGACAGATATTCATGAAATCATGCCAAAGCAGTATGATGTAGCACACCCACAGGTCTATATATCACAATGTATGCACTTATCCTAATCATAGACACTGACTAAGTATCTATGCTGGGCCAGTTATACGGATAGAGAGACATGATTCAGAATATTCAAGAAAAATTTTGAACAACTTTCCTCTTTTCAATCCACATTCTAGTCCAACTCCTATCCTGTATCTCTGCTCCCTTCTGTAGCAAGATTCCTCAAACTACATACCTATGCGTGCACTCTACTTTTCTTCTCCAATTCTCTCTCGAACTCTCTCCAAAGAGACTTTAACTCTGCAACCCCCCGGACACAGCTATTGTCAAGGTTCCCAGTAATCTCTATGTTGCTAAATCCTGTGGTCGATTTGTTTCCTCACCTAACTTGTCTTAAATGCATAATGCACGTTTTTTGTTTTTTTTTTTCTGGAAACACTTTCTTAACTTGGCTTAAGCCAAGTTGCTGGCTGTTCCTTTACAATCTCCTTTCCTTTTTTTTTTTTTTTTTTTTCCTCATCTGCTCCACCTCTAAGTGCTGCTGATCCCAGGGCATGGTCCTTGGCCCTCCCCTGTGTTGATGGACATTTGGGTCATTTCTACCTTTTGGCTATTGTGACTATTGCTCACTGCCTATGTGATCTTCAGTCACATGCCTATAAATAGTACCTATATTGTTTCCAATTTTATATTTCACCTGAATTCCAGATTTGTGTATCTAACTGCCTACTCAACATTTCTATTTGCATGTCTAACCACTATGTCAAACTTAATGTCTCCAAAATTGAGCTCCTCCGTCTTCTCACCTTCACCCCCTCTGCACCTGTTCCACCAAAACTAGCTTCTCCTGCAGGCTTCCCCAGCTCAATTAGTGAAAATTTCACTCTTACATTTTCTGAGTCAATAACCTTCGACTTATTTTAGACTTCTCAGTCTTCCTACATTTCACATCTGATCCAACAGCAGACCCTGCTGGCTCTACCTTCAAAAATATATCCACAACCTGACTCTTCTCCTCACTTCCACCTCCATCACTGGTCCAAGCCTTCATCATCTTCACCTGGAATATTGTAAAGGCCTCCTTTCTTTTTTTTTTTTTGAGACGGAGTCTCGCTCTGTCGCCCAGGCTGGAGTGCAGTGGCGCAATCTCGGCTCACTGCAAGCTCCGCCTCCCAGGTTCACGCCATTCTCCTGCCTCAGCCTCTCTGAGTAGCTGGGAGTACAGGCGTCCGCCACCACTCCCGGCTAATTTTTTGTATTTTTAGTAGAGACGGGGTTTCGTTGTGGTCTCGATCTCCTGACCTCGTGATCCGCCCGCCTCGTTCTCCCAAAGTGCTGGGATTACAAGCATGAGCCACCGTGCCCGGCCAAGGCCTCCTTTCTTATGCTCTTAACCTGTGCAAATTCTTCTCTGAAGCCAGCAGGATCCTGTGAAAATGAGAATTTCTTTTTTCTGCTCTGCTGCTCTAAACCTGCCTGCAGCTTCCCTTTTCACTCAAGTCCTTAGATTGGTTTGCAAGGGCCAACGGCGTCTTTTCGCAATTCCTCACCCATTACTATCTAGTTTTATCTCTTGCTTCTCCCTCTGTCACTCTTTTCAGTCACACTGGTCTCCTTACTCTTCCTGGGACACTCCAAATGCATTCCCATCTCAGGGCATTCACATATGCTGTTCCTTCTCAATGGGAAACTTACTAAAACACAAGCATTTTCACCTTATGAGCAAAGCCTGCCCTTGCCACCATATATAAAGTAGCAATATTTCCCATCTACTTCACACTCTGTTCTCCCACCTTATTTTATTTTACTCTATGACACTAACCATCTGACATATTCTATTTTTTTTTTAATTGCCTGACTTCCTCCTTGGAGTATCAGCACCAAATATGAAGGTATATTGTCTGCATTGTGCTTGGTTTTATCCTAAAACAACGCTGGCACAGACTAGATGCTTAATTGACATTAACTGCATGAATGAACAACTTGAGACAAGTGAAACTTCCAGCTCTATCTGGGAAGATGGATATAATTTAGACAGTAATGGAATGTATTACCCTTCCACGTAAGTATACATAAGTGCCGTTTGGAAAATATAAACACTATACTAATGATTTAAAGATGGGATAGCAGAGCAGTGAGCCTCAAGAGAGGTGATTAGCCACGGAAAATGCAGGCTTTTGCTAAAGAATATCTTTCAAACACTTCTTAATAATTTTTATAATGAAAATACAAGGGTTTGATTTGTATGTCTCATAAAAATTTTGTCAGACCAAAGTGGCAGCATTACTGCTGAAGCCACATCTATGAGAACATACAGTTCCTGGAGCACATAAGAGTCCAACCATTAGGAATGGCCTCTCCTCTGAGAATCACCCAGTAGAACCCAACCAGACAAAGACTTAACAATCTCTTCAGATCAAGGCTGTCCAAACTTTGGGTAAGCCAAAGTGAATATCTATTGCTCTTTCTCCATGCAACCATGCAACATTGGCTTTCTCCTCCCAGAGCCACCCAAAGACAATCTTGGAAGTTGGGACAGGGAGATGTGTTTTGCTAGTGCACACTTATTTTCCATGTGTACAGAGAGAGAATGGGGGCATCCCTGTACATAATCTCATTAACCACATTTTGTAGTTTTTCTATCTGATGATTTGTTGCTTGATGTAATGCCTATGTGACATGGCTGAATTTCTACCCTGCCTTAACTCTGCTTAATCTTAAGAAACAAGATATCTATGATTTAAAAAAAAAAAAAAGTTCCTTGTATAACTAGACCAGCTGAGACTGGCTAGAACCAAAATAGCCCACCAAATGACTCCAAAAAGATCTCAGACTTCATTATAATTTCATTTCCATGCTAAGTGACATTCCCACCAGTGCCATGACAGTTGACAATTGCCATGACAACAAACAGAAGAAGCCATAAAAAGATAAAAAGGAAGGCAGCACTCTAGCTCTGAGAAGTTCACTGCCCATTTCCAGAAAAGATATGAATATTCCTCCCCTTGCTATTAATGTCCAACTCCTTCATTAGAGATACCCTATATTTAACCCCCTTGCCCCTCGCTAGTTAAGAAGTTGATTTCTGAGCTATACTCTCAATTCTCAATTCCATGGCCATTGAATAAATCTTGCTCTGCTTGATGCTCACTTTTGGTTGCATGTATTGGCTTCTTGATACCAAACAGAGAAAGACCCCGTCTTTTGGGGGACCGGCCTTATCAGTAACATTTTGATGTCTGAGGTTTTGCTGATTAGGGAGAGACTGCCCCTCCAGTGGTTAGCAGACCCCTAGAGATAGCAAAGGGGTTTCTCATCAAGTGTGCCTTCATATGCAAACTAACCAGTTAAAAGCCCACACCCCTCATCTGCCTCTTCTTGCACCATGGATACTATTCCCCTTCCTTAGTCAACCCAGGGCTAGGTATCAGACAACTGGAGATAGGGTAAGGGCCTACCCTCCAGCTGACTGAAATCATTCAAACTAGCCAACCCTGAACCTGCTTAGCCTGCTTACCTTGCCTCACCAATTCCTTCCCCTGAAAACCACAATAATGCCTTTTCTGAAGTGTCCTTCCCTCTCTCTGCCGTGACCAACCTCAGTGTTCTCTCTTGTGGCCCTACAGGGCAAGGTTCCCTCCTTTTGGAAACTGTGAGTACTAAACTATCTTTTCAATGACAATTGTATTCTCACCTTCTGGCCTCATTATTCCTGAATACAAACGAAATCCTGGGTACATTTTTAAACAATCATTTACCTTTCTTATGCTTAAGAACTAAACTATCTACTCAGACATTTTGCAATTGTATGTCAATGCAAGTGTCCTAAAACAAAGTGACATCCTTTCCTTCTGATATTGGGTTGGCTGTACAGAAATGATCACAAATTCTTATAAAACTCATCCCAGCAGTGCTTCAAGCTGACACAATTTCAAAGCCTGATAGTGCCCTTTTGAACTTGCCTCACGCAAAACGTAGACTGCTTTATCCATGAACCTGCTTAGCAGTTGCACCAGCATTGCTCTACTCAATGACTTCTCTGTCACCTCTTCTTCACTTAATCCTTACTCTTTCTGTCACTAGCAGATCCATCTCTATTTAGCTCCACTCCTCCATCTCACCGCCCCCACACTTCTTTCCTACTCCCACCCCTGCCTGCCCTTAATGCAGCCCCAGGATGCCCTGTGCAGTATCATTTGTGATTGTGAGGCAGGAGAGGGTCTGGTGCTCACATCTGTTAAGGCAAAGCTGACCTGTAAGTGCATGGCCTCCTAGGTAAATCAGGTATAGCCAGAAATAACCCCAGTTATTAGAGACATTATTAAAACTAAGAAACTATGAAACTTCTGTCCTGAATCTGCCCAACAATTATCTCAGGAGACAGTAAAACTGAAAAGACATCACACATCCTAAATTGCTATTTGTGTATGTAAACGGAGCATGGGTGGGTGGTTCTAGAGTGAGAGCTCGTGTCTCACATGAAGCCAAATACAGTTACAATTGAACTTTTTCCCTGTCTTTTTTTTTTTTTTTTTTTTTAGCAAAAATGAAGACAAATGTCTTTACAATATAGAGTTCTGAATTTAAGCATTAATTAATTTTGTAGGATATGTTAACATCCAAAGGTTACTCTCACTAATGATTTACTCTTAATATGACAAGAAAATGCCAAGATCCTTTGAAATCAGCCATGGAACATGGCAATTTCCCTTTTCGTGTAAGGTTGCCGATTCTCCAAAGGATGCTCATCATCTGCCAGGTTATGCTTATGGAAGGCTGTCATTTCAGATGCCCCTTAGAACCTCATCCCTCAATTGTTCTACTTTTGATTGATCCTTGGCAATCTGCTTAGAAGGATGCAAAACATCTACAAAGAAAGATGTTGACAGGGCAGTGTGGCAAGGTGGGTGACTTTTCTACATATTATTTATATTATCCAAATCATTTGAAACTGGGGTCTTAGCAAAATAGCTGGAAGTACACTATATGGAAGAATTCTACTCTGGCCTCTAGAAAACAGATGTAAGATTCTGTCTATTTTCCATTTTAATTGGATAGTTTTGATCGAGTTGATTTGAATAAAATTTGACAGACTGACCAGTGTTTTGGCTAAGTTAATAGATGGTTTGGAAAACACTTTCTGTGACTCATTTTTCTCATGGAGATAACAGTGGCTCTTAATTTAAATAGCTGTTGAGAAGATTGAAAGAGAAATTCATGAAGAGTACTTAAAACACAGCCTGGAGCTTAGTAAGTGCTCAATTAATATTAGCTATTAATATCCATGCTGCCTGCAATGGATTATTGCTAAGCATCTGGATTTCTCAAGATCCTTTCCAAATATAACTAGGATTTCTAAGTTATTTAGAATAGGTTGGAATCTGAGCCATCTGAAATGACCTATATATAGTCAATCAGTTGACTGCCATGTCCTGAGTGGCCTCTGTATACAAAGCAAGATAGTTTGAAATGGAGAAATTGTATCAGAAATAAAAACACAATATCTATCATCAAAGCACACACAAGTTAATTGCCAGATAAAACTTCCCAGCCCTAGAAGAGTTTTTCCAAATGAAAGTATTTTTAAACACTTATAACACTCCCAAGTTTTATGCCTGTAATCTGCTCAGTAAAAGGCGGATGGAGAAAACATAGAATACCATTGTCTTTCTAGCTTGTAGAAAGTTTCAGACTCTTTTTCTTAGAGTTTAGCATCAAGGGAAAATATGTGTCTTTTCTCATTGATGAACAGTATACTTACTTTCATTATAAAGTTAAAAAGATTATAGCCTTTTGAAACTAGAGAGTCGTGGATTGAAATTCCATTTCCACTCTTTGTTTCCTGTGTATAAACTGTGGATAACAACAGCTCTCTCAAATGAGTGAGATGGGAATTCCTTGAGATAGTATGTATTTTAAAAACCTAGCATAGTGTGAGGCATAGACTAAGGACATGACAACTTTCACTTTTCTATGACTTCTTTCCTTCTTTTATATAATTTGTCTTTCCTTTCTTCTTTTTTTTTTCTTAATTTGTCAGTAGGCTTCAGGTAGAATTCAATGCTGAATCACAGGAACTTTTTAATTTAGGTTTTAGGGTACATGTGCACAATGTGCAGGTTTGTTACATATGTATCCATGTGCCATGTTGGTTTGCTGCACTCATTAACTCGTCATTTAGCATTAGGTATATCTCCTAATGCTGTCCCTCCCCCCTCCCCCCACCCCACAACAGTCCCTGGAGTGTGATGTTCCCCTTCCTGTGTCCACGAGTTCTCATTGTTCAATTCCCACCTATGAGTGAGAACATGCGGTGTTCGGTTTTTTGTCCTTGCGATAGTTTACTGAGAATGATGTTTTCCAGTTTCATCTATGTCCCTACAAAGGACATGAACTCATCATTTTTTATGGCTGCATAGTATTCCATGGTGTATATGTGCCACATTTTCTTAATCCAGTCTATCGTTGTTGGACATTTGGGTTGGTTCCAACTCTTTGCTATTGTGAATAGTGCCGCAATAAACATACATGGAATCACAGTAATATTAGCTTTTCCTTGGTTATATTTCTGCATTTCTCTACATCAGAAATATTCAAACTAGGATCCATGAATGGACTTAAAGGAGTCCATGAAGAATCCCTCATATGCTGTTTAAGAGACGGAACTCTCGCTCTGTCACCCAGGAGTGCAGTGACACAATCACAGCTCACTGCAACCTCAAACTCCTGAGCCCAAGCAATCCCCCAGTCTTGGCCTCTCAAGTAGCTGGGACTACAAGAATGCACAATCATATTCGGCTACTTATAAAAATTTTTTGTAGAGACATGGTCTCATTAAGTTGACCAGGCTTATCTCAAAATGCTGGGTTCATGCTATCTTCCTGTATCAGCTTTCCAAAGTGCTGGATTGCAGGCATGAGCCCCTGCACCCCACATCCTCATGTTTTGATTTTTATGTACTATGTGTTTAGGTTCATTATTCTGGAAAGAAGGCCCATAACTCATCATCAAAGATGTCAGTGTACAAAAAACTTTAGGAATAAATGTTCAAACTTTTTTTCTCTTGTTTGATTTTTTAGAGACAGTGTCTCTCTCAGTCACTCAGGCTGGATGTAGTGGCACAATCAGAGCTCACTGCAGTCTTGAACTCCTGGACCAAAGCAATCCTCCCAACTTAACCTCCTAAAGTTGTTGAATTATAGGCATAAGCCACAGCACCAGCCAAAATGGTTTTTCATCTTCTGTTTCTACTATAATTATTTCAGGTTTTTTCATATCAGTTGATATGGTTTGGCTGTGTCCCCAACCAAATTTCCTCTTGAATTGTAGGTCCAATAATCCCCACATGTTGTGGGAGGGACCCAGTGGAAGGTAATTGAATCATCAGGGTGGGTTTATCCCATGCTCTTCTCATGATAGTGAATAAGTCTCATGAGATCTGATGGTTTTATAAAGGGCAGTTCTCCTGCACATGTTCTTTTGCCTGCTGCCATGTAAGACATGCCTTTGCTCCTCCTTCACTTTCTGCCATGATTGAGGCCTCCTCAGCCATGTGGAACTGTGAATCCATGTGGAATTTTCCTTTATAAATTACTTGTATTGAGGCCTCCTCAGCCATGTGAAACTGTGAGTCCACTTTCCTTTATAAATTACTCAGTCTCAGGTATGTCTTTATTAGCAGTGTGAGAACAGATTTAGGATTTAGGAAAGGCAAATGTTAATATTAAGTAACTAATAAATATAACAAATAGGTGCTCTTTCCATTCTTGTTGTATCAATTTCTCCTTTATACTTAACAACAATCAGGTCTATGTGAAAAACAACCAGAATGGTTTGCTGTTACCTCTGCTTTTGCTACATAATTCATAACTATCAATTATTTGGAGATTTCTTGCTGCTGCCAAATGTTTTATGCTTTTCCTGAGGCCGTGAAGTAGTAAGCAGAAGTAAAATGAATTCATCTTGGCGTCCCCTATCATACGGCCTATCCCAGAAACATGTATGTTTATTTGAATCAATTTTTTTATTAAAATCATAATCCATCCTTGCCATATATAAAACATATATAGTAAGATAAACATATTTTCAAACAATAGTGACATCTGAGTTACTTCACAAAGTGGTTTTTTTGGTGAAAATGTTTTTCATTATTTATTCAATTAATATTAACAAAGGGGGCCAGGCACAGTAGTTTACACTTGTAATCCCAACACTCTGGGAGGCAGAGGCGGGCCGATCACTTGAAGTCAGAAAGGTGAGACCAGCCTGGCCAACATGGTAAAACCCCATCTCTATTATAAATACAAAAATTAGCCAGGTGTGGTGGCACAAACCTCTAGTCCCAGCTACTCAGGAGGTGAATCGCTTGAACTCAGGAGGCGGAAGTTGCAGTGAGCCAAGAACATGCCACTGCACTCCAGCCTGGGCAACAGCGACAGTGAGACTCTGTCTCAAAAAAAATAAAATAAAATAAAAATAATAATAATAATGAAGGTATTATTATGGGCCTAGAACTGTGTTAGTACTGCATATAATTGGAGGGCAACTTTTTTTTTTTCAGTTTTGTTGAGGTATAATAGAGAAATTAAATTATGTATGTTTAAAGTACACTGTGTGATGATTTGATATACATATGCATTGTGAAATGATTACCAAAACCACTATGAAGTTAGTTAACATATCCCTCATTTCACATAGTGATCTTTTTTTGTGTATGTGGTGAAAACTCTTAAGATTTATTCCCTTAGCAACTTTCAAGTATATGACGCAGCATTGCTAACTATGGTCACCATGCTGTACCTTCAGTCCCCAGAACTTACTCATCTTTTAAATGACAGTCTGTACCCTTTCACCGACATCTCTCACCCCTGATCCCTGCCAACCACTGCTCTATTATCTATTTCTATGAGTTTGACTTTTTAAGATTTCACATAAGTGACATCACATAGTATTCGGTTTTCTCTGCCTCACAAAGTTTTTAACAAATATTAACTTAATACTGAGCATAGCCAGACACTGTTTCAGACTCTGGATATACAACAGGGAAGAAAACAAAATCCTTCCCTCATTGAATTTATGTTCCTGCGGAAGAGTCCATCAGTAAACAAATAAATAAGTAAATACTAAATCATGACCAATCTTGATATGTGCCATTATGTAAAGAAAAAACAAAACAGGGGTGTGTGTGTGTGTCTGGCAGGGACATGGTACCAGGGTTGTCATTTTACATGGTTCCAGGGTGGTCATGGGACATCTCTCTAAAAAAGTGATGGTTGATCCAAGACTCAAACAAAGAGGGAGAAAACAACGTGGGACATTTGTAGGAAGAGAATTTTAGACAACAGGGATAGTTAGTGCAAAGGTCTTGTGGCAAGAGCATGCTTGGGTGGGTTCCAGGAAGAGTGAGGTGATCAATGTGGTCAAAGAGGAGTGTAGGAGGAGTAGGAAAGCTAAGGCAGAGAAGAGACAAGTCAGATGGCCCTGGAGCACACCTGTCACTCTAAGGCTATTGGCTTTCCATCTGAGGAATATGGAAAGTCCTTGAAGGGTATGAGCATGGGAGCGATTTGATCTGACTTGAGTTTGTTTTTGTTTTTTGAGATGGAGTCGCACTCCGTCACCCAGGCTGGAGTGCAGTGGTGAGATCTCAGATCACTGCAACCTCTGCCTCCTGGGTTCAAGCAATTCTCTGCTTCAGCCTCCTGAGTAGCTGGGATTATAGGCGCCTGCCATCACACCTGGCTAATTTTGGTATTTTTGGTAGAGACAGAGTTTCACCACCGTGGCCAGGCTGGCCTTGAACTACTGACCTCGTGATCTACCTGTCTCGGCCTCCCAAAGTGCTGGGATTATAGGTGTGAGCCAATGCGCCCTGCCTGACTTGGGTTTTAAATGACTTGATAAAATGCCTAATACAATGCATGTGGAACATTTTATATTCCACCTACTTTCATGAAGTATCTGAGGTAATTTGCAATAAATAATAGAAAGTATTTCTTCTGATTCTAGAAAGTCAATTGTGGAGCTGACTGAAGATGGAAGGATGAATTAAGTTGCTCAATATCTCTTTCTGTCCTTTGGTTTTTTAAATCAAACCCAGAAAATAATTTGTAGCCAATTAATATTCATATACTTAGTGACTAAGCTGTTAGAAGTGTGGATTTTTAAAAAATTAAACGTTGACTTTTCAATTTAGTAATAGTTTTTTCTTTATTATTTTATATTTGAAAATCTCTTAAGCATTTGTTCTTCCACTGAATTCAGGAAACCATGCTGTTTGATTATCTGAGATGGATTATACAGACCACCAATAACAGAACCAAGACTTTCCAGTAAACCACAAATTAAGATAGAATGGTAGAAGTCATTCAAAGGAAGATGTACACTGCAAATAAATTAAATCAAATTGTTTATCTATTATCCTCAAGGATGATAGAAGGAAAACAATGAGAAACAAAGTCAAGCATTTGCCCTAATTTTTTTGGAATCTAAACTTTAAAACCCCCACCTGCAAAGCTAGGTCTTTTGTTCTGTATGAGCCACAGTTAGCCCAGCCAGGAGGCTACCACAGGAAACCCTGATGGAGAAAGTTAGATCTGCTGAGCTGACAAAACTACGTCTGCAAAGATGGAATGGTAACCAGTGACAGAGTTATGAAAAATGATCTCCCAAAGCTGGAAGTAATAAAATGAGTGCCTACTAAAAACGAGTTCATTTGATGCAGGTGGACAAGCAAGCCCTGAAATTGGGGCTTAACCCATGAGGGTTCTTGGCTTCATCTAGGAAAAATTTAAGAGCCAGCCAGTGGTGTTAGCAACTTTTTTATTTTTGAGATGGCGTCTTGCTCTGTCACCAGGCTGGAGTGCGGTAGTGCGATCTTGGCTCACTGCAACCTCCGACTCCCTGGTTCAAGCAATTCTCCTGCCGCAGCCTCCTGAGTAGTTGGCATCACAGGCACATGCCACCATGCCCAGATAAATTTTTTAATTTTTTTTTTTGAGATTAAGTTTCGCTCTTGTTGCCCAGGCTGGCGCAAAATGTTGTGATCTTGGCTAACTTTAACCTCCGCCTCCTGGGTTCAAGTGATTCTCCTGACTCAGCCTCCCTAGTAGCTGGGATTACAGGTGCCCACCACCATGCCTGGCTAATTTTTTATATCTTTAGTAGAGACAGGGTTTCACCATGCTAACCAGGCTAGTCTTCATCTCCTGACCTCATGATCTACGCTCCTCGGCATCCCAAAGTGCTGGGATTACAGGGGTGAGCCACCACGCCCGGCCTAGACAGCAACTTTTATTCAACAAGAGCTGCTCCTTGCAAAGCAGAGCCAACCCATAGGTAGTGACCCAGATTCAGCACTTGTGAGCTATTGGTTAGCAGCATTTACATTCACTTTTAATTACATGCAAATTAAGAGGCTGATTATTCAGAAGTCTCTAGAAAAGGGGCTAGTAATTTCTGGATCATTGCCATCATGCTGGGTCATTTACATGACAAATATAAATTGTCATGGCTTTGGTGGGAGTATCTTATGTTAATGAGCAATGAGAGAAATTAGAGGTTGGTTGCTTTTGGCGCCATCTGCTGGTTCCAGGCTTTTTTTTTTTTTTAAATCCAGATGGAGTCTCGCTCTGTCGCCCAGGCTGGAGTGCAGTGGCGTGATCTCGGCTCACTGCAAGCTCTGCCTCCCAGGTTTGCACCATTCTCCTGTCTCAGTTTCCCAAGTAGCTGGGACTACAGGCGCCTGCCACCACACCTGGCTAATTTTTTGTATTTTTAGTAGAGATGGGGTTTCACTGTGTTAGCCAGGATGGTCTCGATCTCCTGACCTTGTGATCCACCCACCTCGGCCTCCCAAAGTGCTGGGATTACAGGCGTGAGCCACCACACCCGGCCTCCAGACGTATTTTAACTTTATCCTTTCAGGACTGGGAAGTAAGTCCTGCTGCTCTCCTAGCTCACATTCAGTCCAATGTGATTAATTTCCAGAGGAATTGTTGCTCTTAAATTAAAACAATCTATTAAATTTCATTTATTTGTACTGCCATTGCTTTCTCGCTCAAGCCTTTGTGCAGAAGGAAAGCCAGAAAAGGATGACTATGCAAGACTTTTTAAAAACCCCTTATGGCAAAGTGCTTTATGTCACTTGGCCAGTGTGAGAAATCAAAGCCACAAACCATAGGCCCATTTGATTAGGAAATGTCAGAATGTCACTTAGAGCTTCAGGAGCTAGTAGCTCAACCTAAAACAAAACTGTTGACAGAATTTTGAAAGTTGTGTAATCATATTTATAAGTCTCTGTCTCAAAGAGAGATCCAAACAAAAGAAACCACCATGTCATAATTAATGACAAGATATACTGACCAATGGCAAGGCTGTCCCTTCTTTTGAAGGGTCAAATAATTTGAAGAGTTTGAATACAGATACCTTAAAGCCACTTAGACAGGGACATATTGTTATCCCCTTTCCCTTGGTCAGCTAATTCAGCAAGAACATTCTGTAGTGTGTGCTCCTGTAGTTTTAAGACTGAACCTTAAAAATGAAAGCAAGACAATATACTGTGGATGAAATTTGCCACAGAACATTGGGACTAGTTGTTTTGCGTGTCTAGAGTAATAAGTTAGTGACTGGTTGTACTGTGTCCCTTGTAACCATTCCTGACCGCTGCATTTAGCAGGAAAGCCTTCATCTGGGACCAGAGTTAGGGATCTGCTTTAAGGGTGTAAGAAGCACACAGTGCTTCTTACCCAGCGAGAAGACCAGGCATCCCAAAGCTTTTCCACAAGCATACGCCATCCTCACACCTGTGCCTTTTGCTAAGCCATCAACTGTAGTTTATTTAAAATGGAGCAAAAAGAAAAAGAGTTTTCAAAATCCTCATTTAAAAAATAAGAACAGGCACCTACTAAAAATATTAAAATCTCAATTTAAAAACCTCTCACTGAACCCTGAAAGTTTATCAGTTTAAAAAACAAATGCATTAAAAAAAAAAAAAACCCATAGAATATGTCATGTCTTAGAGAATGAGCTCACAGTGATTCATTCCCAATATGGTTCTTAGGGGTAGCAACAGAGGGTGGTCCCTAGTCTAAAAGCCTAAGGGCACAGAGTGCAACCTCTGCCAAAGGCTCAAATTTCTATTTCAGACATACAAAATTTATTCTCATTGATATGTATATCTTCATGAAGAAAAGGATTCCAAAGCTCATCAGAAATAATAAAAGTAAAAAGAACATTCAAAATATTATTTTGAAAAAAATGGAAGGGGAATTTATCCATGAAATATTCAAAAATACAGGAAAACTACACTAAGCAAGAATGAAACTGCTGCTACAAATAGGTAGCTTCATGGGAGAGTAGAGAAAGCCCAGAAACAGAAGCAAATCTATATGAATTCTTAGTATACCATAAAGGCAGCATTTCAAAGACTAATTAAATAGCAAGTGATGCTGGTAAAGTGAAGTCTCCATAAATTAGGTCTTTATATTTCACCTGTGCCACACTAAGTCCCATGGCTGAAACACACCCATACACACACACACACACACACACACACACACACACACACACGGGAAGGGAGTACAAAACAGAGAGGGAGGCAGGGAGTTGGGGAGGAAGGGGGAGTTGGGGAGGAAGGGAGAGAGGAAGGAGGGAGAAGAAAGTATTCCCAGGCAAAACGTCAAATACAGAAACCATAAAAATAATGCATTTAACTAGATAACTGTATTAAACTTTCTTATCAAACAGTTAATAAATAATAAATTAAAAGAATAAAAAATAAAGTCTATTAACAAATTGAAAAATACATTTGTAACATATGCTTAAATGTTATCTCTCTAATATAGAAAGAGATCTTTCAGATTAATACACAAAATATCAACACTATTAGAAAAATTGGTAAAAGACATTTACCATTACCATTCATTCAACAATTATTTGTCAACTATCTAATCTATGGCAGCTGTTATTCAGTGTTGACACCACTGAAGAAAATAGAAGAATACATTAAAAATAAACACATAATATAAGACAGGTAAGTACTATGGAAAATAAAAACCTAAGCCAGGCACTGGCATGAAGGCAGAAGTAATTGTGTGGTACAGAGTGATCAAAGGAAGCCTCTCATAACCTAGTAATTAATAAATGATGAAACTGAATAGACAATTTATAAACACTTCACAAAGATTCATAGAAATGCAAAAAATGCAAGATAAATTTTCTTCCCCATCAAATTAGTAATAATTGAAAGAAATTCTAAAATTCGTATTTGTCAGAGTAAGGAAGTTAGCACTTGTATATAGAAACTAAATTAACTTTCACACAAATCGAATATTTTTGTAGGGATAAAAAGAAATAAATATGATACAAATGTATTTTCTTATAATTCTAAACAATAAAATAAAAACAATATAAACATTCTGGCTACTAAAGGAAAGCAAATTATCTTTAATCTGAACACTCTTATAGAGCTCTTTTTATTTTTCTGTATTCTATTCCTGTCTTTTTTAGGTAGTTTCTACTATGGTGACTGTAAAATGTTATAAATTAGCACTTTATTTTACACATTTCTTTATGTAGCAACATACTTATTGTTTTATTGGTTCAATAGGATGCCAGTGAATGAATATACCTTTCTCCACTATTGAAGGTCTAGATCTGTGGTCAACTATTAATGGCAAGACTGACAGTTCTCTCCTAGTATAAGCTCTTCACCACTCATTTCAGACATAATCATCAACAATGATCTAATTAAAACTAACAAAAATTTAGCTTAAAAAAAATCTAACTTTTAAGGAAGACTGCCTGAAAGATGGATTTATATTATATCTACTACCACAATAAACCTCTATGTATATTGAGTACTTATTATACCTCCAAGTACTGACTGATAGAACGAAGCCATCACAATTAGTCAGAATTTTCTTTATAAATGCATCTATACTCTGAAGATACAAGACATACTTCTACATTTCCCCACCAGTATTTATAATAATGTAAAATCCAATTCTGTATTTACAAAATTACACCAATTTGAAGATAAAGTTTAGAAACTTCTTCTAGGTTTTGCACTTAATAACGAAGACAAAATATACTATCATTAAGAAAGCACATCATTCACTGTCATGTCAGAATTTTTAAAAAATGAAATAAGCAGAAAATAATGTGGTCAATTTTTTGTCCTTAATTAGTGCTGGAATATTCATAGAAAATATTGCTAAAGAATTGAAAAAATGAGTATTATATGGGAGGTTTGCTATAGAGTTGGCTGAAATTACAATTAAAAGTAATGTCTCAGCTTATGGTATTTTCTGGATTCTGTTTTAATAATGAAACAGCTTTTTCTGAGCTATTTAAAGGTACTGAAGAAGATATATTATCAAAGTAAAAATTACATTATGGAAAAGCCATATAAATGTAATCACTCTTGATATACCTGATTTAAGTTCAGTTTCCTTTACAAAATTGTTTTAAGTAAAATTACAGGTGCAATAGCACATTTGAAATTAATTTATTGGATTATTAGTCTCTTTGGCAAAGAAGTTGAAAATAGACATGCGTAAAGTGCTACAGAATGTTATTGGTGTGGTTAATTTTATGTATTTTAAGAGATCCTCAAATTATAGTGTCATATGATATTCTGTAATGAAATAAATAAGAAATGACCTTAAAAATCTTTTATATCCTAAAAAGGTTTTCTGGTCATTTTGTGCCAAGTACTTAAGAGATTTGCCAAGCAAACATAAAGGTGCATTGTTCATTTTCCTTTTTCAAAAAGGCACACATTCATTTTGTTTTTAATTTCTGTAATGACAAATTCAAGCCCATATTCTGCTAGCTAACAGAAATTTTCAGAAAAACAAACACTAAATATTTAACTTCAAGATATTTTACCAATAAATGAAAAAGTAGCTGCTACTATTTGGAAGAAAATTGGACAAAGGAGAGAACATTTAAAAACAGATTGCTTTGAAATGTTTTCATATTAAGTGATTTTAATGCCCAAAATATAAATGTGTCACTTGTAAAATCTCTCTTCTCTATGTGCTTAAAACAGAAGCAGAATTTTGTAACCCACTTAGTAATATTTTAGTTTAAAAAGTTTCAATAAACAGCTACAGTTGGATGTAACATACTCATATTATCTATTTAACTCGTAATGTCAACAGACTGACATGGGGACAGATTGAGATTTTAACAAAACCAATTGTCTTTGTTTTGTGATAGAGAGTTTGAAAAACTAGTAGGGCAATTCAATAAGTGAGGTCAATATTGCATTCCCTTTCAGCCAATGTCTTTGTGTAGTAAATTTTTCAAGTATGACAAGCATTAAACTGTCCGCCAAGATAAATTGATTAACAATTTATGATAATGAATGGAATAAAAGGAATGAATTATTGATATACACATAAACATGGATAAATCTCAGAATCACTTATCTGAATGAAAGAAGCTATGCAAAAAAAAAGTACGTACTGTGTGATTTAATTCATAGAAATTCTAGAATATTTAAACTAATTTATAGTGACAAAGAATTTCATTAGTTGCCTGGGAGTGGGATGAAGGAAGGGATAGTTTGCACAAGGACAAGAGGAAATTTTATTTTGAAGGGAGTGATAGAAATGTCTATCATTTTAACGGCAGTAATTCTTTCAAAGATGTATACATGTCACATATTATCAAATTGTACAATTAAAATGTGTACAGTTTATTTTGCATCAATTGTATCTCAATAAAGTTGTAAAAATCAAAATAACATCAATGAAAAGCATAAACTGTAAATGAAAAAATAATAAATTCAACTTAATCAAAATTTAAAAATTTCTGTTTCAAAAGACACTATTAAGAAGACAGGCCACAAATATGGAGTAAATATTTGTAAAGCACATATCTAATAAAGGACCGGTATCCAGAATATGTAAGGAATACTTAGAAATCAGTAATAAAAAGACAAAAAACTCAATTTAAAAAATGGACAAAAGATTTGAACAGTTTACTATAGAAGAGATACAGATGGCAAAATGAACCAAAAATACTTAATATTATTAATCATTAAGGATATTTAAATAAAACTCAATAAAATATCTTTTTTTAATACTGTTTTAGTTTATTTGGGCTGCCATAACAAAGTACCACAGACTAGATGTGTTTGACAATAGAAATTTATTTTCTCACAATTCTGGAGGCTGGAAGTTCAAGGTCAACGTGTTGATATGGTTGGTTTTTTTCTGAGGTTTCTCCCCTTGGCTTATTGAGGGCCATCTTCTCCCTGTGTCTTCACAAGGTCGTCCCTCTGTAACCGTTCATGTCCTAATCAATCTTCTCTTCTTTTTTCAAATTGAATACTTTATTAAAATGGTAGTTGTCTAACATGTGCACACATCCTTGCACACTCAGAATCATCTGCCTGGGGGAAAAATACTAAGTATGCCTAAGGAGAAAATGAAAAACAAATTGCTGTAGGGTTTTCATTATTACAGGCAATTACGTCCACCTGACTTACAAAGCTATTGCCAAATCCATCCAAGGAAGCAGAGTATGAAAAAGAGGGAAAATATTTTAAAAATTCAACAGTGGCATAGCAGAACTCTAAATATAAGAAAGTGACACAATGTGGACTTTTGCTGTGAATTTTCACTTTGCAAATATGGGGAGAGGTTGACCAATGGGCAGAAAATTAGAGAAGGTGATATGTGATAGGCTTTTTGCAGTCAATTTTTCTCACAGTATTGTGCAAGATCATCAAGAAAATGCTTAGTTATTCTCTGGAACCAGTTTTAGAACTTTTCCATTTGCAAGTCTTGCCCTCATCTGTTAAGGTAAAATGACCCATCTGAGGAAGTCTTTAAAGTCTCAAGGCAGATGGTTCCTGCTCTCCTTAAATGAGCAATGCATACTTGATCTTGCTTCACAAAATAGGATTGAGTCTCATTTTCTGTCTACCAAGCAGATTGAGGCTGTTATTTTGACTTCCTCGATACAGGTGTGAATTTGCAGCACTGAATTAAATTCTGGGCAGATGATAGATCTATGCTCTGTAATCACTATCTAAGCACCAAATGTGCCTCCAGAATGACCACGATTATTAACATCATGAAGTATTAATCCTGGAAGAATTTCCTCTTCTTCAACTCCTTTCAGTCTGATTTTGAGCTTTTCGTCTGGGGCTACAGTATCAGCTTCTACATCATTGGCAAGTGTTCCAAGACCTTCCACATTGTGCTTTTTTGGCATCATCACAAGCTGCTGGCCTTTAAAAACAGACCGCCTGATTCCAGCTTTCCCAGGACAACAGTGCCCATATCCTTGTACTTATCCAAAATTGGCAGCCTGGTTGGTACAGCCACTGATCTATTGAAGTCTGACAAATTACCTAGATATGTAATAAATGGTAATCCAATGTACTAAGTACAGAAATTCAATTGCTCTTTGAAATTTCCTCCAGTTAGTCCTGAGCAGGCATAAAGTGAATGCAGTTTTTGGGAGTGAAGCCAACTTTTTTCAAAATGGCACTAGTTTCTCTTTATATTCTTCGTATCTCTCATTGCTCCAATTTGCTCTTGGATCATTCATCTTATTAATAAACAGAATTAAGTGTTTCACACTTGCTGTCTTTGCTAACATTGCAAGTTCTCTTGTTTGTCCTTTTATCAAATCCAATTTCAAGCTCTCTTCTCCTGGCTGAGATTACCAGCACAGCCAAATCAGCTTGACAGTCACCACCAATTGTATTTGGGATGAAGCTCTTGTGACCAGAGGCATCTATAATTGTAAAATACTTCTTTTCAGTTTCAAGATAGGCAAAACCCGCTTCTATTGTTTTATCCTTGTCTCAATTTTCCTGATTTGTGTCTAAGATTCAAGACAAGTACTAAGATTCTCTGGTTTTTTTCTTTAACTTCTGTTTCATGCATTTCAAGTGCCCTGTTTTCACCCATTTCAGTCAAATACACTATTTGTCTTCCAGTGGTTGAATTGCCAGCATCTACATGTGCAATGTACACTGCATTTTCTTTTGAGACAAGACCTCTCTCTGTTACCCAGGCTGGAGTGCTGTGGTATGAGGGGCTTAATGTAACCTTGAACTCCTGGGCTCATATGATCTTCTAAACTCAGCCTTTGGAGTAGTTGGGACTACTGGTGCACACCGCCATACACCATGCACCGGTATTTTTTTTTTTTTCTTTTAAGAGATGGGGTCTTGCTATGTGGCCCAGGGTGTTGCTCTTGAACTCCTGGCTTCAAGCAATCCTCTCACCTTAGCCTCCCAAAGTGCTGGGATTACAGGCATGAGTGCCTTTTAGGACTGCATGGTGACACAACCACAGATTTAGGTTTTGGTATTTCATCTTCCTCCTTCATTATTTCCTGGGCACTTTTCTCTGGTGGCCTTACATCTCCCCAGGAACCATCTCCTGGCTCTGCTTCGCTTATTTCTTCTACATGCTTCCCTAATCTTCTCGTCTTATGAGGAGACCAGTCATTTTGGATTAGGACTCACACTAGTAACTTCATTTTAACTTGACTGCCTCTGTAAAGACCCTATCACCAAATAAGATCACACACTGAGGTACTGGGTGTTAGGACTGCCACATATGAATTTTGGAGGGATACCATTCAGCCCATAACACAGACTTACCAGAATGACCAAAAAAAAAAAATACTTTTAATGGATATATAAAGTGCTAGTGAGGATGTGGAAGAAAGACTAGGATGCTCATTCACTGCTGGTGGTGATGCACAACGGTTTGCCCACTTTAGAAAATGTGCACTTACCGGCCGGGCGCGGTGGCTCACGCTTGTAATCCCAGCACTTTGGGAGGCCGAGGCGGGCGGATCACGAGGTCAGGAGATCGAGACCACAGTGAAACCCCGTCTCTACTAAAAATACAAAAAATTAGCCGGGCGTGGTGGCGGGCGCCTGTAGTCCCAGCTACTTGGAGAGGCGGAGGCAGGAGAATGGTGTGAACCCAGGAGGTGGAGCTTGCAGTGAGCCGAGATTGAGCCACTGCACTCCAGCCTGGGCGACAGAGCGAGACCCTGTCTCAAAAAAAAAAAAAAAAAAAAAAAAAAAAAAAAAGAAAATGTGCACTTACCATATGAGCAGAAATATCACTCTTAGGTACTTACCCAAGAGAATTAAAACATATATTTACACAGAGACTGTATACAATTGTTTATAGCGGTCATATTCATAATAGCCCAAAACTGCAAACAACCAGAATATCCGTCAACTGATGAATGAATTGTTGTATAACTATATAAGAAATACTACCCATAAATAAAACAGTAATAAACTACCGATAAATTCAACAGGATGTTTAAACCTCAAAAGCATTATGCAACATGAAAGAAGCCAGATACAAAAATGCTACAATGTGTAAGACTCTCCGGAAAAGGAAAAGTTCTGGCTCTCATCAGCACTGATTGGCATAATCTTAGTTGCTCTTTATTATATGGAGGAAGACTCTTTTCATTATTTTTGTTAGATTTGTGAAAACTAAAGGGAAAAAATTATAGGGAGAGAAATCGAGTAATTGCCAGGAGCTGGGGTTAGGGGCAGGACATTTACTGAAAAGAGGAACAGGGAGACTTCTTGAGGTTAGGGAAATATTCTTTATCTTGATTGTGGTAGTGGTTAGAGAACTACATACATTTGTCAAAACTCATTAAACCGTATTCTTTAAAAGCATAAATTTGACTGTGCAAATTTTGTCAAAATAAGCTTGATTTTTAAAAAGTATTAAAAACAGTGGTCTTAAATGCAGACCATGGAATTGCTGCAATAGATAATCTTAAATCAACATTTTCAAAAATAGAAGGTATACTCAATCACTATGTCCTAACCAAAAAATATTACTGATGACATGTTAATTCATCCTTTTTCAATTTCTCTTGTGTGTAGGCCTATATAATATATATTATCATGTAACAGAATATATTAACACATGAGTACATGTGTATAATTTACACATAAATAACTGGATATGTAAAGGATATGCATGCAAAAATTGTGTTTAAACTTAAGGCAGGCACACTCAGATATTGTGGATATCCCTCATATAGTTACTTCTAATTTTCTTTATTTTAATAAATAATTCTCAAACTAATATCTCTATGCTTGGAGCTTTTATCATCATTTTGGATTTTTTTTAAGAAAGAATGACAAAATTTGAATTAATGTGTCAAAGGTTATCTGTCTCATGAAATACATAGATTCAATTATTTTTCAAAGTTCTTGAACCAGTTTACACTGACACAAACAATTAATGAAAGTGCCTGTTTCGTCATACTCTTGTCAGCACTGATTGACATACTCTTAGTTGTTCTTTATTATATTGTGGAAAACTATTATTTTTGTTATATTCTAAAAAATAATAAATTACTTTTAGCAAATGTCTTTTAGCAAACTATTAAAATCTTATAGATCTGGCTTTACCTATTGATATAGTATATTATGTGCATTGATGTTCTTACATTAAACCATCTTTACAACACTGAATAGAATGTACAATTTCAAATGCCTGCTGGCAAAGCTGGCCCAGTAATTTTTAGTTGATAATGACTAATCATAGCCTTCACAGGAAACTCCTAACTACCTGTCCTTCCAGAACCTAGACTTTTAATAAATTTGTTTCCTCATCCTTAGAGCTATTTACTTTCCCTCATTCTCTCAGATACCTGCCTATATTTCTTCATAAAGTTACTATTTTTATAGTAAGTCAGTTTCTTTACCATCTTGAAAACAGTTGCATGGTCTCCATGTTTTGGATACTCTGAGCAGGATTTCACTGAGACTCTGTCCAATGCAATCTTCCGGAACAGAACAACTTTCCCTTCCAAGATTTCAGGCCTCTTACTTAAACCTTGAGCTTTTATCGAGCCCTGTAAGTGTGGTGATCAACCACCCATTGAGTAATGCAGCCAAAATTACAGTTTATATCAAAGAGTCCAGAGATGCTACCTAAATATGCTTTATCATCCTTTCTACCCACCTGAGGGGAGCTTTAATGTACACAACAGAGCCAAATGGAAATATACTACAGCATGACTTAACAACTCTTGGCCATTTTAAAGACTGAAAACAAACAGCAGCACCACGGAAATAAGTAAATAAAATAAATAAATAAGCAAACCAATAAGGAAAATCATTTTCGGTACTTAACACTGAATAAATCTTGTTAAGATCCTCAGACTAACATTTATCGAAAGAGCTCTTTGAAGTCAACAACACAAAGCAGCCAATAGTAGTTAAACAATGCTTTTTATTTCCCCAGGGTTGGAAATCTGGAATTCTCAATTCCGATTATATATCAAAACAATGTATACAGCTTTTACAGGTATACTCGGGCCCAACACTCAGGTCATCTCTTTACTAAGTCTGGAATGAGGATTATGCATCTGCATTTTTAATAAGCTGCAGGTATGATTCTGATGCTTAGTCAAGATATTAAATTATTGGTTTAAATTGTGGGGATCAGATGGGCTTGGGAAAACAATTCTTTCCAGAAAGCTTAATACAAAAAAATTTCTAAATTCTAAAAGTACCAGAGCTTTTAGGCAGCTAATCAATTTATGCCTTGATAAGACAAATAGACCCTTTTGCCAAGGACTAACAATCTTGATATAATTCCCAGAGTTATTCTGTACAGGATCAACATATGTATTAGGTAACCTGAGGATCAGAGATTGTCTGTGGATATTATCTGTCCTGCCTGCCCTCTGCTGGCATGAAGCTGGACAATTGACAGAATGTGCGCTTAGCTTGACAAGGCAGTCATTTTCATGGAAGAAATGTTTTGGTTTATGCAAGGCATAGTAGTATTTGGAAGGCCTAGAAATAACAATATAAAATGACTTGGAGATTCTGGAGAGTGAAATAATCTCAAGTTTTATTAAACCCATCTGTTCAGCTGTGCACTTCTTCAAGTCAGAGATGCTTGACCTCTGAAAAGCAGCCATATCTAAAACACCTAAGTAGGATAGAACCAGCCAAGCTGGACCCAGAGAGGAAGCAGCAGACCCTGTTGGCCAACTAATACTGGAAAATCAAGATGAGAGGGAGGCATCGGCAAGGCAAGAACTTGAGGAGGAAAGTTATCTGTCTATTGATAGAAGAGAGAGGGAATCTTTTTCTAAGGGTACTGTAACCAAAATTTCAGCATTATGGAGATAGGAAGATGGCAGTACCCAAGAAGAAAAAGACTACTGGCTCTGTCGAAGGAACTATTGTACTTGGAATGCAAGTCAGTGGAAGATAGTATAAAAAAGAGACTTGGTCCCAGCAGACAAGTGACCCAGTAACCAGGGTCCCGATGGGCCTTAGGTATCTGGACATATTCCTCTCCTGCCTTTTGCCTTCCTTAACAAGCTGACCCAAGTCATGTAACAGGTAGGGGATGGCTCTCCTAACTTAGCTGACCAGGCTGAATTGCTAACCATAAAAGGAAGCATCTGACCATTTATCTCTTTGAGGGATGGATGCCTTCTGAGATTGCTGAAGCAAGACTCTAGCATTCCCAATATAAACCTCGGACCATTTTTGTTTTCTTAGGCAGCATATCCAGCTGCCAGAAGACAAGATGGACTCCAGTCCTGACCTTCCATTGACTTTTCCCTCATTATAATCTCATTGAAATACTAAAATCTCCACTGAGAGTGAGGCTTATCCCCCATTTTCTAGTCATGTGATACATGTTAGAGCATGATGCCCCACTATACAACTGTATAAAAAAAAACATCTAAACATTGTTTGTACATCATTCCTTTTCCCACATCACCTTCCTTAAAATAATGAGAACTGAGCCCTTGGGGAGCTGGTACCAGGATTCCTTTCCTATATGCTGCTTCCTTGTATGTTTGATTCACAAATCTATTAAATCTTGGCCGAGAAAAATTTCTGTTTATCCTGGTGTTAATTTCTACTTATGCAAGAACCAACAAATGTGGGGTCCGGGCTTCAGTAACCGCCTTGGACCCGTAAGTGAGGATATTTCCCTAAGGAGAAACACCGGAGAGCTAGCAAGACCTCCAGAATGTGACCTTGTGATAGATGAAGCAGCCACTTGAAATATTTGCTTCAGTGTCTCTGCAGCCAGTGAGTCCTCTCTTGGCCCAAGGTACTTTTGTTCTCCTTCTGAGCCCTGCCCCTCATTTTCTTTTCCCTCTTGATTGGCTTAGGGATTTCTGGAGTAAAAGGTCCTAGTCCCCTCTGTGCTAGGTTTTAAGAACCCCTCTGACTGGCTGACATCAGATTCTGAGTAATTTCCAAGAAACCTGCTAGACTGGTCGAGGAGGTAGGCAGTCGGGCTTGATCAACCCAAAGAACAATGGCTGGGATGAGTCCTTCTGCATGCCCAGGTTCTTTGGGCTCTTTATTTCTCTCTTAATTTTTTTTCTTTCTTTCTCCCCTTCCCCCTCTCTTTCCCCATCTTCCAACTTTATTCCTCTGATTATCTCAGAGGGCCACCTACAGTCTTACTCATTTCAGCCAAAAGTACCCTTAGCTTCCTCTGGCTGGAAACAGTTCACCTTGACTTGTGACTTGCAAAGGTGGGAGGGATTCATCTGACATTGTGAAGATCTAGGATGCTGAGGCTCTCCCTGATGGGAGACTAGCAAGAGTGGTGACGACATTGACTCTGCACTGTGCAGTGGCTGGAAGCCTCACAACCTTCCTTTCCTTCCCTTGTCTTTTTTCTTCTCCTTCTTTCTCTCTCACACCCACCCCCTTTAAACCTGGCTCATTTGCAGAGAACTATCAGAAATTTCATATTCTCCTATTTTCTCCCTGAAATGAAGGAAAAGGTTTTCTCCCTAAATTTCCTCCTTGCCCTCATTCCACTGTCCAGTGAGACTCAAGTGCTCTCCCTTTTGTCTGCCCCAGCGAGTACCTCCCAGGCAGAACACTGGAACCATTTTCTTTTTTATAGGAAACTCTCCACTCTCATTGCTTCTGATTGGGAAAACTTTGTCCAATTGAACTCCTCACCAAAATACTAATCTTTCAATATTTCACTCCCTCTTTATTTTATTCTGAGATTCAAGAGCTCCCACTCCATGATCTTTTTGATAGCCCTAATTTCCCCCCATCACTTCCTCCTTCAAGTTTGGCCCACTGTGGCCTGGGCAAAGGTAGAGCAGTTATAATTGTCTGAGCTCAGTCCTTCAGCTTTCACCCCCTCCTCCTGTTTGGCCTGGGTTCTAAATGAGGTAAAAGCAGTTTTGAGCAATGGGGGCCTTCTTCCTCAAGAGTGGATGAGTTATCTTGGCACCTACTACTGCCCATCTTCAACACAACACAAGTGTACTGTACACTTGTGGCCTATACAATACCAGTGAACTCTTTCAACTACACACACCATGGGCATTCCTAGCCTTGTAGGGCAACCATTCCTTAGCAGCTAGTGTGAAACAACTATGTCTGTTATTTCTGTGTTTTCCTCTCTGATCCCTGAGGACAAGGATTCCTCCATCCAAGGGAATCCTGGGCTGACTACTGGGCTTAAAAGGTCTTGAATTACATCAAGACTAATTCCCTGATGCTTTTCCCTCTACCAGGATCTTTAATCAAAGGTAACAGGAGAGGCAGGATTAGACACTGAGCAATGATCTCAGTGTTCCACGTGACTCTCTTCTAGGATATATTCTCTCCAACTGGGGGCAATTTAAGCTAGAAGACCTAAAGAAAAAGAAAGTAATCTCCCTTTGTAACATCACCTGGCCCCAGAACCCACTGGGAGATTAGCAGCAATGAACATTATATGAGTCTCTTAGGTATAATGCTACTTTACAGCTAAACTTGTTTTATAAGCAGTCACGGAGGTGGGAAGAAATATCTTATGTGCAAATTTTTATGAAGTTGTATCAAGATCCTGGATTATTGGACTCATGTCACATATGCATGATGGCATCTACCATTCCCAGCTTATTGCCTGGGGTTGAGAATCAAGTGCCGGACCTACCCATTGATCCACTATTACAGTCACCACCTAACCTTTCCTGACCCCAGGCCTGATACACAGTAACCCTCCAGCCCTCTTTCAGGTTCAAGGCCTCCTTTGGCACCTGAATCTCCACCATACCTGGATCAGGCCCATAGAGAACTAGAGGCTTTAAGGCCAGAGCCCTATCCACTATCCCCTTTGGGGGTCTGAGCTCCAAGCTGGCACCTACTTTTACCTCACCCCCAGTCCAGGGCCTCTATCCCCTAAAGGAGATAGCAAATGGGTAAGGAGAATAATTCATGTTCACATCCCCTTCTCCATGGCAGATCTGAGTATGTAAAGAAAAGTTTGGCCAGTTCTCAGAGGACCCCAATAAGTTCAGGGAGGAATTTGTAAAACTACGTCTGAGCTTCACCCTAACCTGTTAGGATGTGATGGTGATTTTAGACAATTGTGCCACCCCAGATGAAAAGGTCCAGATTCGTGAAAGGGCAAGGGCACATGCTGACTCATTTGTACAGGCCAATGCCTCATATGCTGTTTATCAGGCTTTGGGGAAGACAATCCCTGAGCAGGACCCCTGGTGGGACCTTAGTGATGAAATAGACAAATGTAGGATGGAGCATTTTATTACCTACGTGGCTGAAGGGATGAGAAAATGCATGAAGGCGGCTGTGAATTATGACAAGGTTGGGGAAGTAACTCAGGCTGGGCTGGTGAAGAATCTCCTCAGCTGTGTTACAGAAGCCTTCAGAAAGTATACTAATTAATGTTAATCCAGAGTTGCCAGAGGGGATAGCCTTGTTGGCTATGCACTTTGCATTTTATCACCCAGTTCACTCCTAATATTTAGAAGGAAGTTACAAAAGTCAGAGACAGGGCCCCAAGCCCCTCTGTCAGTATTGGTAGCGAAGGCTTTTAAGGTTTTCAACAACAGGGAGAGGACAAAGCAAAGGAAAAAGATATCAGGCTGATCAAGAAAATACAGCTTTTGGCTACCTTGATTAGCCCTCCACCTCAGGGCAACTCAAAAAGGCAGAGAATACCAGAGACAAGAGACAATTGCCCAATGTGGGACCTAACCAATACACATATTGCCAGAAGGATGGGCACTGGAAAAGCGATTGTCCTGACCACCTCAAAGCAGGGAGGTCAGCTGACTTTCCAGACAGGATTCTCGTCTTGGAAAATCTCTCCCATGAGGGAGACTGTACCACTAACTAATGGCACCCAAGAATCCACCCAGCCCCCACCTCCATCATCATCACTCCAGGGCAGCCTAGGAAAACTGAATTTCTTATTGATACTGGAGCAGATAATTCTGTCCTAAGTCTGTAAGCCTCCTCTCCAATCATGGCTGTCTGGTGATAAGAATAGATGGATGATTTAATGTAAGACAATATATTTTTCCTCTTGTCTGTGAGGCTGGTTCTGAAGTTATAACTCATTTTTCCCTACATATTCCTGAATGCCCCACTTTAGTGTTTGGTAGGAATCTGCTGAGCACATTGGGGGCTTCTATCTCATCAGAAAAAGATAGCTTCAAGGTGTCAGTAGACAAAGGACAAGGGATCAATTTGTTAGCCTCACTACAGCTAGTGGATATTAACATTTCCTCTATCCCTGATGAAATTTGAATTTAAGTTAACACAGTAGTATGGGACATTACAGTTCCAGGGTGAGCTGTTTAGTTTCCCCTACTGAAGTAAAGCTAAAACCAGGAGTAAAATAGGCATGGAAAAGACAATATCCTCTAAGACCTAAATCCCTAAAGGGAATTCAGTCATTACTTACCAAGTTCCTAAAACATGGATTAATAAAGGCCCATCAACGACCCTGTAACATTCCTATACTTCCCATCTAAAAGCCAAATGGGGAATATTGGTTTGTGCAAGAGCTATGAGCTATACATGCAGCTGTGGCTTCCATTCATCTGACGGTACTGAACTTGTATACGCTGCTCACCCAGATTCCTGGGGATGCACAATAATTCACCATGCTGGACCTTAAAGATATATTCATCTGCATACCTCTGCACCTTAATTCCCAATATATTTCTGCCCTTGAATGGAGGGATCCTAATATCTTAGAAACCACTCAGCACACCTGGAAAGTGCTCCCACAGGGCTTCTGGGATGCCTTCACCTATTTGGGAATGCCTTGGCAGCCGAATTGACAGAAATAGATTTCAGAGTAGGGGCCATATTGCAATATACAGATGACCTGAGGACTGCCAATCTGACTAAGAAAGACTCTGACCATAATATCATTAAGACCCTAAACTTTCTGGTAGAACAGGGATACAAAGTTTCCTTGGCTAAGGTCCAAATCTCCCTGTAAAGGGCCCAAAATCTAGAATTTGTTCTCCCTCCCAGTGCCTGAGCCTTGGCTATGGATCAGAAAAGGACAATTGATGTATTGCTGCCCCCACAAACCAGGAAACAGCTACAGGATATTATTGATTTGACCAGTTTCTGCTGAATATGGATTCCTAATCATGGCTTAATTGCTAAGCCCCTATACAAAGTGCTCAAGAGGGGAAAAGGGTACTCCTGCAAAGAGATAAGAATTGTCATCAAGCTTTTGAGGACTTAAAAACTGAGTTAAGCCAAATCCCATCACTTGGGCTTCCTAACCTGGATAAGCCCTTCACCATATATATATATATATGAAAAGCAGGGAATGGCTTTGGGGATTCTAACAGAGAAGCTAGGGCCAAACCAGTGACCAGTGGCTTACAACAGTATTCCATTGCCCAGGGTTGGTTCAGTGGCAGCTACTACCCTCCTGGTTAATGAGGCCTCTAAACTTACCTTGGGTCAGTACCTAGAAGTTGTAATCAAGTCCAGACTATACTGGGGGTGAAGGAACACCACTGACTCATCAAGTTCTTTTATTAGACATTCTGGACGTTCCACAGTGTCAGATTTTGATCCCTGTCACTTTACTCCCTGTTGCAGACATGAAGGCCTAATTCATCAACACACTGAGACAACAGAATAGACCTATTCCATTAGGCCTGAACTCCAGGATGAGCCCGTTGACAATTCAGAAGTAGAATGGTTTCCTCATGGAAGGAAGCTTAATGGAAGAAGGTGTCTAAAAAGTAGGACTCTAAAGTCCAAAAAGAAGAGCTTCTCAGCAGAAGCTCTTCCCGCTCTGACCTCAGTTCAAAAGGCCAAATTATTTGTTTTAACTAGGGTTTTGCAGCTGAGAAAAGCAAAAACAAACTAAACATTTTTACTGACTAAAAGTATGTGTTTCATATCTTATATGCCCACACTGCCATCTGGAAGAAAAGGGGGATGCTAACAGCTAAAAATTTCCCAATAAAGCATAGGGATCTAGTCTTAGCTCTTCTGGAAGTTGTACAATTCCCTGGCCAGGTGGAAGTCATTCACCCCAAAGGCCATTGGAGGGACAGATTTCTTATTAGCCAAGGAAATTAGCTGACAGGACCACAAAATAAGCAGCTTAAGCACAGAAAGATGACCAGGTCGTGGCACTAATAATCAATCCTTTGGGACTTCCCAGCTAACCTCAATACTCCCAACAAGAACAGGATGACACTGAGAAGTGGGAATAGGAAACGAGGAGTTCCAGGTGGTTGGTTAAGAACACTAAAGTCCTTATCCCTGGCACTTGGCAGTGGAAATTTATTTAGTACCTACATGAAGTTACTCACTATAGGAGGGGTATCTTTTGGGAATTGGTACAAAATACCTCTTCTGGAAAGGGGCCAAGAAAGACTGTAAGTCAAGTAACCATGGCCTGTGACTTATATATTCAAAACAATCCCCAGACTCAACCGGTTCCTCTTGCCCTAGTCAAGCCAGTCCAACACCGGGGAAACTACCCTATGGAAGACTAACAAATAAATATTACCCAGATGCCCTCTCTTTTGGGATAGAAATACCTTCTCATTTTCATAGACACTTTTGCTGGCTGGGTCAAAGCATATCCCACCCAGTCTGAAAAGGCCACTGATGTTTGTGAAAGTCTCCTAAAAGAAATAATTCCTCAACTCAGTCTTCCAAAGGGTGGGCAACAATAGACCCTCTTTCGTAGCTAAAATCACTCAAAGCTTTTTGGCAGTCCTGAGAATAGATTATAAATACATGACTGTTGGCATCCCCAATCCTGAGGAAAGGTAGAAAGGATGAATCATACCCTTAAAAGAACTTTGGCAAAGTTATTTCAAGAAACATAGCAAACCTGGATAAGGCTATTTCCTATTGCACTCTTGGATTCACACTGCCCCAAAGAGTAACCTAAAGCCCAGTCCATTTGAAATGGATTACAGGAGGCCCCTCCTCACTACTGACATTTTACTGGACTGAGAAATGAGTCAAAACATATGGTATTATCAATTTGGATCAGATTCACACAGCAATATTACATTTTGGGAATACAGTACCATCAACTTCTATAAAAGAGGGAAAATCTCCTCTACAGGTCAACCCAGGAGACCAAGTCCTCCTTAAGATTTGGAAAGAAGGCTCCCCAGAGGATCAATGGTTGCCTAAGTGAAAGGGCCCTAGGACTGGGTGATCCTGGCTACTCCAACTGCAGTCAAGCTGCCAGGGATCTCCAGCCTCTCCCAATTAAAAGGCTTTCACCAGAATGTTTCTAGGTTCATCCAGAAAGCCCCCTTTTTTCCCGTGAATGAATGGAAGGCCTCCACTACAGGTTTACAAGAACCAGTAGCCAGATGCAAACACATAATGCTGTGAGTAAGCATAGGAAAACTAATTTTTCTCTTCACCCTAATTACCATTTTCTTGTTCTACCATTTTGGACAGCCCCTGCTGCTGGTAAGGACTTTTCTTTCTGTCCTTGCTAGGTTTAAGGCAGCATCACAGTGAGAAATAACTTCCTCTTCCTCCTTCTCCACATACTCTTTGCTACTAGGGCCCAATGAGAAGAAAACTCACTCATCAATTTTTCCAGGATTATCACCTCAAGGAACAACCTAACTGTTAGATTTGCCACCACACCTACAGGTGGGAGGAACTAAGCTCCAATTTGTCCCCACTAAGACCAATTTGACATTAAATCTTACCTCTGACTATGTTGAAAAGCCATCACCTATGACTATACAAATTGAAGTAACAGAAAGACTTGAATGTGTGTGCCTCACAGACATCTATAACCAATCCATTTGGAAGGAGATCTACGTGCTTAATGGTCCATCCTTGACAGCCCCCTGTTTTCCTTGTAGAACCAGCCCTTGGGCAAATATAATGTATGTAGATAGTTGGTGTCCACCCTCAATTTACCCAATGACATTCAATATCCGTGAACAATGTCAAACTAATACCACCTATTGGTGCCCTGCCTCTCATTTACTAAAACATCCTGACTGGCTCCACCCCATCATCTCCACAGGGATGATGTACAGATTGGACAGGTATGGAGAGTATAACATGGAGGCTCTTTTATCTACTTCCTAAGGGAGAAACGGCATTCCCTGGGTGCAGAGACCCAGAGCTCAGTGGAAAGACCTCTTTCACCCCAATGCAGCAGCAACATTCCTTCTGGAGAACCTAGTTCGAATAAATGGCTCAACTCCCCTATACCCCATCAGGCAGGCACAGCCCCTGGATATGTATTCCTTTGTAGCAGTCAATGTCCTATGAGGGAGAAACAGAACCCTTCTTCCCATTCAACTTACACGCCTTAGCCTATCCTTGTTTGGACACCCCCAGTTCCAAGGAAAAGTTACTGTAAGACAGTTGGGCTCCAATAGAGTAACAGTCCATAACCTTACTTCCAAAATTAGAATATAAGAGACCAACTGAGCTAATCCTGGAAGAAATTGTGGCAGCTATGGGAAGGGTGGCTCCCTGAGGCGCTTCACCTAACATGAAATACCTTTTAAAAACCTTACACAGATTACAGAAAAGTTGACCACAAATATAAGAGAAGGCTTATAAGGTCTCCAGGCTTCCCTAGACCAATTGGTGGTGTTGTCAACAATAGGCTAGGATTAGACCATGTTCTAGCTGACCAGGGGAGGGTGTGTGTGCAGTTATCCAGAAAACTGGTTGCACTTACATCAATAACTCTGGAAAGGTTGAGACCAATATACAAAAAATATCCAAACGAGCCACATGGTAACATAGATCTAACCAGGGAACTGACCCAAATTATGTCTGGTCAATCACCAAAAGTGCCTTCCCAAGTCTCACCTGGTTTCTGCCCTTCTTAGAACCTTAAGTAGCTGTATTATTATTACTAATCTTCAGTGCTTGTCTACTTAATCTTTTAGTAAAGTTCGTGTCTTCCAGATTGCAACAGTTTCAGACAAAATTGATGCTGGCCGAAGGGTTCCAGCCTGAGCCACTGCAGGAAGGAGCAAGTCCCTGTAAATCATTAGATCGGATAGCAAGAGATTTTTATGCCTCTGGAGCAGGTAGGGATGACAGACCTTGTTCAGCATGAAGCAATTATAGAAGACAAGATTTTCATTCCTTTCTCCCCCTAAGAATAATGAGGTTGAGGCCAGGCGTGGTGGCTCTTGCATTAATCCCAGCACTTTAGGAGGCTGAGGCGCGTGGATCACCTGAGGTCAGGAGTTTGAGACCAGCCTGGCCAACATGGTGAAACCCCATCTCTACTAAAAATTAAAAAATTAGCTGGGCGTGATGGCATGTGCCTGTAATCCCAGCTACTCAGGAAGCTGAGGCAGGAGAATTGCTTGAACTCAGAAGGTAGAGGTTACACTGAGCCGAGATAGCGCCACTGCACTCCAGCCTGGGTGACAGAGTGAGATTCTGTCTCAAAAGAAAAAAAAAAAACGAATAAGGAGGATAAATCTCCTAGGGGGAATTGAGACATTATAGAGAAAAGACTTGGTCCCCACAGAGACACGACACCAAGGCCCCGATGGGCCTTTCATATCTGGGTGTATCTCTCCCCTACCTTTTTGCCTCCCTTAACAAGTCACGTAGCAGGAAGGGGCGCCTCTCCTAATTCAGCTGACCAGGCTGAATTCCTAATCATAAAAGGAAGAATCTAACCATTTATCTCTTCGAATAGTGCCTTCTGAAGTCCCTGAAGCCAGACTCCAGCATCCCTGATAAGAACCTGACCAGGCGTGGTGGCTCAGGCCTGTAATTCCAGCAGTTTGGGCGGCCAAGGCTGACTGACCGCTGGAGGTCAGGAGTTCGAGATCAGCCTTGGCAACATGATGAAACCCTGTCTCAATAAAAAATACAAAAAATTAGTCGGGTGAGGTGGCACATGCCTGTGATGCCAGTATTCTGGAGGCCGAGGCATGAGAACTGCTCGAACCCTGGAGGCAGAGGTTGCAGTGTGCCAAGATGGTGCCACTGCACTTCAGCCTGAGAGAGAGAGGTAGACTGTGTCCGAAAACCTGATCAAGTCCACCTGCCTGAAGACAAGACAGACTCCAGTGCTGACCTTTCACTGACTTTTTTTTTTTCATTATAATTTCATTGTAATACTAAAATCTCCACCCAAGATAGGGTTTAACCCTCATTTTCTGGTCATTTGAGTATGAGGTACCACTGCACAAGTGAGAAAAAGACCCCACCTAGAGACATTTCTATGTCACTCCTCTTCCCATCTCACCTTCCTTAAAATGACAAGAGCCAAGCCCCTCCGGGAGCTGGTACCAGGATCCCATTGCTGTACGCTGCTCCCTTGTGTGCTCATGCCACAAGCCTATGAAATGAAAGCCTGTGAAACCTTGGCTGAGAAAAATTTCTGTTTGGCATAGTGTTAATTTCTACTTACGTGAGAGCCAAAGAACTCAATGTCTAGGCTGTGGTAACAAGGGTACTTAAGATTCGCTTAAGTAGTGAATTGAATAGCACAGGCAATCAAATTCACTAAAGGTTGCCTAATAATACATCACCCCAAAAATAACACCTTAGGCAGAAGCTACTTTGTGTGTAATTTACTGATGATCTAGTTTTCAAGACAGTTGTTTTCCTTTTAAGCAATGGGTGGGAAAATTTTTACATATTTTTTGTTGGGTTTTTTTTTTTTTTTTTTTTTTTTGAGACTGAGTCTCGCTCTGTCGCCCAGGCTGGAGTGCAGTGGCATGATCTCGGCTCACAGCAAGCTCTGCCTCCCAGGTTCTCCTGCCTGAGCCTCCCGAGTAGCTGGGACTACAGGCACCCGCCACCACACCTGGCTAATTTTTTGTATTTTTAGTAGAGACGGGGTTTCACTGTGTTAGCCAGGATGGTCTTGATCTCCTGACCTCGTGATCTGCCCACCTCGGCCTCCCAAAGTGCTGGGATTACAGGTGTGAGCCACCGCACCTGGCCACATATTGTTTTTTACCTCCAAATTCATCCTTCTTTCTCTACTCAGCCTTGTGGCCATATGAAGTACATTTCCCAGAATGCAAAGTTAGCTGGTTCCTATTGGTTTCTACCAACAGGAGATGCTATAGGGGGATTGGAGGAAGTGGAGAGAAGGGACGTTCTCATTTTATTTATTTATTTATTTTTTGCTCCTGTCAGCTTGGTTCCATCCTTCAGCTTCCCTTGGCACTCCCAGAATCAGCCTCATCACACTCTCAGAAATCTAGCAACAGCCAGAGGTGCCCCTTCCTCAGAGAGTTGAGTACCTGGATTCTGCTAAATCCACCTCACATCTCTCTTTTTTTTTTTTTAACCTCAATTCCAAAGAGTAGTAGCTGCTTCCTTATTACTTCAGTGCTTCCCCCCTTTTTTCCCCAGCCTTCAAAGCCTTTGTAACTGATTACCTGTATCAAATCCCTTCATTTGAAATGCTTAGCGTATGTTTTGTCTTCCTGACTGGAACTTGCACAGTACAGAAGGCAACAGGTGGCCAAACATTTTGTTCAAAACGAAAGAACAAAACGTAAATGCATTAATTGTACTACTGTTTATGCCTGATTTACTCAAGCAATTGCACTTACTGAGCTTATCTGTCCAGAGATGGGTGTTGCTGGTTTAAAGTCAATGATTTATACAATTCAAATATAAAGTAAAATCCAATAATCAAATGTATCAAAAAGTATACAATTTTAGATAAATGTAAAGTTCTATATTTTCTTATTACTTACTTGACCAGGTCTCTTTATTGAAGGTAACTACTGATATTTTCAACAGTTATCTATGCTTCTGAGTCATCATCATCCAAGGTCCAGCCCTTTATTTCTAATATCAGCCTTTCAAGATCTGACTGCCCTAAGTCCCCTTTCCTACAAATGTCTCACCCAAGTCCATAGCCCCTCCTTGGATCCATGTACTCTAGGGGGTAGACAAGTGACATTGTCTTCACTTCCTATGCACTAAGACCCAATGTGGGACAATTACCAATACCCTGGGTTGATTTGGCATAGTCCACTTTAAGTTTTTATGTTGGAACCGCAGTATGAACTAATAGGATTACCTTCTCCAGTTCCATGGTGTGCACAGTTTGAAACTATACCATAATTTTGAGCTCACACTAAGTAATGCAACTCTTCTAAGCATCCAGATTTAATGTCAAATGACAGGAAGTAGCTACTTTCTGTATGTAACCTGCTCTATCTTCTCAGAGAAATCGCATTGACACAGCTGGATTCTCCCCATTTTTTCCCAATATTCATCCATCCAGACTTCTACAGTTCCCTTCAATGCTTGGAGTCCCAGGGTCTTGCAACATTACATGTAGGAGTAATTTCCACTCTATTGTGCATCTTTTATCAAGATTTATTTTAAATCTTGGTGCTGTTCTACTCAGTCTCTACAAGAAGAGCTCGGTATTTTTACAAACCTGTGCACATTTTTGAAACTAAAAAAGTTCTTATTGGTACTGAGAAGAGTTTCTTATTTCTAATTACTGGGATGAACCCAATACTTGGAAAATTCTACACTATAGGTTCACTTCAGATGAAAAATATATTTATGGTTTCTGGTAATTTACTTGAAGTATCTTTGAAGCAGTGACAAAAGTCTGCAAGGTAGCTTTATGTTTTCAATCAAGCACTCTGACTTTCTTGAGAAAATTAAAATACATTCATTCAACAACCAACAGTCACCTAAAGTGTATGTCCAGTGGCTGAGGGGAATCTAGCTAAACAGTTTAGAAAGATAAGATCTACTCATTTCTTAGGAAACTAGTGAAAAAGAAATATCAGAAATATATTTCAGAAATGAAAGGTAGACTTTAAAGTCTCTATGTTACTTAATAAGTGTATAAACAGAGAAGACAGTTTTCTTTGTATACATCCAAAGGTCCTCTTGCATTCTAACTCAGGCTCTCTTACTCTCTTGCTTATCTGCTAACATAACTTTCATACCTCCCATATTTTCCCTGAACCCTGACTCCAATCTATTTTTCACAAATAACATCCTTATTATTCAAAATCTAAAGAAGCCATTGCATGTTTTAAATTTTATTTGGTTCTACACTAATACAAAAATCTATCAATTAAGCTGTATTCTGTCTCTTATCCCAAAATGTACTGGTCTAGTTACAAAAATCTATTTTTCCCTTTTCTGTATTTTCATCCTTCTTCAAGTTGAAAGACACATAGATGAGAGTAGCCCAGACAATATTTAAACGCTAATTTAACTCTGATAGCCCAGAACTAAAGAGAATACATTAGAAAAGTAAATTGTAGCCCTTGTACTCTTTCACTTCGGAGAAAAAGTAAAAGTAAAATAATTCAGAGTAAAGAGAATAGACAAATTCAAGAGATATATACAAGGTAGCTTTAACAAGACTGCGATTGGTCACATGTGTAAGGTAAAGGGGAGACAAGAAAAATGCCCAGATTTCTAACTAGAACAACAATTTAGGCTGTGGGTCATTCTTTGAAGTCATAGATAGAGAAAGAATGCAATGAGGAAAAAGATGAGTTGTCTTGGATGTATTAAGTGTAAAATGCTTATGTGAAATTGAATAGTGACATCAAGTAGGAAAATGAATATATATGTCTGTATCTGCTATAGAATGAACGTTTGTATTCCCCAAAATCGTAAGTTGAAACCTAATCCTCAATGTGCTATTACTGGAAGGTAGAGGCTTTGTGAATAAATTAGATCGTGAGAATGGAGCCCTCATGAATGGGATTATTGCTCTTATGAATGAGGACCCAGAAAACTTCCTTGTCCCTTCCATGCTGTGAGAAAACATACAGAAAACTACCATCTATGAACCAGGAAGCAAGCCCTCACCAGACACTGGATCTACCAGCACCTTGATCTTGGACTTTTACCCTCCAGAACTGTGGGAAATACGCCATCTAATCTATGGCATTCTATTATAGCAGCCGGAACAACCTAAGACAGTATCTTTCTAAGACGATGGGCTTAAAATATAGATCTAGGGGGCTGTGGCTGTTGGATCATCCTCAAAACCATTTTTCTATTGACAGAGAATATATGAAATGAGAAAATGGAGTTGGAGAAACATCACAGTTAAAGAAGAGAACCCTTACAAAGAAGACTGAGTAAGAGAATCAGAGATATAGGGTGAAAATGAAGCAAAGAAAGCAGGTGTTTTTAAGGGAGAAAGATTACAATACTGAGATATTAAGTCAGATAAGGACCAAAGAGTTTCAATTAGATTTAGCAACAAGTGATTCCAGTGCTGTTACAGGGGCTAAAGCAAGATGGCAATGAATTGAGCAAGTGAATAAGGTGGTAAGAAGGTGGAGACTACTGTACAAATTATTCTTTTAAGAAGTGTGTCTTCTTTAACAGAAAAAAAGAGTAGGAATGGAATAAATTCTGATAGAAGTTTTCCAGAAGAGAAACAAAGATTGAAACACCAAAGGCAGAAGATCTCTGCATCATCAATCTCTCCACTTCTCAGTATAAAAAATATTCTCAGAACTCTCAAGTGTAAAAATTGTTTTAAAACATTCTCTTTTGATCACCCCATGTCTCTATTATCTTATTTGTCTCCTCCTTTGTACAACAGAACTTCTCAAAGGAAGGATTCATAATCATTGTCTCCACTTCTTCACCTTATATCTGCTACTTAACTGCAATTCTGCCGCAATCACTCCTCCGAAACTACTTTATTGTGATACCAAGGACCGCTACCTCATCAAAGTCAACATAAAATCACACCTATGTTCTCATTTTAAACACTTAGAAGTATTTTAATCTGCTCAAGTACTCTGATTTCTTGAATTCTATGGCACCACACCTCATGGTTTTCATTCTGCCTCCCTGGAATATCCTTCTGTCCCAGCACACTTCTTTCTCTGTGAAAGTGCTGAATGACAGAATAGCCCCAAACCAGACCTAGATGTTCCTGTATTTTCTGTCTACATTTACCCAACCCACCATGTCTCCAAATAGCAGATGTACAAATAGCTCCTTTTTCTCGTAGTTGTTCTTCTTGACATCTCTATTGGATTGTCTAATTGACACTTTAGATTTACTGCCTGTCAAATACTGGCTATTTCCCTCTGAAAGTGAAAATGGATGGCATACAAAACATAGATGGAGAGATTCAGAAGATGAACATTTCTTCCACTGCACAGGCAGAAAAAAAAGAGGATGGGTACAAATGTCATCTTGGTAGGTTTGGGCAAGTATCAGGCAGTATCAGGAAGACCTCAATTTAAAGCTTCTATCACCTCTTAAGTGAAAAGAGAATGGGAACACCTTGTGGGCCCAGTTGTGGCTGGATATCTTGAATTTATAGTGACCATTAGGAGTTATAAGCAAGAGTGATGTAATTATATTAATTTTGAGAAGGGTGAGTCTGCCAGAATAGAACATGAATAAGAAGACATTGAACTGATAAGCATGGAGTCCAATTAGTCAAGACCCCAACCATGTTTAGGAAAAAATAATGATTATGGAGAGAGAATGCAATAGTGCACATCAAATATTCAATCTTTCTTTGATTTACCAGTATTCAATAGCCCAAACTCCTTTTGGTCTATTTAGAGATGATTCGTTTACTACCTGTTTATTTTTTCCTCCAAACTTAGGACAACTGCTTTCCTGAAGGCATCACTGATCATGCAGAAGAGAGGAGTAATGGGTAAATCATTGTGAACAACACTGGAATAAATAATCCTTTCTATTCTTTAAAAAAAAATGGAGGTAATCTCTCTATCTGAATGCCTGCACATGAGTGAAACCCAATAGGTAGAACTAACTGTTCTTCTGCACCAAAGATGAGAGGGATTTTTGAAGAACTTTAACTGGAAAATGCTGTCGAGATCATCCTGCTAAGGAGTATGTATATGTGTTTCTTGCTGTTCTAGGTGCTAATGGACATAAACAAACTGTAAGAACAATTCATTTCTGGCACCCTCTGAGGATGCTGCTCTTAAAATAACAACAGAAAGTGTAGAGTTGGGTATCACCTCTGAGAAAATGTGTTCATGAAAACATCTATTGTGCAGGAGGTGGAAGATCTGTCACTCTACCTAAGAAATTGGAGTAAATAGCTCATTAAATTCACATAGCATACTAAGGTGAGAGAGAAACTATAAAAATCAAGAAAGCAGGTAAATAAACATAGAGGCTGCATGTCTCTAATGGAAATTGTTTAATATGTATTAAGAAGAAAATAAGTTACATATTAAGCAAGAATTTAACTATAAGTTGTAATAAAAACTGATCTGGCTACTTACTAGGTGGTTTTTCATAACACTCTCAGTGTACTATCATAAAGGAACAAGATGAATTCCTGACAGGAAGAAGGGAGGGGAATGGTTACATGGAAATTACAGATGATGATGAATATCAAGTAGTAGTTTAGGAGGCTGGGTTTTGGGAATTTATATATATTTAAATATACATATACACACACACATACAGATATGTTTTTAACATATATACATACATTCCTATACATGTATATGTATAGAAATAAGAATGTATATAATTACATAGCTATGACTATATTACATAAATATGAATTATATATGTATATTCATATTATACATAAATATATGTTATTACATATAAACATATGTATATATGTGTATATATTCATATATGTATATTTATGGAGCATAGAGTCCAATTAGGACTCCAATGTATATGTTGTTCATCCAACTAAAACACAGATCTTTTCAAAATTTGATTATCTACTCTATGCAAGCACTGTAAGAAATTTAACGATGGTATAAGACATAATTCCTTTTCTCAGTTTTTTAATATTTGAGATTGATTTATCATTTAGAGCACAAGCACCTGATTCAGTATATGATCAATAAATATTTGTTAAATTTGTGGAATGAATAAATTAATGAATAACAATCTTGTTTCTGATCTTGCACAATGCTTAAAATGCTGAAAGTTGGGAACCTGACATAAAAGTAACAAATACCACAGCCCTGTTAGGTTCGGAGCAGTAATCCCAGTCAAAGATGATCCTACTGGAAAGAGGAATTAAAAGTTAAGCTCAGGGCTGCCCACTGGGTAAGTATACTGTGCAGCAGTAGGAGGCAGAGAGGAGCACAGGAAAGCTGCCACCTCTCCCTCCAAGGGAGTACTTCTGTACTCTAGAGTGGAGGACGATGTAAATCACCCTTGAAACTTGTGTAATTGAGAGTGACATAAAACAATGTGGTGAGCCAGAGTAAGTAATTAGAGAATGCCTAAGTGTGGAGAGAAGGGGTAAGTCACAATATAGCTTCATTCTTGAAAGGAGGTTCAGATGCCTCTACTGTCCCTCCTGAGCCAGATAGATTGAAGCTGACTTCTGAGAGTGCTGTGACTGTGCATAGATTTAGGATAAATTGAAATCAACACTGTTCTGAAATAAAAAACATCCTTTCTCTGCTCTTTACACATTCCTGTGCCACTGCAGGCTACTTCCAAGCAGCTGTTAGATTATTTTTTTTCTTACTTTTCCCTTTGTTAATTCTCTTTTATCAATGTCATGTCCTAGCTAAAAATATTTAGTGGCACCACTAGCCTGGGCCTTCTAAATCAAATCCCCCAAATCTGTTCGCCACCCACTTTTTCAATCTGATCTTCCATCCTGCCCTATAAGCCCTCTCTACCCACCAGGCTAATTTATTCACTGTACCCAAATACACCTTTCATGTCAGTGCCTCTGCTTACTTCTTGCCTTCTTTTATTAATTTAAAAAAATATTTGGGCAAGACATGTGTTGATTATTTTATACCAGAGCACTGTACTAAGTACTTTACATGAATTTACTAATCACAATAGTGCTTTGAAGCTAATTATATTGCAATGCTCATTCGCAAATGAGGAATTGAAGAATTGCAGTTCTTGATAACTTTTCCAAGAACACACAAAATAATAAAGAATATGTGTGAAATATTCTGATTCATTCAACAAACACAGAACAGACGCTTATCATATGGCTCCTATGTAAGCTTATCTTCTGCAGCTCCCCGCTCTGGGACAATCTGGAGTTTCAGTCAAACTGTTCTACCACTTATTTTATGACATTCTCATTCCTGATCCTGTAACCTCCTGCCTGACAAGTCCTTCTTTTTTTTGTCCCGATCTAATTTTTACTTCAAGAACTGGGCCACTTCTCCAATTGGGCGGACTACTGCATGAAGTCTCTGTGAAATCTAACCAAATTCTACTGTGTTATTACTTTTCCTTATTTCAGCATGTATATCAAAAGACTATAATGATAGGAATTATATATTCCTTTATATCATCCAGAGTCTAGCAGTACCACGTTTCTGGAAGTTTCTACTAATTTTGAGAACAGAACTCACCTCGACTAAATTGAGTCCCCAACTGTTTAAAAGATGCTTTTTCACTTTGTCTGCACTTCCTAGTACTTACAGATGCTAGCTTTTAAACTTATTTTAGAGAATTATTTTCAAAACTCAGTCATTAAAGATGCAGAAAAGGTCTTCAGAAGGGATGTTTGAAATGAAGAATTCTCAAGGTTGAACATCTTCTCCCTTTTCACGATACATGACATTGTTTCAAATAAAAAGTGACTCAAAGAAAGGATGGTATTTTGTTTTCATGCCTAAATTAATCTAATAGCATGCTCAAAAAAATGACAATTCAAATGACTTTGAAGCAGAAGACATATTTTGCAATTTTTATTATCAAACTTGAGAACACAGTCGTTTCCCCAAAATGTGGCTTATTAAATTGATTTCAAAGCATCTTTGTTTCTTTTAATTATACATGTCCATCTACTTTCTAAGCCCTTTTATTTGGCTTAAAACATTCCAATTTTCTGACAAGTCTCTAATCTCTTGTAAGCTCCTCAGAGAAATTTAGTGACACTCTGCCATAGAATGCCACATGTCCACAGCCCCAGCACCCCTGGTGAACTTGCAAAGCTGCTGATTCTCTGGTTTGTGTCAGACCTTGGCACCTAAATTTCCTTTTCCAGGCTGCTGACAGCCATTTCCACTGAGTGCTTTGCCTCTGACTTTTCTCTCTAGACATTCAGGTCAACTGGGGTTCTGGTGATGGCAGAATTTCTCCTGTCTCCTTCCTCGCAGCCAAGGTCATATCCTGAGAGATTGACAGGCTAGGCAAGGAGCAGATGGGGAGTCTCCCTTTGGCTGATGTGGATGTATGATGAATGACTACAATAAACCAGGAGGCAGCTGTGGTTCAGAAAGAGCTCTGAACTCACACTTACAGGGCCATGTGTGTCTCCCGTGTGAGCTACTTAGCTTGTTTGTATCCACGGGAAAGTCACCACACCCCTCAGAGCCTCAGTTTGATCCCCTGCGAAATAGACATAATACCTAGAATCAGGATTGCTGCAATAATTACACAAGATAATGCAACAAATATGGAAATGGAAATAGGTGCAGGAAAAATATAAACTTAAATTCTAAATGTGGGGTTTCCTAGTTTCTCCTTTTAGTTTACCGTAGAGATGGAAATAGGTCAATGTAATTCCTTACAGCTAAAGTTAACTGAGATTAACTAAAACTACTCAGAAGCTAAAGCACTCAGATAACCTGAAGATTAAGAGCCACAAAAAGTCTGATGAACTCTTAGAAACAGAAAAGGAAAAGAACTAAATAATAACTTATGCCAGGAAACTGGTTTTACTCCTTCACGCAAGGTTTGACATCTTGTCTGTCTGTCCATCATTGCAGTTATGCCCTGAGGAGGAAGGACATGGACAGCTACAGAATGAGGCTATCATAGGAAGGCAGAACAATATCTCAACTTAACACTATGTATTTGTAAGCCATTTTATTGCTTGTACAGCACATTCTTATTGTTTTGTACTCAGGAATCTTTTTATAAGGCTCTGTGTGCAAAAAGTAATATGTCCTAGCTGATTCCCAGCATCACACATTCTAGAGCTTCTAGAATGCTGGCCGGAAGCCAAAAGTCCAGCCTGTCCCTATGATTCCAGTCTTCCTGTTTCTGTCTAGGGGTCCCCTAAGACTTTCATGTGCAATCTTAGTATGCCAACCAACTGGTTATTGCTGAGAGGCACTGCCTTCTAGGTGCTGATCTAGGCATATAATGTTTAATGCAGAAATTTGGCCAAAGTCTCCCTCCATTGGTGGTCATAGGTGTGAAGGTGGTATCAATCCCAGCAGTGCTAGTAATCAAGGCACAATGACCACTCCTCAGTGTTCCATTCATAGAAGGTAGTAGCCTGGCCAGGGCTCTTTAGGTTGAAATGATTTCAATTTGTGTTGTTTCACAGTCATGAGGCAGAGTATATGTTACTCAAAGTGCTGCTCTTTGGAAAAAAAAAATGAGGCATGAGAACATGGAAGTAATTTAGTCTCTTTGGGGAGATTCAGGCTTTCCAATATCCTTGGGGTTAGGTGCACAGCAGCACGAGAGAAGGTGAGTCTTCTGCATTGACTCCGCATGAATGCCAGAACTGAGCTCTTTCTTTGCCTGCTACTAGAGGCTCACTGTATGCAGGCTAACCTACTAAAACTCAATATAAACAAGAGTCATCCCAAAATAAACAAATAAAAATAAAGTCCTTACCTCAAGAAGATTGTATATGTGATTGTGAGGACTATGCTTCTTAAAGTGGTAAAAAGATTCCATATGTTACTCACTTGAAGAACCCATAAGCACTAATAGATCCAAGCCCAGTGTTTTATATCTTATCATGTTTCTATTTTAATTACCAAACAGCTACAGGTATTAATTCCCAAACATGTGTGAACCTATTCTAAAAGCCTTGTGTTAGTCACCTCTCTGAGGACAATATGTGGACAAGCCACACATCTCATTTTAACTTTATGTTACAGATGAGAAAACTACGGTTCAGAGAGGCTGGGTTATTTGGTCAACAGACTGTATCTACACAGTACTGTATCCTCAATTCTCAGAACAGAATCTGTGTGGAAAAAAAATTCAAGTGCATGAATTTAGCCAAGATAAAGATGGCATTAATTATCAGATTTGGAAACTGAACTCATGTCCTCTGATTCTGGTCTGCTTTCCCAACTCTAGGGTAGCATCCTGCTTCGATACATTAGTGTATGGAATCCTAAGTTCTTAGAACCAGAAGTGATCTTAACTGTCACTTAGTCTTCCAAACACACATTAATATGGGCAATTAAACATTCTGTATGGGATTATGTTGTGTATGCTCAGGGGTTCATAGCCATTTTTAGCTTTAAAAAAGTTATCAGTAATAGTATCTTTAGGGTAAACCTGTATTGCAGGAATAGATAAATAGTGCTTGCTGATTATCGTCATGGTATCTGTGAGTTGGGAGATTACTGCACATTGGTAGGTATATTTTCAAAGGGTTATCATCTCTTCTTTTGTATGCTGTAAAATAGTGATGAAAATGCCAAAACCAGGAGAAATGCTCTAGCCATAGTATCTTAATTCTAATGATACAAATGTACTGAAAAGTAATTGCTGGCCGGGCACATGCCTGTAATCCCAGCACTTTGGGACGCCGAGGCAGGCAGATCACGAGGTCAAGAGATCAAGACCATCCTGGCTAACAGAGTGGAACCCCATCTCTACTAAAAATACAAAAAATTAGCTGGGCATGGTGGCACGCGCCTATAGTCCCAGCTACTCAGGAGGCCAAGGCAGGAGAACCACTTGAACCCGGGAAGCGGAGGTTGCAGTGAGCTGAGATCATGCCACTGCACTCCAGCCTGGGTGACAACGTGAAACTCTGTCTCAAAAAGAAAAAAAAAAAAAGTAATTGCTTAAAAGAGTTCAATTTCTATAAAGAGCCTACCATCTATTTACTTTATCCTAAGTGAGGTTTTTCTGTTGATTTAAGCAATCACATATTGCTTAAATATCTCACATGCAGGGCTCTAAGCTAGGCACTATGACAGCATATGAAGGTATATAAGATAGAATCTTGCACCAGGGAGGTTGAAGGTGATGTAAAAGAGGACAATAACTATAACTCAAACCAGGAAAAAAGGAGTACAGTATAAGTGGTATCAATAATGTACTTAAGAATTTTAAATATCACATAAAGATGGGGAATTATAGAAAGCATTTACAAAATAGATTTCTAAGGTGAAATTTGAATAGTGAGTAGGATGGGAGACCTACTGAGATGGGAAATCATTCATTCAATAAGTACTTATTGAGCAATAACAAGCACCTGGAACTTATGAATAAAGACAAGAATAAGACATATGGAGCTTACAGCTATAATACTGTTAATGGACTAGGGAAAAGACAAATAATAAACATGCAATTATGATAAAACAAGATGATAGTGAAGGACATGGCGATTTGAGAACATACAGAAGGAGGAAGAACACATCTATTTTGCAGCATCAGTCAAGGCATACGTGAGTACCTGACCATTAAGCTAAAATCTGAAGATTAACTAGAAGTTAGCCAGGTAAAGAAAAAGAAGACCAAGTGTTTCAAACAGAAGAAACTATGAGTGCAAAAACCCAGATGTGAAAGAGAACATGTGATGTCCAGGAACAGAATTAAACTCAGAGTGGTCAGCTCAACATGAAAAACATCACAGAGATGTAACTAAAGCCTGATCTTAGATGGACTCGTAAATTCTATGTCTAGAGGGAAATTGAGCTATTGAAGGAATACATCAAGAATGAAAAGATTGGATATTTCTGAAAGAAGCATTTCAGTTCTACGAAGCAAAGAGACCAGGTACAAGGTTTATAGAGTAATCCAGGGATCAAGATGACAAATAATGGTGGCCTGGACCAGAGTGATAGCAGTGTGGAGAAACAGTCAAATCTGGAGATACTTAGGTGGTAAAATCAACAGAAGGTGATAATTAATAGAATTATGGGTTGAGAAGGTGAAGTATGGGGGCATGTCAAAAATGAGTCTGATTTCTCAAGTTTCTGCTGAGACAGGGAAGGTTGGAAGAAAGAAGATTGGAGGTATCTTTGTCTGGGCTGCAATAAAAAAAAATCATAGACTGGGCAGCCTAAACAACAGAGGTTTATTTCTCACAGTTCTGGAGCCTGGGAAGTCCACGATCAAGGTGCCTGCAGATTGGACGTCTGGTGAGGGCCCACTTTCTGGTTCATAGATGATACCCTCTCTTGTTCTTCCATGGTGAAAGACGTGAAAGAGCTCTCTGGGGCCTCTTTCATAAAGGTACTACCTTATGAGGAACTATGTCATTTATGAGGGCTCCACACTTATGACCTAATAACCTCCCAAATATTACAATATTAGAGATAAAGTTTCAAGATATAAATCTAGGGAGGACACAAACATCATTCAGTCTATAGCAGAAGGGAACCATGGTGGGTTTTGTTTTGAATATGCTGACTTTGAGGTCTGTTAAAAACAAGCATTCCAATGGAACAGGTTTCCAGGAAAGGGAGGGGCATCAAAAAAGACATGAATGGGTGGAAGAGAGGGAGATCTCTGTAGAGAAGAGGCTGGCTGAGGAGTAAAAAAAAAAATGAAAGGAGAGTAGTGTGAGAAAAGCCAGAGCCAGACTTAAAGGAGCTGGAAAGCAAGGCCAGAGCAGAGTTTGTATGCACTCAAATCAAAACCCTATTAGAGAGGATGCAAGCCACACCACCCCCAGTTTGGGAAAGAAGTAGAAACATCAGTTTTCTAAGGAAACTAGGATCTATATTGAAAAGAATCCCGGAAACTTGAAACTGTTAAAAGTGCCTCTCAAAAAGTTGTCCTTTTTCTCCCCAATGTTTGATTTGATCAAACTCAGAGCATTCTCAATAGAGCCAGATTCTTCATGCTAAGACCCAGTGGCAATTCCGTCCCTTCTTGGAGAAACACATCACTTTAGATCCGTTCTTGCAACATGACTAATGAAAAAAATTGAAAATATTGTCTCCCTGCTTTATATTTGAATTTTGTTTCCTTCCTTGTAGGCCCAGTAGCTTCTTGGCTTTCAACTATATAAAGTGGTATCTATATTAACAATGAATACATCCTCAGGTTTCACTTCTTTTTAGTCATTTTTGCAGGAATTTTCCCTAATTCACCTAAAGATGAGGCCCTTGTCACATGGCCATGAAAATTTAGGCTCGTAGATGATTTGAAGGGTGAGTAGTATAGGGTTTTATTGGGTGAAAAGGAAGAAAAGGGAAAACAGGGACCCTGCACAAAGCCAGAGTCACTGCTGGTGCATTTACTGTCTGACACTTTAGATCTCAGGTTCCACAAAGGAAGAGGGGAGGCCTAGCTCCTCTGCAATGGGCTCAAACTTCTGTGGCTCCACCCCAGTGTGCATACCTCCCAGTGCACATGTCAGTCGAAGGCTCTGCCTGGGAGCCCTTCCCACCTGGCTGTCTCATCAGCACAGGTATTTTATGAGGGAGGTAAAGCAGCTATAATTAGTCCATTTTATACTTGAGAAAACTAATTAGGGACAGCTGTCAGGATGTGAAAGTAGATCTTCTGATGGTACAGACTTTCTCCACTCTGATAATAAGGAATTAGAGGGATTTTCATCCCATAGGTCAGGAATAGATGATATTTAGCACATGTTCTATTGAATTCCACTTCCTGTAGGTATAACAGACATCAATAGTGAATCATGGCATTCTTTACTGCTGACTCTATGTGCAACCTCCAAATCCTGGTCAACATACGTTGTGTAGCAACCACTTGTGAATCTGAGTTGGCATATGATAAAATCCATTTTCAATGCTTACCTTAGGTATTTCCATTTTTAATCAGGACTCTAAAAAACCTAATAGCTTTATATGCATTAAGCTATGACTCTTTGTATGCTAAGTAGTTATGAGCTCTTGGGATGTCACTATACAAATCTAAGCCCAGTTTCCTCACTGATAAAATAGATGATCTCTAACATTTCTTTCAGTCTAACAGTAAATAATTATATGAAAGTCCAGGCATGGTGATGAGATGGGTTATTCTGAAGCAAGAGTGACCTTCCCATTGCCACTCAAGTCACATCAGATAGATTTCTGCTTTTATTTTCTTCTTAGTTCAGCCCTGCTAATTATTATTTATGTTTAAAGCTCATACTGGCCCATATAATGCTCTGGAATATTAATTGGTTATTTAAAATGTAATACATGAAACTATTTCTAACATTTATTTGGTCTCATTAGTTTGGGATTATACAGATTGCATACAAATTGCAAATCAGACTAGCTTAGTATAAGAAAGTAGGGACTTTTGAGTCAGAGGGAACTGAGTTCAAATCCTGATTTCATCCTTGATGGGTAGTGAAAGACCCTAGTGAAGGTTACATACCTAAGGCTTGGATCTTTTAAATATGCCTAATATACATAATTTGTGATGCATTGTTATGTGAAGTTGAAATAATGTGTGTAAATGCTTTCTATCACAGAGCCTGGCATGTAATAAAAATATTATTATTTAGGGATCTCTCCTGTCAATGCAAGATACTACACAGTTGCTTATTTGTTTACCTACTTTGAAAATGGAAAATGTTGCCTTTTGGTTCCAGATACACTCCATAGATGACTTTAACATTAGCAGATCAAACTCCTTTCCCATAACTCTTCTGTGGGAAGTTTTGTGGTATGTAGAACCGTGTCTATAATCTTTGCCATTAACCCAAGGCCTGCGATCCCTGAGTAAAACACATGCCCTGCCATAGCCAAAGATGAAGAAATGTACTGTAATGTTTCTTGGGACCACCATCTGGATCTAAACAGAGCTCAGATGGCTGACAGGGTGATACAATGCCTGTTTATTTGTACTCTATGTTCCAGAACTAGCAGATAAATGGCTATGTTTTAATGCTGTGTCTTCATGCTGGAATGAAGCTTTGTTTGAGACTAAATAAAGGATTAAGTTTAGACTGGATACAATATCCATCCACAAAAGTATCACTGTATATTTGAAAAGCAAATATCATTAGTGGGAACTCAATACCTTCAGATTCTATTGAAGTGTGCTGAGCCTCTGTAAAGCAAGGTGATGAGAAAAATCGGCTTTTGACCGAACTGTAAAGAACAGCAGGACAGCTCTTCAGGCTAAGGAGCAGGGAGGGGCAGCTGCGGAGCTGCAGGCAGCAATTATTCATCCTAGTTCTGCCTATAATCCATCAAAAGAGGGCAAATTGTCACTCCAGTGTGTCTTTGATTTCTGTATCTTTAAAACATGGTCAACTAATTAAGCATGATCATGAACCATATTTTAAAAAAATGGAAATCAAAGAGTTGGAAGGTTCAGTGAATGTGAGGTGATGAAACAAAATATTTTATAAAATCAAGACTAGCCCTGACTTGATGGCTGCTGCCAATAATCTGCCAAAATATCTCACATCACATAAGAACCAGCCTCCCCTGATACTCTAAATTTCAATCATTTGGGATTTTTCTTTTAGGATTAAGAATTGTGTCTTTAAGAATTCCATTTTATGACTGAAATAGCCAACAAGAGGGTAAGGTATTAAACAGTGCTTATCTTTTAATAGGTTTGTGTCTGAAACAACAGTGAGGGACATAAAATAGATTCACACTGATTGAGGTGAGATGGGTAGAAGGATAGGTCTGGAGACTGAGGCACAGTACCTAAACACAGGGTCAGATAGAACCCTAAGAAAAGAGGAATCCAAGGCAGTTGCCAAGGAAAGGCAACAGAAGAGTTCAACATAGCTAAACTATAAGTGTGGAAAGCCAAAAAAGATATCTTCAATGGGAGCATAAAGCAGGGCATCACACCTACTCCCTATACAATGGCTAGCACTTTCTGCATGGAGTCAAGAAATCAAACTAGAATACCAGATCAAAATTGTCCTTTGCTTTTAAGTAGCACACTACCAAGGCAGCAAGATTGAGGTAAGAAAGACTCTCCCCTTCTCTAAACCTTGGTTCCCTAATTTGTAAAATGAGGTGACTGGAGTAGATGATCTCTGGGATCCATTCTAAGTCTAACATGCTACCTCTGTGTATGTCAAGAATGGCAACTACACTACAGGTATCTGAATACTTCCTCCACACAGAAGCCTGGCAGACATGAACAATCAATCATGATGCTTGTCTGCTGAACTCAGATGCAAACTTAGAATCCTTTTCAAGGAGATAGCCACTAATAATCTAACAGAGTTGGCTTGGAATAGAAATCCATTTGCATCCCTAATATATGTATTTAGATGCCTAAACTGTCTCAAAGACTAGCATAAATGATAACACTGGCCCCAAAATGTGGATTTAATTCTGCCCCAGTAACTGAGTAAATTCCTGTGGAGATTATATGAGTGGAGCCAGCTACTAGAAGTGGAGAAGAGGCAGACACAGCAGTAGATACCTAAAGAGATTTGAAGAAATACTGAGCAGAATTGTTCACCCTTGTTCTTTGCCTTTCCACAGTCACTACTGCTTAATATTTAATGTCCCCTCTGAAATTAAAACTACCCTGAAAATGGGCCAGAGAAGAAGACAACATAGTGTGGGTAAGAGTTAAAAGACTTGGATCACTTCTGGCTGTGAATCTTGGGTAGATAACATCTGAGCATTATTTCCATATTCTTACAGTGGAAACTAAAATACTTTATAAGTTTATTGCAAAACATAAATAAGATAAAAGTAAAAGTTCTTTGTACACAAAAATGTGTTGCTAGCATAAGCCCTATATTAGCTAACACCTTTGGAGAATTTATTTGACAACCAAGTAAGATAAAAAGTTAACCACAGAATGGGAGGGACAAGATAGCCAACTAGACACAGCCAGTAGGAGCCTCTCCAACTGAAAGAGACCAAAATATTGAGCAAATCAACATATTTTGAACAAATCTTTTGAGGGAAAACACAGAGAGCTAATAAGGAGGAGACACAGACACCAAGGCTGAAGAGAGAGGAAGCCAGGAACCCAGTATGGGATTGCGGAACACCAGAACTCATTCCTGGCCCTGAACAGCTCCTAAAGAAGCGATGAGTGAAGAGACTGCATGTCAACCCACTGTCATCATAGACCTCTGAGATCCTAGCTACAAGAGATATGATCCCCCAAGGACAGTTGAGCTCGCCAGGGCAACTTCCCGGAGAGTAGGCAGAGACAGAACTCAAGGCTGCGTGGGATTTTGCAAGGGTACAGGGGCAATAAAATATGGCCATAGGTGCCCATCTCCCAGGGCTCTCCATAGTCCTCTGAGTGCTTCTAGCCTTTGCTGACTGCTGGACCAGGAGACAACAGGGTTGTCTTTCCCATGGAACTGGGGTACACAAGATCTGCATGTCCCTGTGCTCACCGGCCCCTGGCAGGGTCCCTGCATGGCCACTCCTGCAAAAGCAAGCACACAGTGCAGCCTCCACTCCCTGGCCTGAGTGGTTTGCTGGTGGCCTGGGAACACCTTGGCCCCTCAGCACAGCTGGTACTTGGTTTTAAGGGACAGAGGACAAAGCCAAGGGCCCAGTCCTAAACCCCAGGGTTAGACAGAGCCTGCAGCTCTGGAGGGTGAAGCTCAGATAAGTGGCTGGAACTCAAGCATGAAAGAGCCTTCAGTCTCAGAACACTGAGAAGAGTGAGGCCCAAGTTTATGGGTCAGTGCAGGATTTGGGTGTGCCCCCCTCCGCAGGGCTGGTCTGGGAAGGGTGTGGCCTATCTGCCAGCTGCAGCCTCTGACCAAAGGATCCCTGCAGCCCTGAACACCTAATAGCCCAGCAATTTGGGTGCAGTAGGCTTGGAACAAAACTAGCTAATCAGGCCGGTTACTGGGACAGCCACCAGAAGGAAAGCTGGTCAAGGGAGAAATAAATGGGTGGTCCTTATAGGTGTCTACTGAGCAAAAATCCCTGGGCACAGGTGCCACATTAGTTCCACACCTACTGCAACACTGGCCTTGCCTGGAGATCCCCATCCTTGACCTACTACATCAACAGACCACCTTGCAGATATATCCCACAACCCACAACGACTCTGCCAAGCACAGAGATACAACAAGCTCCTAGGGAGCTGCAGGTCTCCTGGCAATTTAACTTTCCATTTCAGCTGTCCGTAAGGAAGGGAGTATCATAGTCTGACAGGATCCCCCCTTGAAACTAAGGAACTGCAGGAATAGTTCCAGTGACTGGAGGGAGCTCCCCTACGGCCAGGGAATGGATCTGGTGAGGGGTTCATCTCTCTGATCTTTTTGCCTCCTCCACCAAAAAGCACCACTGCAAATGCATTGAAATGGGAAAGAGGCTTGCAGGTAGGGGCCTAACTGCCAGCCATTACTCTTAAGTGCCATCTACAGGATCACAGCCTGAATAACAACACCAACAAATAATTGCCCATATACACTGCCCAATTCAGTAATCTAGCCACAAATAAACATCCCATACAGAGTCTTAATCCACTGTAAGCACCCAGAATCTAAGCAAATTGACTATACTCAACTTGTACCACAATCAAATCCTCAAGGGTAATAATATAAAAACAAAATGCCCAATGAAAAATGACAGCAAATTGAAAAAGGAAGGAACAACAGTCCTCTCAGATGAGAAAGATTTAGTGCAAGAAGTCTGGCAGTCCTAAAAGCCAGAGTGTCCCCTTACCTCCAAACAATTGCACTAGCTCCTTAGCTATGTTTTTAAATCAGATTGAAATGATTGAAATGACAGATGCAGAATTATGAATTTGAATGAAAAGGAAGCTCGACAAGATCCAGGAGAGAGTTGAAACCCAATACAAGGAATACAAGAAATTCAGTAAAACAATCCAAGAAGTAAAAAATGAAATATCTGTTTTAAGAAAACCAAACTGAGTTTCTGGAACTGAAAAATTTACTAAGGAAATTTCATTATACAGTTAGAAGCATTAACAACACAATAGATAAAGCTGAGGAGAGAATTTTAGAGCTCAAAAACTGGTCCTTTGAATCAACACAGTCACATAAAAATAAGTTTTAAAGAATTTTTTTAAATGCACAGCCTCCAAGAAATATGTTATTATGTAAGGAGACCAAATCTATGACTCATTGGCATCCATGAGAGAGAAGAATAGACAGTAAGCAACTTAGAAAATAAATTTGAGGATATAATCCATGAAAATTTTTCCAATCCTGCTAGAAAGACCAACATGAAAATTCAAGGAAATCAGAGACCCCTGAAAGATATTATACAAAATGACTACCTGCTAGGCACACAGACATCAGATTGTCCAAGTTCAACATGAAAGAAAAAAATCTCAAAGGCAACTAGAGAAAAGGATCAGGTCATTTACAAAGGGAACCCCATCAGGCTAGCAAGGGACCTCTCAAAGCAGAAGAAATTGGAGAACTATCTTCAGCATCCTTAAAAAAAATCCAACTGAGAACATCATATCCCTCAAAACTAAGCTCCATAAGTGAGGGGGAAATAAAATTTTTTTCAGAGAAGCAAACGCTAAGGGAATTAATTAGCACTAGGCCAGCCTTACAAGGGGTCTTTAAGGGAGTGCTAAACATGGAAACAAAAGAATGGTACCTGCTACCACAAAAACACACAATGAAAAAAAAAAAAACTTTAGGCCAATATCTTTGATGAACATAAATGCAGAAATTTTCAACAGAAGGCTAGCAAACTGAATCCAGACGCAAATCAAATAGCTAATTCACCTTGATCAAGTAGGCTTTATTCCCGGGATGCAAGATTAGGTCAGCATATGCAAATCAATAAATGTCATTCATCACAAACAGGATTAAAAACAAAAACCATATAATCATCTCAATAGACACAGAAAAACTGTTGATAAAATTTAACATCTCTTTATGATAAAAATTCTCAACAAACTAGGTATCAGAGGCATATACTTCAAAATAATAAGTGCCATCTATGACAAACCTACAGCCAGCATCATACTGAATTGGCAAAAGCTGGAAGAATTCCCCTTCAGAACTGGAACAAGATAAGGACGCCCACTCCAACCACTCCTATTCAACATGGTTCTGGAATTCTTAGCCAGAGAAATCAGTCCAGAGAAAGAAATAAAGGGCATCCAAACAGGAAAAGAAGAAGTCAAGCTATTTCTCTTCACTGATTATATGACTGTATACTTAGAAAATGCTAACGACTCTGCCAAAAGACTCCTAGAGCTGATAAAAACTTTAGCAAAGTTTCAGGATACAAACTCAATGTACAAAAATCAGGAGCATTTCTATATACCAATAACACTCAAGCCGAGAGCCCAATTAAGAATGTAATCTTACAATGGCCGCAAAAAGAATAAATAGCCTAGGAATATATATAGGTAAAAGATATATATGAATATATATAGGTAAAAAATAAATAGGTAAAAGATCTCTACTAGGAAAATTGCAAAACACTACTGAAAGAGATTATAGATGACACAAACAAATGCAAAAATATCCCATACTCATGGGTTGGAAGCATCAACATAATTAAAATAGCCATACTGCCCTAAGCAATATACAAATGCAATGCTATTTCTACCAAACTACCAATGTTTATTTTACAGAATTAGAAAAAAAATATTCTAAAGTACATGTGGAACCAAAAAAGAGCCCAATAGCCACAGCAATTCTAAGTGAAAAGAATAAAGCCAGAGGAATCACATTACCCAATTTCAAACTATACTATGAGGCTACAATAACCATAACAGCATGGTACTTGTACAAAAACAGATACATAGACCAAGGGAATAGAATAGAAAACACATAAATAAAGCCACACACCTACAACCAACTGATCTTCAACAAAGTTGACAAAAATAAGCAACAAAGAAAAGACTCCCTGTTCAATAAATGGTGCTGGGATAACTGGCAAGTCATACGCAGCAGAATGAAATTGGACCCTTACATATCACCTTGAACAAAAATCAACATGAAATGCATTAAAGACTTAAATGTAAGACCTGAACTATAAAAATCCTAGAAGAAAACTTAGGAAATACCCTTCTCAACATCAGCCTTGGCAAATAATTTATTACTAAACCTACAAAAGCATTTGCAGCAAGGACAGAAATTGAAAAGTGGGACCTAATTAAACTAAAGAGCTTTGCACAGCAAGAGAAACTACCAAGAGAGTAAACAGACAACCTGTAGAATGGGAAAAATTATTTGCAATCTATGCATCCAAAAAAGGTGTCATTTCCAGGATTTATAATGAACAAATCAATTAAAAAAACCAACCCCATTCGAAAGTGGGCAAAGGACATCAACAGGCACTTCTCAAAAGATGACATACAGTGGCCAACAAACATATGAAGAAAGGCTCATAATCATCACTAATCATCAGAGAAATACTAATTAAAACCACAATCACACACCGTCTCACACCAGTTAGAATGGCTTTTGTTAAAAAGTCAAAAAATAACAAATGTTTGTGAGGCTGCAGCGAAAAGGGACCACTTACACACTATTGGTGGAAATATAGATTGGTATAGTCACTGTGGAAAGCAGTTTGGAGATTTCTCAAAGAACTGAGTGTTGAACTACTATTTGACCCAGCAATGCCACTACTGGGTATATACCCAAAGGAAAATAAATCATTCTACCAAAAAGACACATGGAGCCATATGGTCATTGCAGTGCTATTCACAATAGCAAAGACATGAATCAACCCAGGTGCCCACTAGTTGTGGATTGGATAAAAAATATGTGATACATATACATCATGGAATACTATGCAGCCATAAAAAAAGAAATAAATCTGGTCCCTTGCAGCAACGTGGATGTATCTGGAAACCATTATACTAAACAAACGAACCCAGAAACAGAAAACCAAATACCACGTGCTCTCACTTATAAGTGGGGGCTAAATATTGGATGGTGCATATTTTTATAAAAATAGGAACAATAGACACTGGGGAATACAATAGGGGAAGGGAGGGTTTAAGAGTTGAAAAAAACTACCTATTGGGTACTATGCTCACTACTTTGGTTCATAAATTCATTCATATTCCAAACCTCAGCATCATGCAATATAGCTTTGTAATAAAACTGCACATGATCTCCCCGATTCTAAAATAAGGGTTGGAAAAAAAAATCAGCCACCATAAACAGTATGGTGCCAAAGGAAGGCAGTAAAAAAGAAGGCAGGCGGACACTGTATTAGACAGGTTCTTTAGAGAGACAGAATAGGAGACATTATATATATTAATATATATATTTCATATAATTATATAATTATATACAATATAGAAGTTATATATTACATGTATTATATATTATTTATAATATATAATATATAACATATATAATTATAATATATAATATATGATATATAATATTATATTCGTGTACACTTTATGTCCCTCAAGCCTCTGATTCAACAGTCTAAGAAGGGAGTTACAGTGTTGGTTGGAGATAGTGATCTGGACTACCAAGAGAAAATTAGACTGTTATTATTCCATGATGGAGATCAGAAAGAGTATGTCTGGAATACAGAAGTTATATATATTATATATATAATATGTAATTATATAATATATAATACAGAACTTTTATATATTATATATTGTAATATATATAACATATTCTGTAATATATTCTATATATTACAGAATGTATATATTCTATATATTACAGAATGTATATATATTACAGAATATGTGTTATATATATTACAGAATATATACTATATATAATAAAGAAATATATATAGAATATATATACTATATAATATATATTCTGTAATATATAGTATACATATTATATATTCTGTAATATATAATATACATATTATATATTCTGTAATATATAATATAATATGTATATTATATATTACAGAGTATATATTATATAGTACAGAATAGATTAATTATACAGAATTATATAATATATATTATACAGAATTATATATTATATATATAATTTCTGTATTTTATTATATAATATATATAACTTTTGTATTCCAGACACACTCTTTCTGATCTCTATCATAGAATAATAGTCTAGTTTTCCCTTGGTAGTCCAGATCACTCTCCCCAACCAACACTGTAACTCCCTACTTAGACTGTTGAATCAGAAGCTTGAGGGACAAAAAGTGTACACGTGGCAGTCTTAACTTCCAATTTATTGGAATCATTTTTGTGTCTCCTGGTGGGAGTATTCCTTCCTCTGGAACTAATACTTCTAGGCCAGCAGAGCACAAAGTCATGGGAACAAGAAAAAAAAATGTTTGCTATGGTGTCACTAGGAGTAATTGTGAGGGATGCCACTTGCATTTCTTTCCACTCCTTAATTCTTAGACCCGTGAATTTTGACTACGGAAAAAAAAATAGTACCACATCTTACATTCTAATGCAAAGCACATACGACCTTCTGAGCACCTTGTCCCAGCCTTACAAGGTGCTATCGCCTATCTGGTGCTGTAACTGTGTCTTCAAAAGGCCATTTCACCCTTCTGTCAAGCCAGCTGCTTCAGGATGGTGGGGTACATGGTAAAACCAGTGAATTCCATCAGCATGAGCCAATTGCTGCACTTCTTTGGCTGACATGATTAGAACCAATACCAAGTGGAATACCATGATGGTGAATAAGGCATTCTGTAAGTCTACAGATAGTATTTTAGGCAGAAACACTGGATGCAAGAAAGGCAAATTCATATCCAGAGTAAGCATCTATTCCAGTAAGGATGAAATGCTGCCCTTCCATGATGGAAGCAGGCCAATAACCTGACACCTGGTGGCAGGATGATCACCCTCAGGAAAGGTGCCATAAGGCCAAATGGTTCACAAGCCAAGGAACCTGGAATTTTGATGTACAAGAGCAGGAGAAGAAGGGCATCCCACTCATTTTGTTCCATCTGGGCCCCAGCCAATTAGATGGTGCCTCCCCACATTGACAGTAAATCTTCCCCACTCAGTTCACTAATGCATACACAACTCTCCCCTGGAAATACCCTTTCAGACAATCCAGAACAATGGTTTGCCAGCCATCCAGGCATCCTTCCTTCAACCCAGTCATATTTGCATCTATAATTAACCATTATAGACACCAAACCCACATTTCATCAAGCTGACTTTATCCTCCTATTCTCAATGGACTTCAGCAATGTGACTCAGGTTCCTCACAAAACAACTGCCAATACTTTGATGTGTTCTTCTAAAAAATGCAGCAATTTATATTCATTCTGCTATACTCATTTCCTATTCATTTTTACCTTGGGTGCTCTTGCAGTTGATAGAAAATATGCAAACTACACAGACCACTTGCCACCACTTGAAAGGCTACGTGGTACAATGACAGTAGAGAATGTTTGGAATTCTGGGGCATTAACAAACTCTGAAGTGAATACTGTGGGAGTCTTAAAACTTCTGTTCCTTTCACTGTTCAGCAAGGTGTTGGCTGAGAAGCAGTTCCTCAGTTATTCCCTCCATATATCTAGGGCAGTTGGCTCAGCCTGTGACAATGAGTAATGCATCTAGATCTAGGAATTAAACCCTATAGTTCTACAGAAATCAAGCAAGATACCATTAACCAGAATTTTGTCACTGCCTCACTTACTATGTCCTTTATATGTGTAGTGTGAGAGCAGTGCTCTGGATAACTTTGAGAGAAAACAAAGGATGTCCTCATAAAGTGGGGAGGAAAGCCAAAAAAAAAAGATTTAAAAAGGTAAACTCAAGCCACTGTTTCCTCTGGTTGTATATAAACACATGGAGCAGAACTGAGACATCGCAGGCTTAAGTCTTCATGAATGCTTTACAGTTTAGAGACTAAAATCGGGAAAAAAAAATAGAAGCTATGGAGTCTTGTATCAAATATATTTATTATCTCTCAACTTCAAGGATCTTTAAGATTGACAACAATTTACTAGTTACATATACTCACAGTTAAAAGGAGGAAAGTACTGTAAGCTACGTGGGCCCACACAGATATTGCACTTGGAAGCAGAGAAAGCAAGCAGGGGGTGTCAGGGGAAGGCTTTGCAGGATCAAGAAAGTGAGATGCTCTTTGATTCCCACAGTAGGGTGTTATTGGTTTGTCTGAATAATCCTATGAACTGGAAGAGAACTCAAACACATTATACTAGCAACTGTTAAGACTACAATAATACACTATGGTATTATAATGCTGCACTATATACTATAATACAAACTACAGTACATTCTCACTTAATGTTGTCAACAGGTTCTTAGAAACTGTGACTTTAAGTAACACAATATGCTATATAATGAAATCAGTGTTATCCTACACAAATTGATATAAATTCAAGTTAAGTTTCTTTGACATATTACACATTCTTTTGCTTAAAGTCACGATTTCCAAGAACCTATTAAGGATGTTAAGTGAGGACTTATTGTACATGTATTTTAGTGATATGTAATATGAACTATATACACACACTATTATTTCTGTACAAAACTGTACTTTGTGTACATATTACATATCATATAACAACCTTTCAGTCAATGACAGACTGCATATATGATAGTATAGTCTAAATGTGTAATAGACTCCACCATCTAGATTTGTGCAATCACTATATACTAGCTAAATACATGCTATACACTCTACTAGGGAATAGGAATCTCTCTGAATATGATGCAAAAAGCATTAAAAAAATACTAACAAACTAAATCTATCCATAAATAAAAAAACTTGTACTTCATTACCCAGAGAGATTTAACCCATACAAGCAATGCTGCTTTTACAACTGAAAGACAATTAATATAATACACCATATAAATAAAATAAAGGTCAAAACCCACATGATTTTCCCAATAGATTCAGAAAAACTACTTGAAAAAGTTCAACACTCCTTAATAATGAAACATTCAATAAATAGTGAACAGAAGAGAATTTTCTCAACCTGCTTTAAGGCATTTTTTAAAAACACACAGCTAATTTCACATATGGTGACCACTGGAATGCTTGCATCACCACACCCCAGTTCCAGCTGGCTCAGCAGAGACACTGACAATTTGTTTGGGAGAAAATAAGGAAAGAGAGCAAGACTCTTTTTTCTGGGTAGTGCAGAGAATTATTTGTGATCTTATCTAAGACCACCAAGGTGGTACCTCTATGAGACTGCAAAAACTACAGTATTATTGGGATTGGCACCCAAGTCCCTTCAGATACCTGGAAAGCTTTCTGAAGAAGGACAGGCACAAACAAGCCCAGACTGCAAAGACTGCAATACCAAACTCTTCAATGCTCAGAAAACAGTGAACATCTACAAGTATGAAAATAATCCAGAAAAACATGACTTCACCAAACAAACTAAGTAAGACACCAGGGACCAATCCTAGAGAAATAAAGATTTATGACCTTTCAGACAGAGAATTCAAAATAGCTGTTTTGAGGAAACTCAAAGAAATTCAAGATAACACAGAGAAGGTATTCAGAATTCTAACAGATAAATTTAATGAAGAGGTTGAAATAATTAAAAATAAATAAGTAAAATTCTAGAGTTGAAAAATGTAGTTGACATATTCAAGAATGCATCAGAGTCTCTTAATCAAGAAAGAAAGAATTAGTGAGTTTAAAAACAGGCCACTTGAAAATACACAGAGGAGACAAAAGAAAAAAGAATAAAAACAATGAAGCATGCCTACAAGATCTAGAAAATAGCCTGAAAAGGGCAAATATAAGAGTTATTGGCCTTATAGAGAATGAAGTAAAAGGGTAGGAGAGAAAAGCTTATTCAAAGAAATAATGTCAGAAAATTTCCCAAACTTTCCAGATGAGAACACATGGACATAGGGAGGGGAATATCACACACAGTGGCCTGTTGGGAGTGGAGGGCAAGGGGAGAGAGAGCATTAGGACAAATACCTAATGCAAGCAGGGCTTAAAACCTAGATGATGTGTTGGTAGGTGCAGCAAACCACAATGGCACATGTATACCTATGTAACAAACCCACACATCCTACATATGTATCCCAGAATTTAAAGTAAAAAAAAAAAAGAAAAAAATCTGCACAGCATAAGAAAAATCAACAAAGTTAAGAGATAATCCACAGAAGGGCTGTATCGGTCCATTTCCACACTGTTGATAAAGACATACCCAAGACTGGGTAATTTATAAAGAAAAAGAGGTTTAATGGACTCACAGTTCCATGTGGCTGGGGAGGTTTCACAATCATGGTGGAAGGTGAAAGGTATGTATTACATGGTGGCAGACAAGACAGAATGAGAGCCAAGAAAAAGGGGTTTTCCCTTATAAAACCAAAGGATTTCATGAGACTTACTCATTACATTATGAGAAAACTGCTCCAATGATTCAATTATCTCCCACCAGGTCCCTCCCACAACACATGGGAATTATAAAAGTTATAATTCAAGATAAGATTTGGGTGGGCAGAGCCAAACCATAACATTCCACCCCCGCCCCACTCCCACCGCTGCCAAATCTCACATCCTCACCTTTCAAAATCAATCATGCCTTCCCCAAAGTCCTTTTTTTTTTTTTTTTTTTTTTTGGTGAGACAGAGTCTCACTCTATTGCCCAGACTGGAGTGCAGTGGTGCAATCTTGGCTCACTGTAACCTCTGCCTCCTGGGCTCAAGTGATTCTCCTGCCTCAGACTCCTGAGTAGCTGGGATTACAGGCATGCATCACCATGCCCAGCTAATTTTTTTGTATTTTTAGTAGAGACGAGGTTTTGCCATGTTGGACAGGCTGGTCTCGAACTCCTAATCTCAAATGATCGACCCACCTTGGCCTCCCAAAGTGCTGGGATTACAGGCATGAGCCACTGTGCCCAGCCCCCCAAAGTTTTAACTCATTCCAGCATTAACTCAAAAGTCCACAGTCCAAATTCTCATTCAAGACAAGGTAAGTCCCTTCTGCCTGTGAGCCTGTAAAATCAAAAGCAGGTTAGTTACTTCCTACATACAGTGGGGGGTACAGGCATTGTTTAAATACATCCATTGCAAATAGAAAAAAAATGACCAAAATGAAAGAGCTAAAGACCCCATGCAAGTCCAAAATCCAGCAGGGCAGTCAAATCTTAAAGCTCCAGAATAATTTCTTTTGACTTCATCTCTCACGTCCAAGTCATACCAATGCAAGAGGAAGGTTTGCATAGTTTTGGACAGCTCCACCCCTGTGGCAGGGTACAGCCTCCCTCCTGGCTGCCTGCACAGGCTGGCATTGAGTGTTTGCAACTTCTCCCAGTGCACAGTGCAAGCTGTCAGTGGGAATACCATTCTGGGATGCGGAGGATGGTAGCCCTCTTCTCACAACTCCACTAGGCAGTGCCCCAGTGGGGACCCTGTGGGGGGCTTCAACCCCACATTTCCCTTCCTCACTGCCCTAGCAGAAGTTCTCCATGAAGGCCCCACCCCTGCAGCAAACTTCTGCCTGAACATCCAGGCATTTCCATACATCCTCTGAAATCTAAGCAAAGGTTCTGAAACCTTGATTCTTGACTTCTGTGCACCTGCAGGCTCAACACCACATGGAAGCTAACAAGGTATGAGACTTGAACCCTCTGAAGCCATAGCTGGAGCTGTACCTTGGCCCCTTTTAGCCATGGCTAGAGTGGCTGGGACTCAGGGCACCAAGATCCTAGGCTGCACACAGCAGGAGGGCCATGGGCCTGGCCTAGAAAATGCAGCTGGCTTTAATTTTTCCTCAGAAAATGGGTTTCCCTTTATCACAACATCAGGCTGCAAATTTTCCAAACTTCTATGCTGTTTCCCTTTTAAAACCCAATGCTTTTAACAGCATCCAAGTCACCTCTTTAATGTTTTGCTGCTTAATAATTTCTTCCACTAGATACCCTAAATCATCTCCCTCAAGTTCAAAGTTCCATGAATCTCTAGGACATGAACAAAATGCCACCAGTCTCTTTGCTAAAACATAGCAAAAGTCCCTTTTATTCCAGTTCCCAACAAGTTCCTTATCTCCATCAGAGACCACCTCAGCTTTGGATTTCATCGTCCATATCATTATCAGCATTTTGGTCAAAGTAATTCAATGAGTCTCTAGAACATTTCAATCTTTCCCACATTTTCCTGTCTTCTTCTGAGCCCTCCAAACTGCTCGAACCTCTGCCTGTTACCCAGTTCCAAAGTCTCTTCCACATTTTTGGGTATCTTTACAGCAGTGCCCCACTCTACTGATACTGATTACTGTATTTGTCTATTTTCACACTGTTGATAAAGATGTATCTGAGACAGGGTAATTCATAAAGAATAAGAAGTTTAATGAACTCACAGTTCCACATGGATGGGGAGGCCTCACAATCATGGTGGAAAGCAAAAGACACATCTTACATGGCGGCAGACAGGAGAGAATGAGAGCCAAGAGAAAGGGGCTTCCGCCTATAAAACTATCAGGTCTTGTGAGATTTATTCACTACCATGAGAACAGTATGGGGAAAAGCACTCCCATGATTCAATTATCTCCCACTGGCTCCTTCCCACAACAGGTGGGAATTGTGGGAGCTACAATTCAAGATGAGATTTGGGTGGGGACACAGACAAACCATATCAATGGGATAGCATATTTGCAAACTACCCATCTGACAAGGGATTAATAACCAGAATACATAAGGAGCTCAAATAACTCTATACAAAAAAAATCTAATAATCCAATTAAAAAATGGGCAAAAGATTTGAATAAACACTTCTCTAAAGAAGACATACACATGGAAAATAGGCGCTGAACGTCACTGATCATCAGAGAAATGCAAATCAAAACTACAATTAATATCATCTCACCCTAGTGAAAATGGCTTTTATCCAAAAATCAGGCAATAACAAATGCTGGGAGGATGTGGAGAAAAGGGAACCCTCATTCACTGTTGGTGGGAATGTAAATTACCATGACCACTATCGAGAACAGTTTGAAGGTTCCTCAAAAAACTAAAAATTGAGCTACCATATGATCCAGCAATCCCACTGCTGGGTATATACCCAAAAGAAAGGAAATCAGTATATTGAAGAAATATCTGCACCCCCGTGTTTGTTGCAGCATTGTTCACAGTAGGCAAGATTTGGAAGCAGCCTAAGTGTCTGTCCATCAACAACAGATGAATAGTAAGGAAAATGTGGTACTATTCAACCATAAAAAAGAATGAGATCCTATCATTTGCAGCAACTTGGATGGAAATGGAGGTCATTGTGTTAAGTAAAATAAGCCAGGCACAGAAAGAAAAACATTGCATGCTCCCACTTATTTTTGGGATCTAGAAATCAAAACAATTGAACTCATGGAGACAGAGGGTAAAAGGATGGTTACCAGAGGATGGGAAGGGTAGTGGGGCTATGGGGAGGGAGGCGAGAATGGTAAATGGGTACAACAAAAAACAGAAAGAATGAATAAGACCTATTATTTGAGAGCTTAACAGGGTAATTATAATCAAAATAATTTAATTGTACATTTTAAAATAACTAAAAATTATAATTGCATTATTTGCAATATAAAGGATAAATGTTCCACTTTCCAAGGTGTGATTATTATGCATTGCATGCCTGTATCAAACTATCTCATGTACCCCATAAATATACATACCTACTATATACCCACAAAAAATTTAAAGAAAGTGAGTCACGGACAAAACACCTTATAAGTCATGTAATATTTGATTCATGTTGTGAATTTTCACAAGCATTATACAATAATTATTTTGCATCAGGCTTTCCATATTACGTGTAGGATTTCTTTCCAGTAGAAGTTTCACATGACTTTTAAAGTAATTGCTAAAAGTGATAACTTTTCTGTACTTTTTGTTTTTTTTTTTTTGGGTGACAGAGTCTCACTCCGTCACCCAGGCTGGAGTACGGTGGCATAATCTTGGCTCACTGCAAGCTCCGCCTCCTGGGTTCACACCACTTTTCTGTATTTTCTATACTACTAGTGCTTTAATCCAGTATGCATTCTTATATTTATAAAATTTTCTTCGGTGTCTATTACCATGTTTCTTTGCATACATATGAGAAATGAAAACATTCCCACATTCCATACATTCATAGAGTTTTTCTCCAGAATAAGTTGTGCCATCAAGTGAAAATGGAACAACTAAAGGCCTCATCATGCTTCTTACATTCATAAGGCTTTTCTTCCACATGAGCTCTTCCATGTCGTCAAAAAGAACTGGGAAAACTGAAGGCTAAACCACATTTCTTACAGTCATAGGGTTTTTCTCCAATGTGATTCTATTCAATTCTTTTGACCTCAAGAGTCTTTGAATGGAAAAGGACACCAGATCATTTGATCCTTTTTTTACAATTGAGACTAACAAACCTCAGATAGTAAAGTGGCTAGTCGATGATGGGTGGCACAGATTTTCCTACATCTTCTGCCACTGTGTCACAAGGTAAGTGGCCAGTAGATGGATGACTTCAGAGAAGTCAAAAGAGAGATGTATGACACGAGAAAAACAAAGTTTGAACTGGCTATTGGATATAGGGTCACTCATATAGAATTTCTTTTTTTTTTTTTTTTTTTTTTTTACAGAGAGAATATTGAAAAGAATATTCAATTTTGTTTGAAAAGTTGTAGAGTAGTTTAGGGCACTAGTGAGTTACTCGGTATCATCTGTTTTCATTTTTGACAACACAATTTTTACAGTAAAGATTTCAATGTAATCACCAAATAATAGGATCCATCTATGTGACAGCATCATATATTTGGTCAATTTTTATCCTGCCAGCATGTGGAGGGGCCACAGACATGTCCCAGGTCATAATGAGGGTTAGTGGCAGATCTCAAATGAACAGTAGTAGCAAACATATAAAGAAGTGAAACTTTGCCTGAAACAGAACCTGCTAAGATATATGTGAAAAGGACCAAGACAACTATGGTGGGGAGAGGGTGAGAGGATAATCCCCAAGGGGCTAGGACTAATTCATCCCTGTGATCTCTCCTGTGCCTACCCTGGTGCTTAGCCCGAAGCAGACACACAGAAACGTCATTTTTTCATTGACTTGAATCTGATCAACTAAAATCAGGAGTTGTTTTCTGATGGCTCTGCTGCAGCTGTGAAGAAATAAAAGCAGGGAATTCCAACAGAAATTATTATGTAGTGTTTACATAATAATCCAAGAAAACCCATTATGACTTTCAAAGGCATAATAACCCAATAAATTTTCCAGAAGAAACAAGAATAAAAATGAGGATCATGTAGATAGAACTTATGTAATTGTAAACAAGGTAGTTAACCTTTTGGGAAAACTGTTTTGATTTTGGATTAACAAGGTCATGATTACGTCTCTCCCACATTGAACATTATAATTCCAAACAACTTTTTCATGTGTTAGTGGACATTTTTAAAAACTGACAACAGAGTATTTCCTGGGCTTCTATATTTTAAATCCTTGGAGAACAGAGTGGTTCTATTTTGAGAAAATACCACATTGATAACCCTGAACTCTTCTGGACATGGAATTCACAGAATGTTAAACATGAGATAATTTCAACTCTGTGGAGAAAGTTAGACTGGAGCTTTAGCATGAACTCACTATCACTTCTCAGGGTGTCTATGAGAAAAGTATTCACAACAACAGTTCAACACTATGACCTCATAGCTATCAATTTAGTTTGCATATAGTTGCCCCTGGTGGCTCATACCTGTGTTACAGATAGGAATAATTCACTATTCTTTACCTCTTGAAAAGCTCATATTGAAGCACAGCATTTGGCATGTGAGTAAAAATAACACAATCTGCTAAACGTCATAATAAAACAAATGGTTTTATAAGAAGTGCTCAGGCCGGGCGCGGTGGCTCACGCTTGTAATCCCAGCACTTTGGGAGGCCGAGGCAGGCGGATCACGAGGTCAGGAGATCGAGATCATGGTGAAACCCCGTCTCTACTAAAAATACAAAAAAAAAATTAGCCGGGCGTGGTGGCGGGCGCCTGTAGTCCCAGCTACTCGGAGAGTCTGAGGCAGGAGAATGGCGTGAACCCGGGAGGCGGAGGTTGCAGTGAGCCGAGATTGCGCCACTGCACTCCAGCCTGGGCGACAAAGCGAGACTCCGTCTCAAAAAAAAAAAAAAAAAAAAAAAAAAAAGAAGTGCTCAGGTAGCACCCAGGGAGAAAGGTGTCTCTCTGCTTCAGAGGGCCATCCGACTCATTCAACTATCAAAAGCATGGGCAACTGGAGCCAAAGAAAGGAAGAAAAAGCATAATATTAGTTTACTATATTAATATAGTTTTTAAAATACCTGTTGGATCTGAAAAGAAAATTGAGAGGTCAATGGAAAGAGGCAGAGCAATGTAACAGAAGACCTTAACATTTAGAGCAAAACCTGAATTGTATCTGAGGTCTTGGCTCAGTTACTTACTGGATATGTGGCTTAGAGTGGCTAACTACTCTCAGGCTCTGTTGCCTACCGACTCTCAAGAAGAGAAATATCTACTTCACATGACTGCTGAAAAGAATTTGGATGAAATAATTCAGCATATAATCTATAATGGGTCCTAACTCAGTAACTGGTAAGTAGATTGGTTCCACTTAAGTATAACTTTGGAAACATCGATGAGAATAAGAACACAGATCCACTGATGTTTTTTCTATACTGTTGATTATTTTCTTCTAAATCTTCCTGTAATTTTTGCACTGAATATTCCAGTATAGGCCTTTGGGAAAAAATAAAAAGGACAGATCCCATGAAAAACAGGTAGCAGACTCAAAACCAATTCCTTCAGCACATAATCATTTACAACTTCAATTGCAACTTTCAGAAAAGTTAAGCATTGATTGTCTCATAGTGAGATGTGTGCCTAAAGGCCCTAAAAAGAAAAACTAATAACAGAAAATATATGTAATAAGTATTAGCTTAACCATCAAGCTTAAGGAATGAACAACCGTTAAAAAAGTTCAATTTAGGGTGATATAACTTAAATGTTATTCTGTGGCACTTTATATGAAAGAAATATGAACCAGAACCAACTTACTACCCAGAATATGACACTATATAAAAACACACACATATAAATCAAGGTTTGCAAATCTCTTGAGATTCACATAAAAGTAAATATCCAAGGAAGATGGTTCTTGATATGGCATCAGGATATAGCCCAACAATCTTGAGGAAACTTTAACCCATAAAACTCTAGTTTTATAAAATAAATCTAAAAACCTAAATGAGCACCCAAAAATTTGCACTACGATTAATAAGGGCTCAGCATTGTTCTTTCTCTGGACTTTAAAATCCTTTATCTAAAACTAATCAAAGTGGTAAAATTCAGAGTTCAGAATGAAAGTCAAGCCTCAGACCTGGGAGAAGCCTGTATTTCATTTATTTGAAGTAAAGACTTGAGGGCTATAGACCTCATGCACTGTCTCTTCATCTCCCTCCAGAATATATTTTAACATACCATTTGATATAAGATACTACATGGCTTTAAATAGCAGCCTTTTTGTAGATTCGGACTAATTGGGCTTTCAACTGAATGTTGCTGTGAAACTGATGGCCTTGCTATCAGCAGTGAGCTGGCTATTTTTAATCCAAACACAGAGAAAATGCAATGACAAATATGAAAAAATCTTTAAGCAAATAGACCTTAGAACGTTTAATGTTTATAAGTTTGCAGATTTATTTGGTTTTGTTTTTACATAACAATATCTAATGTTAACTTTAGAAGCTGACTTGTGGGAAGTGACAGGAAAGGTAGTCCCTAAATGATTAAAGAACTTCATTCATGAAGCATGAGGTTTAACCAGCAAGGTTTTGAGTAGATACTTTATTTCTCTTCCTTAGATTCTTCATTTTTAAATGAGGAGGTGTCCCTAAAAGATATGTAAATTCCATCTGGCTCCAAATTAAACTATCATTTATGGCACGGGGTCCCCAGCCTTGTAGGGGCCTGTTAGGAACTGGGCTGTACAGCAGGAAGTGAGAGGCTGGCAAGCAAGCGAAGCTTCATTTGTATTTACAACTGCTCCCATCGCTCACATTATTGCCTGAGTTTCACCTCCTGTCAGATCGTTGGCAGCATTCGATTCTCATAGAAGCACAAACCCTATTGTGAACTACACATGCGAGGGATCTAGGTTGCATGCTCCTTATGAGAATCTAAGGCCTGATGATCTGTCACTGTCTCCCATCACCCCCAGATGGCAGATATCAGTGACAGATATCAAGCATTACATATTACAATATAATAATAATAGAAATAAAGAGCACAATAAATGTAATACACTTAAATCAATCCCAAACCATCCCCCATCCCTGTTCGTGGAAAAATTGTCTTCCACAAAACCAATCCTTGGTACCAAAAAGGTTTGTGACCCATGACTTATGGTATTGGGAATCCTAATTATTTCATTTCTCTATCTCTAAAAACCATTTACTTATTTGTCTTTTACAAATGTTTTTACATTTATTACAAACTCTATATTTATTAAGTACCTAATATGTTCCAGGCACATAAATACTGGAGATAATACCATGACTGAAACAGCAAAAATCTCTTCTGCCCTGAAATTAATATTCTACCGGGAATAAAAAATATAGACAAAAGCAAGTCAGAGGATGATAAATTTAAAACAAAGAAGAAGGAATAACTTCAGTAGGGTAAGATATGACAATTTTAAATAGAAAACTTCACTAAAAAGATGACATTTAACCAAAGAGCTGAAGGAAGTAGGAGGCGAGGCATGTGGAAATCTGGGAGAAAAACATGCCAGGGAAAGGCAAGTGCATATGGCCTGAGACAAGAGCAAGCATGTACATCTTCTCGGAACCACTAGGAGCCCAGCGTGAGTAGAGTGGAATGAGCAAGGAGATCAGTAGAAGGTGAGATTACAGCGGTAACAGGAGGACAGCTGAGGATTTAAGTCCTTAGAGGTCATTGTATGAATGCTGTGTTTAACTCTGAGAGATGGGAAGCCATGAGCAGCAGGTGTAACATGACCTGCCTCCCTTTGGCTGCTGTGCTAAGACAGATCGCAATGGGCATAAGGTGGGTAGAAGAAACAGAGGATGGCTTGGACCAGGATTGTGACAATGTGGGTGGTAACTGGTCAGATTCTGAATATATCATGAAAGTATTGCCAACAAGATTTGCTACTGGATTGGATGTGGGTGTAAGAGAGAGAAGTCAGATTATTTCAAAATGCTTGGCTTCAGGAATTGGAAGTATGCGAGTAGAAAGACCAGAACCAGGCAGTCTGGCTTTGCAGTCCAACTCTGCCACTGTGACACTAGGCAAGTAAGTATTTCCCTCCATTCTGCATTGCAAAATAGAAGTAATAATAATACCAACCTCACGTGGTGTTGAGGGTTATGTGAGTGAAAATAAAAAAATTATTAAAATAGTACTTGCCACATAGCCCCATGTAAATGTTTGCTATCATTATTACCATGATGTTGGGAAAAATTATAGGGACCAGATTTGGGGAAAGAAGTTCAGGATTTAGTTTGGGGGCATGTGAGGTTTGAGACAAGATTCCTACCTGCAATCCAAGTGGAGATGTTGGACAGTCAGAGTCACATATATATGAATCTATAGGTTAAGTGTTATCAATGTATAGAAGCAACTGAAAACATAATACTGGATGAGATAACAAAGAGAAGAGTTCTAAAAATATTGCCCTGGAGAACATGAAGGGAGGGAGAATATAACAATGTCCTAAAAGCCAAATAAATCAATCATTTCAAGGAGGAGGCAGTGATCAGCTTAACCAAATGTTTCTGATTGCTCAAATAAGAAAAAGACTGAGAATTTTCTATTGGATTTAGCCATGCAGAGGTCCTCAATCAAGAGCTTTCTCATAGAGGGGTTAAGGGTGAAGACTAGAAGGAAGAATTGGAAATAATAAACAAAGTCAAGTCTTTTTAAAAGTTTTGCTCTGAAAGGCAGTAAACAAATACAGTATTACTTGAAAAACGAGATCAAGAAACATTATATTAATGTGGAGAAAATGGCAGCATATTTGTATGCTGATAGGAATGGTGTAATAGAGAGGGAAAAATTAATGATGCAGGACAGAGAGGAGAAAAAGATAAATTATTCTCATCCTGCCCCTTGCAACTAGACAGACAGGAAAGGTGGGCCATGGGAAGCCTCAGTGTGATTTGAGGTACTCAAGGATGGGGATCCCCAAGCTCCCCAGAAGTGCAAAGGTGAGCATGGATGTTCCTGCCACTACAGGAAGAACTATTCATTACTTATACTTTCTGGGCAATTGCGAAAATATTGTTGACCCAGCCCATTCCTCTCCAGTTTAGAGTAAGAAAGCCCCTGGAGAACTGAAGCCTCAGGCAGCCGATATGTCTTCCTCTGCAGGAATATTGGCCTTTCCTTAGTGGAAACTCAATACACAGTTCCTCCCAAGTGCTAAGAGACTTTACTAGAATTAGATCATCTAACCCTCTTTACCAATGAGAGGAGTATCACAATCATTTCTATTTTAGAAATGCAGGAACTAGGGTCTTCTGTAGATAAATAAACTGCTCAGGAGATTTGAACTGAGATCTGCCTTCAGAGCCTGAGCAGTTCCGCTTCAGTCTACCTGCTTCACCACCTAACCCCTTCATGCATGTCTTACTCAAGGACATACAGCAGTTGCAGAAAGAGAACCAAATCTGAAACTCACTTCTCTTCCCTGAAGAAAAATAATTCAAGATTTCCTTGAATGGAAAAAGCGAGTGCTGAAATGGATTCACATGTTTATATAACACTGGGACATAATTTTACTGTCATTAACTAGTCTTGTGAACACTGATAAAGGTACATTTCACGACACCTTCAAAATGCTACTTGCCTGCCTTACAATTTCTCGCCATTGTCTCAGAAGCTTGAAAGTCCAATAGTGAATTAATGTGAAAATCATCACTGAGCCCCAGAACTGCACAGCATTTTCCAAGGAACACTCACAAAGCCTAGGTTTGCAGTTGGTGTCAAAAGTCTGACATTAGACTGGATATGTGGGAATCTGATAGAGAAAGTCCCATACTCCCAGAGAACCTAGAAGCCAGGGACCCTGAATTCTTCCCTTAAGAGTAGCATCAGATCCTTCTCCTAAAGATCTCTCCTTTTCTTTTTAATAAGAGGAATACAAAACTGGATCGATCAGTTAAGACTTATTGAGTCCCTGCTGTGTGCTGTTCTAGATGAGACAGGTACGTATTCTGCCCTTCTTTGTGTAACTTTAATCAAGAGACACAATTTCTCAAATTTCATTTTCTCCTTCTGCAACATGAAAATTGTAAGATTTGATTTAAAAAGGATTCTAATATTTCAAAACCTGTGTTCCTTTTCTAACTCTCATATTAGCCAGCACAGAGAAGGCACACAGAGATACTCCTAAAATGCCAGTTGCCTTAGGTGGGCTGAACCCTAGACACCAAAGAGTAAGTGGCCTCAGGTAAATGTATTTCCTCTCTCAACTACTTTTCCTTGTAATATTGGAATAATAGTAGCTCCCTCAAAGGACTGGTGAAAATTAAATGAATAATGTAAAACACCTGTTTTATTGTAATGTGTTTTATGCTCTTCCAGTTAAAGGTGGATTAATTTTAAGTTACTTTCAAATCCTTCATTTCTAGTTCTATAGAAACTATCATGTTTTCTTAGGGACAAGGGAGGCAGATCTTTCCATTAATATCTAACCTCTTGGGAATTTTCCAGAACCCTTTTATCTGCCCCAAACACAAAGGACCATATATTAAGCATTCTAACTTGTCTGTCAAATGGGCTAACGGAGAGTTCAGTGAATTGTATGCTGTTTATTTAATGACTAATCTGGCAACCCTAATGCGGCATGAAAATGATTCCTGTTAGAAAAAAAATGAAAAAAAAAAAAACAAAACCAAAATTTCAAACATTTTATCAGTTTTGACCGTCTTTTTATAGGGCAAACTTTGGATGTGAAGAAAATGATGCTCTACATCTATGTTTGCTTATAATTTACTTTGAAGAAGACTGAACTTCGCCACTATATCTGTCCTTATATGGCAGCTTACAGAGATACTTACCTGTTTTATCTCCTTTAATTTTCAGAAAGGGAAAAAATTATTATCCCCATTTTACCATTGTACAAGTTGAAATTCAGATAAATGAGGTAATATGTACTTCACATGGCTAGCTTATTGTGTAACAGAGATTCAATCCCTTGATGTCATACTTTATTACTAGTCCTTTTTACTACCCCGGGTAACTGATTTCTGAAGACCTTTGATATTCTCAACACCTTATTCACCATGTTCTTATGGTATGTTTTATCTGACAATACTACACTAAAATTTGGTGAATTATTTATTCATCAAATAACTATTTTTCCTCTCTTATTAGGTGCTTTCCTAAGATTAGGACTGTAATAACCATAAACAGACATACTTGCAAAAATAAATGCGAGGTTAGAACTGTCATTAGTGTCATGAAGAAGTATATGATGCTGGTCACATATAATGGGAGGATTTTATCTAGTCTGGGGCATAGAATCAGAAAAGGCTTCCTGAAAATGAGGTAACTGAGCTAAAATCTGAACGCTAACTGGCAGCAAACCAGGCACAGGAAGAGTGTCCCAGGCAGAGGAAATGGCGTGCACAAGGACAGTGGAAGGAAAGGAGAAGAGTCACAAAGAACTGAGAAAAGACCAGGGAAGCCAGAGCAGAAACCAACGTGGGAGAAGGGTGGTATAATGTGAGATGAGACAACACACAACAGGGGTTTTTAGAAATAGATTTTATCTTTTAGAGAAGGTTCACAGAAAAGAGGAAAGTTCAGAGATTTCCCATACACCCCTACCCGGACACATGCATAGCCTCCATTATCGACATCCCTCACCAGAGTGGTACATTTTTTGCAATTCATGAACCTACACTGACACGTTACCACCCAAAGTCCATAGTTTATATTGGGGTTCACTCCTGGTGTTGGAACTATATGGATTTTAATCACTATATTCTGAAAAATGATTTCTCTCTTTCTCTTGTTGATTTAACATATATTGATAGAGCACTCCTCATATACCAGGCACTGGAGAGCCAGTAATGACAGATAACAGTCCCTGCACTCACGCACTTAGAGTTTTCACCAGAATACATAAAATAGGTCACTGAAATTCAATTCTATGACAATTTCAGGATGCCGGAAGTATATCTAAGAGGGACTTCTAATCTAAACTGGAAGGTTGGGAAAGCATCAGGTGGGACCTAAACATGAATGAAAGTTAGCCATAAAAAGGTAGGGAAGTGTTTCATAAGCCAAGGTAACAGAGTAGAAGGTCTACAGGTAATGGACTAAACCACAGAGTAGAAGTGGGGCTTAGAGATGAGGATGGAGATTTAGTTAGAAGTCAGCATGGGTCTCATAAATTATGTTAGAGAATGTGTAGTTTCTCCTAAATCACTGGAACTTTTTAGAAGAGAAGAAATCAGATTAATTTATGTTTTCTCTCTGACTGTAGAATTGAAAATGCTTTGAATTGGACACCACAGAAGGTAGGGATATATATATATATTTATGAAAGCTATTACTATAGTCAAGACATGAGGTATGGTGACCTGAACTAGAACAGCTACAGTGGGGATAGAGATAGATGGACTCATGCCACATCCAGAAGGTAGAATAAATAGAATGTGCTCTTTTGCAGAAACTGCCTTTGTTTTAGCACATTGCCTGAAATGCCTGCAGCCCCTTCTAGTGGAAATGACTCTGCCCATAGCCTCTGCGAAAGAAACAGCCACAATTTGCACATGTGATGCCATTACCCAGCACGTCCAGGTCACTAGAGGAAGGGAATCTTATTGGATAATGGCTGAGTATCTGGCCCAGAGCTAGGATATAATCTGTCTTAAATAAATTCATTTTGTCTCTCCTGAGGATTAAAGTCAATAAATACAAAGAAAATAAGGCAAATCACAAAATGCAATCTCAAATTAAGAGAAAGTCGAGCCACATGGAGAGTAACATTAAGTTAGAACCCTAGAGTGAAAAGCCTTATATCCCAAGCTTCAGAGCTAACTTAACCCACCTTGGTCCTAGAATCCCGCTTCAGCTACTACTCTTCCTTTGGTTATCTGATTCTTTCTGATATCCCATGCCTGCATATTGCTACATCAAATCCCCCACTGTTTGAGAAAACCTGAGTTAGTCTCAAATTCTTGGAGCCGAGTTAGTTTAACAAAAACAGCCCATGATACATCTCTTGAGAAAAGGCAAACATCAGCCATCCTCCAAAGTACTGAAACAACACAATTTTTCTTTCAAAAACCATTCCCATAGATAGCTCTGTTTAACTAGTAGTTATCGTCAAGAACATACAGGAAGATTAGATTTAGTGGAAGTGACTGGTTTTTCCATATTTTAGTGAGAAATGAATAAGAAAAGGGGACTTCCATTGTAGTTAAAGGAATTTAGATTGGATTTTTCTTTAAAAGTAATGATATTTTATGCTAGAAAGGCTACATAATGAATCTTCTCTGGATGAAATAGATATCAAGTCATTTTAGAAAAGTATTAGACTTTATAAAACTGAAGTTCAATATATGTGCTACTCTCTCCAGGGCTCCATGAGCCATGATAGTTGCACTTACGGTGAATGAAGATCAGCTCATCAGCTCTGATGGACACAGAGGCCCAGGTAGCCCTTTGGAAAAGGTTACAGCTTGCAGATCTTTAGTTCATGTGGTGGGAGGGAGCTTGAAGAAAAGACACAAGATCAGCATTTAGTGTCAGAACGCCTCCACTGAAGGTTTGGCTCTATGCATTCTAAGTTTCTATTTTAGAATTTTTAACATAGAGATAGAAAGCTTTGCATGGTTACTGTGAGCATCACAAAGAGTTGCCATGTAGAAAGCATCATACATACTGGACATCACTATACATTGTTCGTATTTGTGATAAGAAGAGTTTTCTTACAGAATAAGGAAAACTACTGGTGAAAGTCACATACAATAGCAGTTAAAAACATAAACTTTGGGATCGGATGGGCCTAGCTTTGAGAATCCACTTGTTATAACACTAATCCCATAATATTGGACCAGTAAAACTCTTCGAAAGACTGAGAGCATCAGCTATAAAATGGGGTAAAATGGCACCTGACCTCATAAGCCATTTAGTTTTGAGACCATAAATATAAAGTATTAAGCCTTCTAATTCATGCTTATTATATACTCTAAATACTAATTTTAATAGCAGCAGCAGTAGTGAGTGGGTTTTCAAATATTATTTATAAACATCTCAGATCCTATAATATCTTGTATTGCCTATCCCAAGAAGTAACTCAGAATGGGCAACCTTGACTATAAATCTAATTTTATAGCAACTAGCAATATGCTTCATTTATGTGACACAATAGTTTCCTCTTTGCTAGCAAAAGGAAATGTCCTCTTTCCTCTTTCATAGTAAAAGAAAATGTAGCCACTTTTTCCAGCCACTAATATGTAGTTGCCATTTAGGGTGAGTGCAGGACTGGTGGGCTGTCATGAGGAAACACATTCTCTTAGCATAGTGTTCAATTTATTGCTTAGAGTCTTCTAATTTAGTTTAGAGATAAGACTGGCAAGAAGAAAATATTCTCATCTGTAATAAATGAACAGCTACACCCTTAGAGGTTGTAATTTTGACTCCTACTTGTTTTCATGTATCCAGTCATTCAACAAATATTGATTGGCACTGGATTAAATACTGGCTATTTAACAGCCAGCAAGATTCACATGGTCCCTGCCTTCAATAGCTAGCAGTCCACTGAGTGCACAGGTAAAATAACCAACAATTACAATACTGTGTTTTAAAAGCTATGATAGGATAAGTATGTTTTATGACTACCTAGGAAGGACATTTGGCTCAGACTCATTAGGAAGCCATCTCATATGAAAACACTGGATTTGTCTCTTCTCCCTTATTAGATTACAGACAGGTCCTCTTGACAAAATCTGGCTTACTTTATCTTTGAATTCTCTGTAGTATCTGAATTATCACTTAGCACAAGTAATTGCCTGGAGTGTATCCAGCTGATTTTCTGAGGCTCACTCAGTATCTATCCCAATCTTCTTATAGTATCCTAACAAGGTTGAAAAACTAAAAATAAGATTTCCCAGACTCCCTTACATACATGGTTATGATTGCGACTTGGATTAGGCCAGTTAGATACAATCACAGTGATTTGTTTTGGAAATGGTTAAATGCAAACAGAAGTAGTACAAAAAGTATCTGATACAGGTGTAGATTGTAGCAGACACATGGGTTGGAGCCAACAAGTTTGACAACGACTTCCTGGGTCATGGTCAAGGTAGTATGAACCTGAGGCCAGCAGTTTGAATAGCAGCTTCCTGACTCCCTGATTTTTCAATTGTGACAAAGATGACAGCTCTCTTGGTGGGCAAGTTCTGCAGTATAACTCTTATTCTATAGTCATTTCTAGAGGCCCAGCCTAAGGGTTGCTTTTCCAGCACTTTGAACAATGTTGTAGCCAACTAACTCCTTATATTAAGTCCCTTTCTGCTCAAACTAGCCGGAACTATCTCTGCTATCTGCAACTGAACCTTATTGCAGCCTTTTAAGCAAAAATTAAATTTTTCAGAAACATATGCTAAGCTCCATAAGTCAATACATAAAGCACTATGAAGTATAATAAGGCCACCCATTGAATGTGAAAATAGCAAGAATGAGCACACAATGGCACACTTAATCAACTACATGAAGAATTGTGCTTAAGATGGTCTACGAATGCATTTGTCAGTAGTTGGGAGCCACTCAAGGCCAATCAATGTGGCTCTGTTGCATGCTTAGAACCGGCATGTAACAAGTAGGCAGTCTAATCTATCCTATTTAAGAATGTGTTCTGGGCCAGGCGCAGTGGCTCAGGCCTGTAATCCCAGCACTTTTGGAGGCCGAGGCGGGTGGATCACGAGGTCAGGAGATCAAGACCATCCTGGCCCACATGGTGAAACCTCGTCTCTACTAAAAATACAAAAGTTAGCCAGGTGTGGTGGCATGTGCCTGTAGTCCCAGCTACTCGGGAGGCTGAGGCAGGAGAATCACTTGAACCACGGAGGCAGAGGTTGCAGTGGGCCAAGATTGCACCACTGCACTCCAGCCTGGGCAATAAAGCAAGACTCTGCCTCAAAAAAAAAAAAAAAAAGAATGTGTTCTGGTCATCACAGGTCTAGAAAGAAGGAAGTCAACAAGCAGAAACAGGTCAGTGTGTCTTTCACATCTTAGAAATGGAGACCCAATCAACAGACAAGACAATCAGCCTCCCTTGGAAGGTGTGATTCTGTTGGTTAAGAGTACTTGCCTGGAAGATTCTCCACCTAATTCTCTTGTGTCTGTTTGCTACCGGGGGGTCCTTGCTCCCAGAGCTCCCAAGATGGTGGCGGGCCACTTCCAAGATGGTGGCAAGTCTCATGTTCTCTGACCTGAGGTTCTTGGCCTCACGGATTCCAAGGAATGGAATCTTGGGCCATGCGGTGAGTGTTATAGCTCTATTAGAAGCCTGGGTCACAGAAGAGAACCGTGGAACCCGGTGACTAGTGTTCAGCTCGATTAGGACGAACCCAGGCACTTAGCCATGCAGGAACAATGGTGAGCCTTTAGCCTGATCGGGAGCAGCAATGGGCCCCTCACTGGATTAGCACAGCGGATACCCTGCCGGATCCAGAGGGATAGACGTTAGTGGCGGGTCTGCGACGGCAGCAAACAGCAATGGTGGGCAGCAAGTGAAAGCTCAGCTCGAGCCATAACAAACACGGACCAGAAGAGAGTGCAGTTGCAAGATTTAATAGAGTGAAAACAGAGCTCCCCTACAAAGGGAGGGGACCCAAAGAGGGTAGCCATTGCCGGCTGGGATGTCTGGGTTTATATCACGATCATTGTCCCTCCCCCTGTTCTCTCAGGTGATAGATGATTGGCTATTTCTTTACCTCCTGTTTTAGCCTAATTAGCATTTTAGTGAGCTCTCTTTACTATCTGACTGGTCGGGTGTGAGCTAAGTTGCAAGCCGCATGTTTAAAGGTGGATGCGGTCACCTCCCCAGCTAGGCTTAGGAATTCTTAGTCGGCCTAGGAAATCCAGCTAGTCCTGTCTCTCATGTTTCCAGATTATAGATTTGTAAAATATCTAGCTAGCTGCCCATCACATGGTGAATATTTTACATACCTAAATTCACTTTCTTCTTTCACCCTAGTCTTCTAAATCCATTGTATATATGAAAAGGCTGAGGCTTATGGAAAGTAAGTAATATATCCCAGGTCCCACAGCCAAGTAGTTAGCAGAGCCAGAATTCGCTGACTCTTTGATGCTACATGCAGAATCTTGAAAGGCATTTTATATTATGCTGCTTCCCACAAAAAATTCTCATCCAGGGAAAGAATGCATTGACCAACTGATGATATTAATATTCAGGTCTTGTTGCCAACCAGAGTTCTTTGTAAAATAATTGTGTCTGGTTGTAAAGTAGTCCCTTGTGAATAGGAATACCATTTCTCACACCTCATCCATTTCCTCAGACATGTTGCATCAATTACGTACATTTTAGGGGACCAACAAAGTTAAGAAGAGTCTCAGGAACATGCCAGACCTACCAAAATGTTGTCATTCTTGGGGGCCAGCCTGAACAGCAAACAAGCCTCTTAAGTTATTCCTTTTCTTCTAAAGCCACAGACTTTATCTTTCTTTCTCCTCCCTGTCTCCAGGAGACTGTTGTGTTTTTATGCTTCAAGCTCTTATGTATTTACTGTAACTGTGTGACACAAATTTTTGAGCTATTTTGGTCAGAGGCTTGCCCCCATGTTGTTCTCACATGAAAGATTTTCCAAAGGTTTTATAATTCCACAGCTCAGTCTTATCTTGAATGGTCTTTCTTAAATACAGGCTCTGTGGACAGCAGGGAGTCTTAGCAGCTGCTTTTGTGATGTAATTTCACGGTCAACAAAAAGGCAACTCTGACCCTCATAAAATTCCATCTCCATCTGTTCAATGGTATCTAAAAATCGAAAGAGATTTATTCATGTAAGCTGTGACTGCCTGTGTTTCCCACAATTCATATACCCATAGGAAACTAGTATATTAAGCTTCATCAGTCATTAACATCCTACTGAGACTGAGTTTATCAAGTCTTCCACCTACAGGAAGTTTTTAATAGGGACAGAAAGGGAAGCCTCAGATCATAAGGCTGTATTTAAAGCACAGAAGGACCATGGAGTATTGTGTCTGTCTCTCTAGAACCCAACTCAGAGAAGTATCAAATGCCTGATTCACACTCTCTGCATAGTCTCTTTTTTGTTTCACTAGATCCTCTGCAATCTGGCTCCCACTGTCACCCTCTGAGTGTGTTCACTGATATGTAAGCTCCATAAGGGAAGGAATTCTGCCCATACTTTGTCCCAACTGGGACTGCCACAAAACCCATGCTCAATGAGCATTTACTAAAAAAAAAAAAAAAAAAAATGTGGAAGAATGACCTTCCAGTGGGCACTATTCACTTCTTATGGAAACTCTCTGGAGCATTTGTTTACCATTTCCTCATTCCTGGAACCCCTCCCTTGGTGTTCATGTTTCCCCGCCTTCATTGGGTGAAAGTGAAGAGGTGATGGTGGCACATTGATGAGGAGATTGAACTCTGGAGTAAGACAGACAAGGTTTAAATCCAAGATCTTCTACTTACTACTTGTGTGACCCAGGCAGGTACTTAATTGTCCAATTTTGTTACTTCATGAAAAATAAGGGAATCTGAAAAGTTTTTGCACAATCAGCTTGCAATAAGGATTATGTAAAAGAATCCCTGTTAACACTACATAGTGCCATATACATAGTCAGCAATCATAAATATTAGCTATGATTTTAATACGTTAAAACCCTTTGGTTGCTATTTCTCATGCTTATTCACCTGTCACTTAAATCTTTACAGATGAAAAAACTGAATATTCCTCAAGTTTTCATTCTCTTTTCCTTCTTTTGTTTTTAACTCTATCTACCTCTACTCCCTGTGAATTCTCATCCAGTCTATAGCCTCAATTACCCATTATATTTTAATGACATGCCCTTTAACACTTAACTCTCATTTCTGAACATAAACTCCTATGTGACAGATATTACTATGAATTCACCCAAATTCACTTTTTTCTACCTTTTGAGTACGCTGCAAGACTACATGTTTCCCAACCTTCCTTAGAGTTTTTGTATGGCCATGTGAGTAGCTTCTGTCAATGGAATATGGTGGTGATAAAACAAGCCATCCCTAGGATTAGCACATAAGACACCTTCCATGTGATCATTCATACTTTCCCCCCATCTACCAGTTTATGCAGAAGATGTAGGGGAGGAGATGGACCCTTGAGAATGGTGAAGCCATTAAGATTGTAGAGCAGTATCCCTAAATGACCCTGGGGAAGGCCTCTTGCCAACAAAGAACAACTGCATTGTTCTTTGCATGAGCAAGAAATTAACTTTTACTGAATTAAAATGTTGAGATATTGGAGGATTGTTACAGCAGCTAGTAGTTTATTACATGCCCTTTATCTAACAGCCTCATAGACCTTTCACTTAGCTGTTCCCTCTACAAATCAAATTCAGCATGCCTAAAATTGAATTCACAATTGTTGAAATTTTTACTGAAAAAGATATTTTGCTTAATCAAAATTCAGGCAAACTTCTGAACCTTTTTCTAGGCCCATCTGTGTACTTCCTTGTAAAATCCAGTGTTAGAAAGGAACTATAATGCTAAGTCAGTGTGGTACTGTGAAATTAAAAACAGCCCAACTTCTCCATAAAACTGACAGTTATCTGTTTTTTTTTTTTTAATAAACATAGAAATTGACCCTCACAGTCTTAAATCTTGAAACTTACTATGTTAGGCCATTCTTGGAGTACTATAAAGGAATATCTGAGACCGAGTAATTTATAAAGAAAAGAGATTTAATTGCAGGCTCTACAAGCATGATGTTGGCATCTGCTTGGCTTCTGGGGAGGGCTCAGTGAACTTTCACTCATGACACAAGGTGAAGCAGGAGTGGGTCTATCACATGGCAAAAGTAGGAGGAAGAGGGAGGAGAGGCATGCCACACACTTTTAAACAAACAGATCACACGAGAACTCACTCACTAACAGGAGGACAGCACCAAGCAATGAGGGATCTGCCCGCATGACCAAAACACCTCCCACCAGGCACCCCCCAACATTGGGGATTACATTTAAACATGATATTTGGGCAGGACAGATATCCAAACCATATCATTTCATCCTTGGTCCCCCCCCCCCCCTCGATCTCATGTCCTTCTAACATTTCAAAATATAATCATACTTTCCCAAAGGTCTTAACTCATTTTAGCATTAATTCAAAAATCCTAAGTTCCAGGTCAAAAGTCCAAAGTCTCAACCAGAGATGAATTCCTTTCACCTAACAGGCTGTAAAATGAAAATGAGTTATCTACTCCCAAGAGGCAACTGGGGTACAGGCATGGATAAAGATTCCTCTTCCAAAAGGGAGAAATTTGCCAAAATAAAGGGGACACAGGTCCCACACATGTCTGAACCCTAGGAGGGCAGTCATTAAATCCAAATGCTCCAAAATAATCTCCTTTGACTCCATGTCCCACACCCAGGGCACACTGCTACAAGCGGTGAGCTCTCAAGACCTGGGGCAGCTCTAACTCTGTGGCCTTACAGGGTACAGCCTCTGCAGCTGCCCTCAAAGTCTAGAGTTGACTGCCAGCAGCTTTTCCAGATTCAAGGAGCAAGCTGCCAGTGGATCTATCATTCCAGGGCCTGGAGGATGGTGGCCCCTTACCACAGTTTCGCTGGGCAGCGCCCCAGTGGGGACTCTCTGTGGGGCCCACAACCCCACATTTCCCCTTAGCACTGCCTTAGTAGAGGTTCTCTATGAGGGGACCACCCCTGCAGCAGGCTTCTGCCTGGGGACTCAGGCTTTCTCATACACCCTCTGAAATCTAGATAGAGGCTGCCAAGTCTCCTTGACTCTTGCACTCTGCATGACCACAAGCTTAACACCACATGGAAACCACCAAGGTCACCTTTCCAAGTGGCAGCCCAATCTGTACCCAGGCCCCTTTGAGCTGTGGCTAGAGCTGGAACAGCTGGATGGGGAGCAATGTCCTGAAGCTGCCTAGGGCAGCAGGGCTTTGGGCCTGGCCCCCAAACCCATTCAGTCCTCCTAGGCCTCTGGGCCTGTGATGGGAGGGGCTGCTCTTAGATCTATAAAATGCCTTCCAGGCCTTTTTCCCATTCCCTTGGCTATCAGCAACTGGCTCTCTCTTAATGATGCAAATCTCCCTAGCAAGTGGTTATTCTGCACCTGCTTGGATTCCTCTCCTGAAATAGCTTTTTATTTGCCACATGGCTAAGCTGCAAATTTTTCAAACTTTTATGCTCTGCTTTCCCTTTAAATATAACTTCCAACTTTGAGTAATATCTTTGCTCCCACATCTAAGCATAGGCTGTTAGAAGCATCCAGGACACTTCTTGAATGCTTTGCTGCTTAGAAATTTCTCCCACCAGATACCCAGTTCATCATTCTTAAGTTCAAACTTCCACAGGTCTCCAGGGAACAAAAAAAAGGAAGCCAAGCTCTTTGCTAAGGCATAACACAAGTAATCTTCCCTACAGTTCTCATTAAGTTCCTCGTTTTCATCTGAGACCTCCTCAGTCTGGACTTCACTGTCATTATCACCATCAATATTTTGGTCACAACAATTTAACCACTCTCTAAGAAGTTCCGAACTTTCCCTCATCTCTCTCTTCCTGTCTTCAGAGCCTTCCAAACTCTTACAACCTCTACCTGTTACCCAGTTCCAAAGCTGCTTCCACACATTTAAGTATCTTTATAGCAATGCCCCACTTCTCAGTACCAGTTTTCCGTGTTAGGCCATTCTTGCACTGCTATAAAGGAATACCCGATGCTGGGTAATTTATAAAGAAAAGAGGTTTCAATGGCTCACAGTTCTTCAGGCTGTACAAGCATGGTGCTGGCATCTGCTCGGCTTCTGGAGAGACCTCAGGGAGCTTTCACTCGTGGTGGAAGAAGCAGGAGCAGACATGTCACATGGCAAGAGCAGAAGCAAAATGGGGGAGGTGCCACACACTTTAAAACAGCCAGATCTCATGAGAACTCACTCACTATCACGATGACAGCACCAAGCCATCAAGTATCTTCCCTCATGACTCAAACACCTCCCACCAGGCCCCACCTTCAATACTGAGATTTACATTTCAACATGAGATTTGTGCAGGACAAATATCCAAACCATATCACTTACCTTTCTCTTATCTGAGTGTTTTCCTCAGGAAACAGACCCTCACACCTCTCAGATAGTATCAACGAACTGAAACTCACAAAATCACTGCATCCAGACAATGAGATGCCAGAACCCTCAATCATCACTATTGCTTCCTTACCCCTCCCTAAGTCCTGCCATCCACCATATAGCTACTGCATTCATTTCCCCACTATACAAACTCCCAATTTTAGTTGGCTGGGAGAGACAGATTTGAGATTTGGCTCCTTTCTCTCTGGCTGTTGTCACTGAAATATTGCCTTTCTCCCCTGGCAATACTGATTGTCCCAGTGATTGGATTTCGATGCTTCACCAAGACCCAGACCAAACCCCTGGTGTTTTGCTAGCAAAATAATAAAAAATATATATTAGTCTCTGCCTCTCACTTCCTGGCACAGAGCTCTTGAAACCCTTGTAGATAATAGGGCAGTTGGAAAATAATCTGTTCTATTATTTGGTCTTTGACCTGGGTTTCTAACACAAATCTTCTAAGACATTAATAATTTCTTGAGTGATGGGAACCTCTGATTCAGGTCCTAAATATCTTGACATTTCCTGGGTAATCACAGCATCTTTTGTTCTGATGACAAAACACTTGGTGGGCTCCTGGATGACTTCATGATGGGGGCTGGTTGCCAGGAGAACCAACCATATAATTAGATGGTTAAAACTTTCAGCCTCAATTTTGGGGAGGAGAGAGAGGCTGAAGGTTGAGTTGATTACTAATGGTCACTCATTTAATTAATCATGTCTATGTAATAAAGCCTCCATAAAAACCCAGAAGGACAGGGTTCAGGGAGTTTCTGCATTGCTGAACATGCAGAGGTGCCTGGAGAGTCGTGCACCCTGGAGGGGTGTGAAAGCTCAATGCCCCTTCCCACATACCTTGCCGTATGCATTTCTTCCATCTAGCTGTTCATCTGTATCCTTTTTAATAGCCTTTATAATAAGATAGTAAACAAAAGTGTTTCCCTGAATCCTGTGAGCTGCTCTAGTAGATTAATCAAACTCGAGGAGGTGGCCATGGGAATCCTGATTAATAACTGGTCATTCAAGAATTGTGGGTGACAACCTACTACTGGTGATTGGTGTCTAAAGTGGGGAGCAATCCTGTGGGACTGAGCACTTAATCTTTGGTATGTGATTTGAACTCCAGGTACATTGAATGAGGAGACACCCAGCTGGTGTCCACTGAAGAATTGCTTGGTGTGTGAGTAAAAATGCACATACATCTCGTGTCAGAAGTGTTAAGTGGTGTGTGAAAGTAAAAAAACACATTTTTGGTTTTTTCTGTTTCACACATTTGTTTTTCATCCAACATACTTTGGCAAGAATTCCCCTCCCTTGATACTCACTTATCCTCAACATCCAATTAGATGCCTCATCCTCCACCATTCTTCAGGTGATGTCTGCTCACCCTGACCCAGCTTTGACAAGAATCTCATTAGGTTGGTTTTGCCATAATCTCCCTAATCCCTAATGTTTCCCTTCTGTAATTTTCCATCCATTAACGTTCACCCTGCATCTTAGCTATAAATTTTCACTTGCCTATGCTGTATTCAGAGTTAAACCCAATCTCTCTCTGGCACTGCAAAATCCCATTGCTTATCACAATGGCCTCAATACTTGTATCGCAATGGTCTTGAGAAAGTCTTTATCATGCTTTAACAAGTATCACTGAATACGTTTTTCATTGAGATTACAGTGCCTCACTAGGCGAATAATAATGGTGAGATTATCCCCCAAAGCCTCCCATATTTTACTTCATGGGATTGCATTACTTTAGTAAATTCACCTCAGCCTGGGTGAATGTTAGTAGCTCAAGATCTGATACTTCCAGCATGCCAAGAATGACTAAGCTTCTCAAGGACAGAGCCTTGTTAGACAAGGTTATAAGGCTGACTTAGGAAACCAGAATAACAATGTTAGTTTACAGTGAGAACTGTAACTTCCAACTATAATGGCTACTTGAATCAGCCTGACTAGCATGTTTCCTCCCATTAGAAATTAAAATTACATCCGGAGATGCATCTGGAATCATAACATGAACATTTATCATGGGATTTGAGGATTCAGTAATCCTAAATCCTCAAATAGCCTGTAATAGCTTGATTACATAATCTGACACCATTATTATGAGAAGTGCCCTTCATTCATTCTTCTACGTTTCACCAATACCTTACTCTTTCTTGAATTTTCCTTCTTCTGTCCGGTCCCAGTGTTGGTGTCTTAATTTTAGGATTTCATTATTGCACACCAAGGCTATAACAACAGCTACTTCAACAATCGCCTTACCTACACTTTTACCTCATTCAATAAATTATTCACAAGTTCTATACTTGTCTTTTTAACAACATGTGAAATCACATTATCTTTTCCAGTTTAAAATTAATCCATGTTTTTAAGATAAAATTCCAAGTTCATAATGTGATTTTTAGATTTCTTTAGGAACTGTCTCCTGCCTATCTTTCCAAACATTTAATTTCCTCACACTCTAGTCATGTTGAAATTTACGCAATCTTCTCTAAATAGGGCAGATCTTTCTCACCTTCTTTCGCTGCTTTTACACATAATGACCTTTTCCTCCTTTTTTCTTGGCGGACTCCTCCCCACACTATCTTAGCTACTCCTCCAATATGCTCTCTAGCACCCTACATCTTCATCTATCATAGAATGTGTGTTAGCATAACCTAGTTTTTTATGTACCAATTTCTCTTCCACTATATAGTGAATTCCTGAAAGAAATGACTTTTATTTAATCTTATATTACTAAATCTTATTGCTTGATGAATATTTATACAATGAATAAATGAATGTATGAGTGGAAGGCATTTGTCGTTTTTGATCAGTAACTCCTTTGGCTACTTCAAACAGGTTATTTAATCACTGGATTGAATGTTTACAGAAAAATAATTATAATGCCTATTTTGTACAGGAGGAACTGATCTCAGAGGAGTTAACTAACTTTATCAAAGAACCACAGTTAATAAACTGAAAGCCAAGATTTAAACACAGATGTGACTCTAAAAGTCAATTGGTTATCCTCTGGATCACTATTTGTGCAATTCTCTATAGGTTCAAAAGGAATTCAAGTATATAAGCATCAGCTGGCCTGGAATTATCAGTAAGTTTCATGAAGAAGCCAGTGCCTCGTTGGGCTGGGAAACTGGGTCGGTTTTGGAAACACTGAGAATTGAAGATGAAATCTTTCAGGCAAGGGAGACCTAACCGAAGGAAACCATCCCCAAATAAATTCATAGATTGTGAAAGCACAACTATGATGTTTTCTTACTCATTTATTGAAACACAAAACTTAATCCTAGCCTGTATCTATGAAATTAATATCTGGTTTTAAATTGCATATTTTCAATTCTGAAGTTAGAAACATAATGCATTTGGGGTTTCAAAGAAAATGAGAATGTCTGTACTGCAGAGAAATAACTTTTAAACTATTCACTTCTAGATAAAGGGTGGAAAGAGTCAATGCTTACCACAAATCAGTTATTACGTCAGTTTTCAGTGACTTCCTAGTTCCAGCTGAGGAAAGATTCTTATCAACACATCATTATATTTAATATATTGCAAAAAATTAAGTTCTGAATTACTCTAGGAAGGTTGAGGATGAATTCATTAATGTTTTAAAATGTCAAAAACTTAAACTTGAGTTCTATTTGATTTTAAAAAGTCTGGGGCTGCTACTGGTTGCTTGGATTATTTTTCCTCTCGTGTACACTGCACTGAAGACAGGCTTGAAATAGCTCATATATTCAGCTGCTCTTTCCTAAATACAAAGAGAAAGCTGAAAAAACAGATGCCCTCAGCAGAAGGCTGGATGAGTAAACCCACCAGGAAAAAACTGAAGGGAATGAAGTCTAGAGGCAGGTCAACGTTTAGGAACACCTACTAAGAGTGGCAAACTGGGCCAGGCATTTTTATCTGCATTATGCCACTTAATTTTTTCAATAACATGGCTTTAAAAAGTCAAATAATTTGTCCACAATCTCACAGAGAGCATGAGAAGCAGCAGGATTAAAACAATTCTTTTGCAATTTATTTCTTTTTTTTGCAATTTTTATTGTAGTTTTGTAAAGGCCCTTGTTAACCCCTTATACCATCCTTCCATCTAGATACCAACCAGGAAAAAGTAAGCCCTATGAAACAGATGATGATCAAAATACCTTTTCGGGTATTTGTTATTGGCAAAGCTCATCTGGTAATCACAGTGGAACCTCCTACCTCACTCCAAAAACTTAAACCTTCAAAAGCTAGTGAAACAGAATTCTCCACCCAGCGACACATGGGAAAACTCAAAAAGAACAGAGGCTTGGCTGACCTACCAGAAATAGGTCCTTTTTTATCTGCTATCTCAAGAAGGAGGAAGCAAGAATATACACTGTCCCTGAGCAAAGGCAGGACTGACATAAAGCAAGAGCCATGTCCTACATATTGCCCACAAACCAGAAGAATGGTCCCACGTTTGGACTTGTATGATCAACTGGGTGCCAGTCACTCCTCTCAAGCAGAGGAACAAGCGAGAGCCGAATGTCACTGCTTATATTTGAGAAGAAGAGTGGAAATCCTTCATGAAATGAGAACAAGAAGTACAGATTGCTCATAAAAGTTTTCACTGTACTAATAGCCATGTATCCAGCTTCTGTAGACTATTGCAAGCCTTCATAAGAGCCTGAAGTTAACATCATGCTGCATAGATGACAGAAGCAGCATAGAACCATATAGCGTGGGGGAAACAACAATAGGAACATTCTTCATTGTGGCACTTGCATTCAACATATAATAACTAATTTTTCATGTTTTAAAAAAATTAAATGGTCTTCTCTTGAATTTCACAGCAACACTGTGACTTTATCATTGCCTACCTTGATTTCCCAGCTGCTTTTCTTCCCAAGGAGATTAGAAACAGCTTTTTATATTTTTGTGCTCCAGAACATAATTCAGTGCTGTGAACTTCACAAAATATAGAATTGAACTAATATTATTTCCATAACAGTTTAGAAACTATGTAAACATTAATATGCATGTATTCTGCTTCGCCAACATCCCTCACAGCACCTAGCAGTACTGAACATGTAGGGGAAGATGAATGAACAATTTACTTAATAAATAAGAGACACAGAAACTAGAAGGAAGCTATCTTGTTCTCAAGAAAGCCTATGTTGTTTCTTCAAGGGTCTGTTGCCATTCTGGTAAATGCTTTTAAGTTCTGCATAAAGAAAACATCCTGTCTCAAGCCTAGTGTTTTAAATGTTGTTCCTGAATAGTCTAAATTCATCTGATCTGCATCTTGCCCTGCTTTCCTGAATCCTCTGGCTGTCCGCCTTATTGCTCTTTTATCATCCCCTATTCTAGCTTGACACACAACTTTCTTCTAGTTTAATTCACCTCTGCTGGAGTATGCAAAAGCATACTCCAAAATAATCCATTTCAAGTTCTGCCAGATCTCTGGGATCACCCCCAACTCTCTACACTTCTCACCAAGCGTCATTTGACCGAGGTTTGTGACCAGAATACAGACTTTATTTTCTATGCTAAAATACAGTAACCAACATTCAATCTCCATTGACATTAATGTCTCCACTTTTAAAAAATTATTTGTACAATTCAGTTGTCAATTATGGCATCCTTGATCCTCTAATAGTAATCATAATAATCATAATAGTAATAAATAACCACGATGGACCTCTATGTATCAGTTGCTTTCCTAAGCTATACATGTATGATACATATCATCTATAAGATATGTGATATATAATACATATATGCTTTTGAAGTTAATACTGTTGTATCTATTTTGTAGACTAGCAAACTGAAGGGCCAAAGTTTGTGTAATTTGATAAAAATTTGAGTAATTTAAATCCCCGCTTCTAAGTCTAAAATCCTCCCTGACAATTTCCAAGATTTCCTAGATGCTGTACAATCTCAGAGCCACTTCAGGTACTCAGCTCCTGCTTTCTTATTTGATGTATCTGATACCTACATTTGGGATCTTATAGAGACTCAATAAAGAGATCATTTATTCTCCCAATCTCACCAATCAGATGTCATTTCTCCTCCTCTGTAAAGAGTCAGAGCTTATTCCAACTGAAATCTTTCTTCCTGGAGATAGGAACCACAGGAGATAAGGGTACTTCCTAAGAGCCAGACATGAAACTCAGGCCATTCCTTAATTTTCATATGTTTAGTTGATTTTATTAAAACTTTGGAAGATAGAAACTGAATTTAAAGAACAGCAATATTCTAGCTCCTAATTTTATATCTGTTTTTTTCAAAACTATCCTGCAAAAAAAATACTTAGATGGAAAACGTGGTTTTAAAAATATAATAATATTGATTCCTGCTATATTTGTATCCAACTTTTAGTTTTAAATACTTTGTCTTATAATTGGTTTAATTGTACATATTTACTGTAAATAAATTTTGGAAATAGACATAATAAAATCCAAAATTAAAGACAGACCTGAAATACTGAACAAGCGTGTCTATACATCTCCAATTGCAGGTACACTGGGTCAAATCCAGCTCTCCTATGTAAGTAGCATTCCTATAGCAATAGGAAACAGAGCCTCAGAAAATAAGAAAAGACAAGCACAAACCTGCACTCTACGTGGTTTAATACCTTCTTCTATTTGACATCTTAAGACAAATAAAATGAAGGTGATTCTTTCAACAATTTAAAATATTTAGTACTTTTATTCAAGTTGCTGAATATGTAGGAAAACAGACTGCATCAAACTATTGTACTGTGTGATTTTTCTCAGAAAAAAAATGATGTATCCTCCACTTTTGAAAAAACATCTAGTAAAGTAGCTAAATTGGAACTCTGATCCCCAATCTTATTAATTCACATGTGCTTTAATTAAAATTTTAATTTAGAATTTTTATGGAACATTAATCTTCAAAGCACCCAGGAGAGGTGAATGAAGGTCACTAATATTCTTCTTTAGGCTCTCAGTCACAAATATTCAATAACAGCCTACTGGGTACAAAGGAAAAGCAAAAATAATAAAATGGAAAGGAAAACTGTCAATTTCAATGTCCTTAAGGTAATATTCAAAAATTTCTTAAAAAAAAAATACAGAAATAAAAGAATCCCCTAAAATGTAAAACAATCTCCAAATTAAAAGGGTATATACATTGTTCTAGGAAGTATTAGTAGAAACAACTAACAAGACACACCCTAATGAGTTGCCAAACTTTAAAATTGCAAAAGCAATTCTTCAGGCAACCAGAAGAACAAAGTAAGAGGAGAAAAAAATCAGGCTACCCACAGACTACTAGGTGGGAACATGTAATGCCAGAAAATGATGAAAGACTGTGTACACAATTTAAAATAAGAAAAATATGACTCATGAATATATAGATGAGCAAATTTTTGTTCAGGAGCTAAGGTAGCAGACCTACATTTTCAAACATAAAATAAGTCAGGTAATAAGGCACCCAAGAGTTAAAACATAGACTTTATTATGCTGACTCAGGTTAACTATAATCTCCTATTTTTTAAGACAACCAGCCTGTTTCAAAGTTCAGTTTGATTACATGTCACTCAGCATGAGTGACTCTGTTCTGGTTTGGTCTAGTCTCCTGGGGCGTAATGCAGAAGGCTAGTTCAAAACAATGGCTTCCCATAAACTTTGTGTAATACTGCTTAGATCACTGCATAAGAAATAATTTAATTAATTAATCTCTTGAATTGAGAACTTTTTAAAGACAAAATAACTCCAAAATACAAATAGGAAGGACTACTAAGCATAAAAATAAATAAAAATTATACAATAGAAAAAATAATTATTATTTAACTAAAAATTAATAAATGAACCACAAAAGGGAAGAAACACTTTCTAGGAAACTAAGAAATAACCCAAATACAGAAAATTAGGGTCAAGTAAAGGTAAATAACCACAGGTAAAGAGTAAATAACTGAAAGGGAATATTTTGTAAACTTCTTGCCTGAAATGCAAGCTTCTTGCTTGAAAATTTTAATGCTTGAGTAAAATAAATTATTTTTTACAAAAACACACATTATCACAGAAATAGAAAACTAGGTAGACCACTAAACATGGAAGAAATTGAGAAAGTTGTCAAAAACCTACTCATCCAAAAAACTGCTAAGCCCAGATTATTCACAGTTGAATTATTCTAAGCCTTCAAGAAAGAGATCATTCCAAAGCTTTTCTGGTGCTTCTAAGACTAACAGAGTGGTCACTTTTCCTTTGCCCTGGGTGAGTTTTTATGTGGATATGTAACAATGCCCTGGCCAATGAGAAATAAAGAAAAACTCAACCAATATAGGGAGATAGAGATATTTCAAATCCTCTTTACAAAGGCTACGTAACACTGATTCTAAAACCTGACAGTGCATGCATGCACACACACACACACCCTCATAATTACAACATCTTGATTTTAAATACTCATTAAGTATTTATTTTATGTGTTAATATTTATTTGAAAATTATTAATATTTATTTTAGCAGGTGCGGTGGCTCACGCCTGTAATCCCAGCACTTTGGGAAGCTAAGATAGACGGATCACTTGAGGTCAGGAGTTCAAGACCAGCCTGGCCAACATGGTAAAACTCTGTATCTACTAAAAATACAAAATCAGCTGGGCATAGTGGCGCACATCTGTAATCTCAGCTGCTCAGGAGGCTGAGGCAGGAGAATCACTTGAACCCAGGAGGCATAGGATGCAATGACCCAAGATCATGCCATTGCACTCCAGCCTGAGCAACAAGAGCACAACTCTGTTTCAAAAATAAATAAATAAATATTTAAATACTAATGAAAAGATTTATAAATACAATCCACAAATAAGTTTTCAAAATCATCTCTAATTACCAATTAGATTCATTCAAAAAATGAAGAGATAGTTCAAAGATAGATTTTTTTTTAGCAAATTGATCAATAACCTTTTTCCTAACAAAAGTCAATTGAAAAATCTTGTATGATCAGCTTGATTGTTGGCAAGAGGCATTAAGAAAAAAAAACAAAAAACCAAACAAACAAAAAAAAAAACGATGGCCACTGACAAATTCTGGAGAAAAATGAAGGTGGAAATTCCCTCTGGAAGACACTATGGACTATCCAACTGTCGTCACACCCTATCCCCTTCTAACAGGCACAATCCTAATTTGGTTCAGTTCTTCACCCTTCACCTACTCATCCAAAAAACTACTAAGCCCAGATTATTCACAGTTGAATTATTCTAAGCCTTCAAGAAAGAGATCATTCCAAAGCTTTTTTGGTGCTTGTAAAACTAACAGAGTGTTCATTTTTCCTTTGCCCTGGGTGAGTTTGTATGTGAATAAGTGCTCAGAGAATGTGACCATACCTTCCCTGGATTTAGAGAGTAAATATAATGATTAGTTTATATCTACCAGAGTGGTCACTTTTCCTTTGCCCTGGATGAGTTTGTACATGGATATGTAACAATGTCCTTGCCAATGGGAAGTGAAGAAAAATGTGCTGGAGAAAGTTAAGAAAAATTTATCTCACTAATTAACAAAATGATGCCTGGAAGGAAGGAAACCGAACTTTCGTTACTACCAGATGCGCTTAGTCTATGTGATACTTGAAATTACAAGCCGGGTGCGGTGGCTCATGCCTGTAATCCCAGCATTTTGGGAGGCCAAGGCTGGTGGATCACGAGGTCATGAGATCGAGACCATCCTGGCCAACATGGCAAAACCTCGTCTCTACTATAATACAAAAAATTAGCTGGGCGTGGTGATGCGCATCTGTAATCACAGCTATTTGGGAGGCTGAGGTAGGAGAATCGCTTGAACCCAGGAGGCAGAGGTTGCAGTGAGTCAAGATTGCGTCACTGCACTCCAGCCTGGCAACAGAGCAAGACTCTGTCTTAAAAAAAAAAAAAAAAAAAACCCAGAAATTACCAGGGCCAACTTGCCACCATAAGGCATGACATCACCAGCATGCTAAGGATGACAGAACAGAAAGATAAAAAGCCTTGGATGCTTGATAACAGAGTTAAGTCACCAATTAACTCCAGGACTCTGCCTTTCAAAGTATACAATGTGACATGAAAGCTTTTCCTCATTTTTAAGCCACTTTTAGTTGAACTGTTGTTATTTATGGCCACTGTCATAACTGATATAGTCTCTTAAAATGGTTACATAAAGTATCAAAACAAAAGCCCAAAACACTAAAAGCAATCCCATTAAATTTGGAAGAAACAAAAGGATAACTGCTATTTAATACTATTTAACATCGTTTTGCAAGAATTAGTCAATGGGAATAGAAAAGTATCCTTATTTGCAGATGAGTAGACAACTGGAAAATTCAAAATTCTGATATATAAAACTATCAGAAAAAAATGAGTGTTAATGTATTCAGCTGAATAAAAACATATGTAAATAATAAGTAATTAGGCAATCATCTAAGATAAAATTATATTTACATCAATAAAAACAACAAACAAAATTCCTAGAAATAAAGTCAAAAATGTCCTATTGATACAAAGCTATCAAGCTGCAATAGAAGATTATATTAATGAAATACATGCTTCTTGTTCTTTGGAAGTTCAATTCTATATAAATGTTATATAGTCTTATTCAAAACACCAAAAGAACTTTTTAAATGATAAAATTACTCTAAAGTTTAGCTGAAAGAATAAACACAAAAATATCTAAAGAAATTTTGGAAGAGTGATGAAGGAAAGTTTGCCCTGTTTCATATAAAGACAGGCGCTGATGCTACAGTTGAAAGTGTGGTGAAGAAACCAAAACTGGCATATAATTGATACACAAAAAAGTTCATAATTAGACCAAAATATTTACGGAAAATGAGTACAAAATAAATTTGCCATCTGGGTAGAGGTGGACAAATCAATAAATGACTTGCGGCCATATGGTGCACCTTTTTGGGGATACGGGGAACCTGAATTCATACGTTAGCAAGTAAAAATATGTCCTAATGAACCATAAATTTAAATGTAAATATTGAAAATACTATTTCCAATTTAAGATCATAATGTTAATTTATAACACCTAAGGCTTCTTAAAGCAAAGAAGGCAAGAATCATTGTTCCCAAACTAGAGCAGTTATTCTAAAAGCCACTATGCTTTCTGGCAGAACAGAAAGACAGAATTCACTGTGGTGAGTTGGGTGAATGCTGACTGGCTCAGAGGACCAGGAGTAAAACTAGACCAAGTGCTTGGAGTACAGGCAAGGCCTCCCAACCTGTGCCCAGATGGCAAAGATGGTACCAACTGGGTGAAGCCAGGTCAAGAGAATTACCACCCAGCAATGAAAGAATGTGAGCCAAGTTCAAGGAAATCACCTGTCCTTAAAAACTTATACTTTTTAAGGGTCAGAAACCTCAAGTTAGAAACTTCCCCAAGCTTAGTTGAAGTCACGCCCCATGTGTTAAATGCTAAGCCCTCCTGAGACCATTTCTGGGCTCTTGGACATGTGCTGAAGAAACCTTTCTGTGAAGATAAACTACAAATAACAATCACCGAGCACCTGAGAAAAAAAGTAGCACAGGAAAAAACAAATAATGAACTCGGAACACAGAAGCACTTAAACTCAATAGGGAACTCTAAAGCAGACCACAAAATAAGTATTTTTAACATTCTCTGAATTAATGAAAAGGAACAGGGAAACAAGACAGAAGGCGAATGAAAAAGGAAGTGATAATGAAATAATAAATGAGTGGTTATTTTAAAACAATTCAAAATCTTAGAAATGCATAATATTTTAACAGAAGTTTAAGCATCAATAATAGGACACATATTCAATAAAAAGCTATTGACAAATTCATGACTTGACAGGCCAAATTGAGGCAATCTCCCATAAAGTAGTACAAAGAAAGAAAGATATTTTTTACATGGGAGGTAAGATGCTAACAAACATAAGTGCATCAGACCAAATGTTCCAAATAAAAATAAGATTTTCAGAAGAACAAAATACAATAGTGGATGAGCAATATTTAAAGAAAAAGACTGGTAATTCCCCACTATTGAAGAAGCACTATTCCTAAATATTGAAAATGATTTGGACCACTAAGAAGAATAAATTTTCAAAACTTATACAGAGATCAATTATCGTAAACCTTGAAAATGATGAAGAATTCTAAAAACAACTAAAGAGTAATAACAGATTATCTACAATGAAGATGAATCATATTATTAGCTTTCTCATCCTCATTAGATGTCAAGACAATTGACAAATATGTCTTCAAAATTATGAGAACAAAAAAACTCACAACCTTAAATTCTATACCCATTTAATGATCATTCAAGACTGAGGAATAAATAAAGGTATTTCAAAACTCTAAGGATCAAAAAGTTGACCTTCCATAAACCTCAATGAAACAACTACAAAAGGTTATACTCGACAAGAAAAATAAACTTAGAAGGACATAGTGCAATGCAAGATTAAAATAAAAGCTGTATAATCTATGGCTAAATAGATAACAACAATGAATAAAAACAATTTTCGCGGGTGTAATAAGTTGGCATATAATTTTCAGAAATCAATTATATAGGAACTTTAGAGAACTAACCCAAAGAGAATTGAAAGCAACCTAAAGAGTTTATCTTGTTCAGAAGAAAAATGATAAACTTTGGACATTGCTGAGAAACATTTTTAGAATACCCACTAATAAAAATAAAAATAAAACATGTAATTTCCAAATCATTAAAAAAAGGAAAATAAAGCAAACAATTTATTTAAAAACTCACCAATCTAACAGAAATCAGGAAAGACACAGTAAAAGAGAAAGAAGTATCACTGTAGAGTGGAAAAAAAGATGGCAGAAGGCCAAGTATGTTATTAGATACAATGTATTTTAAGGTGTTAAATACATCTTTTGAAATAAATTATTCTTCATAGGAATTTTTTTTTTTTTTTTTTTTTTTTTTTGAGATGGAGTCTCGCTCTGTCGCCCAGGCTGGAGTGCAGTGGCGCAATCTCGGCTCACTGCAAGCTCCGCCTCCCGGGTTCACGCCATTCTCCTGCCTCAGCCTCTCCGAGTAGCTGGGACTACAGGCGCCCGCCACTACGCCCGGCTAATTTTTTTGTATTTTTAGTAGAGACGGGGTTTCACCGTGGTCTCGATCTCCTGACCTCGTGATCCGCCCGCCTTGGCCTCCCAAAGTGCTGGGATTACAAGCGTGAGCCACCGCGCCCAGCCAGGAATTTTTAAAAAAAGAACACCAAAACAAAATGATAGCAAAACAGTTGAAATTGAGGAGATGGGAATGGTAAACTAAAAATTATCAACTAGAATAACATGGTTTCAGGTTTTCATAATGAAAAATTTTCAACTATCTTTTTGAAATTGAAAATCCAAGCAAGTAAAATATAGATATATGTAATGAATAAGCACAAACTACTACATAGAACTCTGCACCCAACAGTGAAATGCACATTCTTTTGAAGCAAACAAGGGCCGTTTATAAACATTGACCAAGTACTAAATTTCAAAGGAAATCTCAATAAATCACAAAGAATTGGTATCATGCAAATAGTATTCTCTGATCACAGTACAAGGAAATTATAAATAAACCTCAAAAAGATAATTCCTCTCCAAATCCTATACATTTACCAAGCAGAAAATACACTGCTGTATACAGTAAGTCATAGATTTATAAAGGAAATCAAAACAGAAAACTACAAAAGATTTAGAACAGGATGACAACAAGTTAGTACATGGCAAATGCTGTGGGACATAGCTAAAGTTTTACTTACAGCCTTAAAGATACTCATTAGAAAGCAAGTAAGACTGAAAATAAACAAGCCAAATTTCTCATTCAATAAGTAAGAAAATATTAACCTACCTGCAGAGAAAATAAAAAGAAACATCTAATAAAGATGAAAGCAGAAAACAAAAACAGAATTAAAACAAAGCAATAGAGGTGATCAACAAAACCAAACACTGGCTCTTTAAAAAGCCAGATAAATACAAATGTCTTGTAAAATTAGTTGAGGAAAAAAGTAAGGCACAAATAAACAATTTAAAGAATGGAAAAATAGAAAATAACTACAGGTAAAGTAGAACTTTTTAAATCCTTTTAAAAATACTGTAAACAAGTTAATAAATATAAAAAATGTACCAAAAGGTTATTTTCTAGGAAAAATAATTACTACAGTTTACAGAGTTTAAAAATCTGACTAGGCCAATAACCATTTTAAAAATGCAAATGATATTCAGAGATTCTCCCCCTAAAGAAAAGGCACCAAGCCCCGATCATTTACAGACAGTTTTGTCAAACCTACAAGGAAAAAATAATTCATATTTTATGAAAACTTTTCTAGAGTTAAGCAAAAGAAAAACGTTTCCCAGCTCATTTTAGAAGGCTAGGCAAACATTGATTCCAAAGCTACACAGAACACAAGAAAACCACTGGTCAATCTCACTTATAAACAGAATCAAAAATCGTATTTTTTTAATAAATTCAACATGTAGCCAAAGAATAATATTAAAAAGACCTATCCCAAATATCCAAACCAGTTCAACATTTAAAACATTAATTTAATTGACCATGTTAATAGATCAAATGAGAAAAATTGATAATTATCTTTAAAACTTTAGATAAATTCAATTTGTCTCAACCATTCAATGACATCCTTTCACTATTTAAAGAATAAAAATCCTGGCATAATAAGAACAGAAAAAAACTTCTTTAAATAGGTATCTATTAAAATCTTACAGCAAATATTAAAAGCATTCCCATAAAAGTCAGAAAGAAGATTAAGATATCCACTATCACTTCTACCATTCAACATTGCTTTGGTTGTTCTAGCTAATGTGTTAAGACAAGGAAAAAAAATAAGTGTAAGGATTAGAAAGAACAAAGTAATAATTATTGTGGCTTTCATTTTTGTCTGTCCAGCACTCATCTGTTTTACGGGAAAATAGCCCACTCCAGTATCCACGCTCAGGTTCACAGGACCATGTTCACAGTCCAAATTAGGAGAGTCCTAGGACAGCACAGCCTTAGTCACAGTCATTACTACAGAAGTGGGCAGAGGAAGTAAGCCAGATCAGTTGAGCTCTTCACCAGGATTTTTTTCTAGTGCTGACTCCTTACTCCTCTACCTTCTAGAGCTAGAAGGAAATTACTTTTCAAGCTGCTGAAAACCCCATCCCCTTGCATGAAGAGTAAACACATTTACACCAGAAGAGAATGAAGCCAAGCACAGATAAGTAAAAATAAAAGAATAATAGAAGCATCTTAAAAGTATTAATTTCCTAGTTCTAATCCTTCTGATACAAGGTTCAAGTGGTTCCTGATAAATATATATCCTTCGGCATTCTACAGATTTTTCTTTCCATCTCCACACTAGTCTTCATTTTTGGAAACTGGGAAATGGGAAGAACCAACTGTATCAATCCCAACCTATGCAAATATCCAGTTATCCTAGTTCCTAGCTCTTTCAATTTTGCTAACTTCTCCAAGATATTTCCATTAGTACTCATAAAGTCCTGATTAACGCTCTTTGCAATTTTCTATATTAAGGCAAACAAACATGCAAATATATTTTTGAAGACTTTCCATGAGGGTAAGATGACTTTGAAACTAAGTGAAACAAAAAGACAACATTTATCATTCACTATATTCAAGATAGTATGCTAAGCCATTAGTATGTATTATCTTAATCTTCACAACAGTTCTACAAGGGAAGCATTGTTATCCCCATTTTACCCATGAGTAAACTGGCATTCAAAAAGATTAAGTAAATTTCCTAATGTCATCTAACTAATTAGTATTGAGACAGATTTTAAAACCCTGGCAAGTCTGCTTCCAAAGCCAACAATTTTTCTGACATTCCATGGGTCTTGGAGTGAAGGTACCAGAAATGTAACAAAGATAAATTAATTAATGAGCACTTAACCTCAATTCCTATTACCATTATAGGAGAAAGATCATATTATTCCTTGAGATTGTAGTATTCATCTTTTGTGTAAAAAGGTGGAAAAAGAAAAGTTATCCCAATAAGTGCAACAGAGAGGGAAGACTGAGTCTCTTTGACAGTTAACCTGTGTTCTGCGTAACTGGTGGCTGCTATGATACTTCTTATATCTGCCTGAGGAAGTTATCCTATTTTTACCTTTGATTATGACAAAATCTAGTTCTTCCAGGGCCTCTTTGCCTCTGTTGGAAACAAATGCTCGGTGTCACAAAGAAGAACCAGCACTGAGACAAAGAATTTCTCAGCAAGGCAAATTTACTTTTGTAGAAGGGGGTTGGGGGGCTCTCTCTGTCAGTCATGACTGTAAGAGTACACAGAATAAAGGAGAGTAGGGGTTTTTATTTCTAACACAGATTCTATTTCTGTGTCTTTCCCCCATTGGCTGGGGTTGGACCACACAATCTAGTCTCAATTGGCTAAACATTCAAACTTTCCTAGATAAGGTAGGCATGTGATAGAGGAGAGAGGGAGAAGAGGAAGGGGTCACCTGTAGGGGACAAGAAAATTAAACTATTTGTACATACGGAAAGGAATGTGGACTGGGGCTTATCATATCTAGGCATGTTTAGACAGAATACTGCGTAGCAAAAGTGGGGTGGGGAATACTTGGAATTTAGAGAATAAATAATGGGGGAACTGGACAAACTGAAGAGGAACCTAGCTGAATCTAACAATTTCCCCCTTTTGATTTTTATAATTTTTTCTCTTCAAACCTTTTTAACATGTCTTGACTTTGTTGTTCCACTTGAACTTTTAAAAGAAAAAGTTTATCTGTCTAAGGTGGGGGAGAATTGAGGAAGGTTTTAGTGAGAGTCGTCTCAGTAAGTCCATTAAATCTTGAGCACAGGGTATGAGGCAGCATTCAATGAGAATTAGTATACTTATAACAATTGCAAGGGCGGTAAATATTGAAGTTATTAACTTCTTTCCTCCACCGAACCACCTTTCCATGAAGCTTGTAAAGGGGTCATCTATTTTGGAGTTTTTAATTAATTCATCTGATACAGGGGTAAAGCCTTGTAAGGCCTTTGTGATTGTCTTATCAGGGACTGTGTTAGGGATGAAAGTACAACACTGGGTTCCAATCATGACACAAACTCCACCTTTTTCTGTCAGTATCACATCTAACGTTATTCTATTTTCTCAGGCCATTTGACTGGTGGGCCCTAATTGTTTAGCTATTCTTCTAATGGCATCTCTGGTATAGTTAACAAATCATTGTTGGTTATAATAAATGTAGTTTTTCTAATCTACATTTTTAATAATAGTTACCCACCATAACAATGCAGATTTAAACCCTGTAGCTATTTGGTTTGGGGCTTTAAATTCATTTGGCACTCTTCATGGAACCCCGATGCCATCTATATAATCCTGAGGATCAAAGGACTTGTAAGGGGTCTCTCTTGGCTTATGGCATTGTTTTTACTTTCTCTGGTTGATGAAATGTCAAGGTAAAAGGGATAGCCAATTGAATTAGAGCACACGTTCCACTCCAGTTACTTGGCAGAGTGTCCAGTAGGGGTCTGTCACAATACCACCAGATATCCGCTCAGGGATGACTAAGGGCAGACTGATGGGTAAGCTCTTGGAAGGGCCTAAGCTCTTTGTATCCCTTTAAGTCTCTGAGGAATGCCAAGTTTTATCCCTGTTGTGAGATATGAGGTAAACTTGACATTGGAAGGCGGAGGCTGAATGGACCTCAGGGGCTAACAGGGTGTTGAACTTCCGGGAACAGCAGAGAAACAGCTTGGCACAATCGGTCATACCAGGCAGTGCAGTTTTAGGAAAGAGCTACGATACAGCTCATGTCCGGTTGACGGGGAGACCATCCAAGTAGAAAGTGGATGATCTGGGCCTCTGGTCTACCGTGCGCACAAGCATAACAGTCGCTTTTACCTAGGGTGTGGGTGGAATGTTTAATTCATTCCAGTCAGGCATTTGTATCTTGATGTCCTGTCTCAATTGCTAGGGTTTGTTTTAGATCTTTTACTTTTACCAGGGACACCTTGGTTTTATCATTAGGTACAGGAATAACAGGTGTTTCATTCAAAGTTGAAATTATCAGGGATGGGGGAAGAGGAGGGGAGAAAAGAGGTATATTTGAAAGATACTTATAGGATCTCTCTCATTATCACTGGCCCCTACACCATAGAGACTACTGAGGGTGGGCCTAGGGTCAATGGAGGTAGAGATGGTAATGGAAATGAGGGTGGGGTTGCATTGGTGAGATTGGCAATCAGGGGGAGTAGTTCCTTTGGTAAAATGGAGGTAAGGCTTTAGATTAATGCAAACCCTCACTGCAGAGGTCTAACTTTGGTATTGTGTGGTCTAGAGAACATACTCTCAAACACTGTAAGGTTGTCAGGCTGTGCAAATAAAGAAATGGCGTCTTGGCTGTAGGTGATCACAATGGTGAGGGCTAGGGATAACTTGGGAATTAGAGGGCCAGGGCAAAGATACTTATATGAAAAGGCTAGTTGTCTTTGGTTTTTTAGATCCCCACAAGGTATAACCAGACAAGGCATCAAAAGCAATTGTTTGGGCGAGTCAGACCTAGTTACATTGATTATGAGATGGCTAACAATAGAGTGGGGAAAGAGGGAGAAACAATATAAAAGGTATAGAAGGGTTAAAGGTTTTTTTAGCTTTAATTTGATAGGGCTTGATCTTGGAACAATGGCCCATGACTCTGAAAGTGGTGGCATTTCTTTGACTCGAGTATGGTGAGTCCATCCTCTTTCCACTGTTCAGACTGTAGATTCACTAGTTAGAAGCACCAGGTAGGGTCCTTTCCAAGCGGGTTCAAGATATTTTTCTTTCTACCGTTTGATGAGGACATGATCTTCAGGCTGATGTTGATGTACTAGAACTCCAGGGGTGGCATCTGTGCTAGGAGACATTTGGTTTTAAGAGAAGAGAAAGTAAAAGACAGACCAAGTATATAATTTTTGAGGAACTGATCTTTTGTTTTAAATGTAGGGATGTCAGCAGTAGAATGTAAATAAGGCAGCCCATATAGCATTTCCTAAGGGGATAAACTGACATCTTTTCGAGGGGCAGTTTTGATTCTTAACAAGGCAATGGGGAGACATTTAGCCTAGGGTAACTGGGTTTTTAGGACTAAACTGGTTAGGTGGCTTTTTAGAGTTTGGTTCATTCTTTTTACTCTTCCTGATGCCAAGGGATGGTATTCCTATTTTATGTCTAGCACCTGGGCTAACTCTTTAATGACATGTATAGTGAAATGGGTTTTATTGTCTGAATCAATGTTTTCTATTAGTCCAAACCTGGGTATGATGTTTTCAATTAATGCCTTAACTACATAGCAGTTGTGCTTGAGAAGGGGATAGTCTCTACCCAGTTAGTAAAGTGATCTATTATTATCAATCAGTAGTTTGGGTGACTAACTGGGGGCATTTCAGTGTAGTCAATCTGAACACTTTGGAATAGTCTTAGTCCTGGATCACTTCCCCGATGGGTGATTTTCTTAGAGCTTGTTTTTTAGTTTTCCTACATATTAAGCAACTGTCTGTAACCTGTTTGGCTAGGGTATAAATTTCAATATGCCCATAAACTCTGAGAACCACATCACACATAGTTTGGGGTCTCCAATGGGTTCCTTGATGTAGTTGAGACAAGACCTCCCTCGTGAGAGGTTTGGATAACATTTTTCTTTGGTCTGGTAATATCCATTTTCCTTATGCGTTTTCTTTGGCTCCTATTTTTATTAATTTTTCCTTTTCAGCAGAAGAGAAAATGGGGATTGCGGTAGCAGAAGGAAGGCAAGGAGTTACGTGTAAGATAGGCATTTCAGAAGAAATGGCAGCTTGTTTGGCTATTTGATCTGTTAGGTTATTTCCATGACTTTCAAAAGAAAGGCCTTTTTGATATCTGGGGACATATAGTTATTTCTTCTGGCAACTGGACGTTATTTAATATTTGGGTGATTAACTCTTTGTGAACAAGGTCTTGGCCCTTACTATTAATAAGACCTCATTCAGTCCAAATTTTCTCAAATGTATGAGCTACCCTGAAGGCATACTTAGATAAGTATAGATGGTCCCCTCCTGGTTCTGTAAGCACTTTAAAGCTTGGCTGAGTGAAAACACCTCACAACTTTGAGCAGACCAATTATTAGGCAATCTTCCTGACTCTATTTCTTTAAGAGTTTTCCCATCAATTACTGAATACCCATTATGCCTCTTTCTTTCAATTACCCGGGAGGAACCATCTATAAATAAGTGCCACCCCATCTTGAAAGGAGTCTCTCCTAGATCTAGCCGGATCTTTGTATGGTAATCAATTAAATCTAAACATGCATACTCTATCTTTAGGTTCGGATTCCCCATTTAAAAACCTGCTGGGTTGAGTGAATTATCAGTAGTTAATGTTAAGTCATTTTTCTCTAACAGAATAGCCTCATACTTTAAGATTCTTGAGTCAGTGAGCCACCTTCCTGTTTTTTTGGTTTAAGATAGTTGTAACTTGGTGAGGCATACTCACTGTCAATTTCCCCCTAAGGGTTAACTTTCTATTTTCTTCAATCAATACTGCCGTAGTCATAATGGATGAAATGCATTTGGACCATCCACAGGTGACTGGGTCTAAAACTTTAGATAGGAAAGCCACAGGTTGCCGGTGGCCTCCGTACTCTTGGGTGAGCACCCATAAAGCTACCGCATTATTCACGTTAACAAAAAGGTAAAACAGCGTTTCCAGAGAAGGTAAGGCCAGGACAGGGATGGTTATAAGTCTTTTAACTCTTCAATCTGATCAATTTCCTCAGAGGTCCACAGAAGATGGTCAAGTGTCCACTGGGTAAGTTTTTGGTATAAGAGTTTACTTTTTAGTTCATAGGAGTCAATTCATAAGTGGCAATATGTAACCAACCCTAAAAATTTCCTAAGTTCTTGTTCAGTTTGAGGCAAGGCTAAGGACATGATTCTTTCAACCTGTTCTGGACCTATTCTTCGCTTGTCTGTGCTTATTAAGTGGCCTAAATATTTATCTACACACTAAAGCTTTCCTTTGAGACCCATTACCCCTCGAACTGGAGATGGTTAAGAATATATGTACAGAAGCCAGCTACTTCCTCTATGTTTTTGCTAGATATGAGAATATAATTTATGTACTGAAGCAGGCATAGTTGTTTTGGAATGGAAACTGTTTTCAGCACTTGTTCTAAAATTTGACCAAAAGGGTTAGGTGAATCTGTGAACCCTTGGAGCAAGACTGTCCATTGATACTAATGTTTCTGTCCTGAATGAGGATCCTCCCATTCAAAAGCAAATATGTCTCGGCTTTTTCAGCCAGGGGGCATGCCCAGAAAGCATCTTTTAAATCTATTGCTGTGAACTGAATGGAAATGACTGTATGGAAATTTGTTGAGAATGGTGTAAGGGTTGGGGACAACAGGGTGGGAGGTCTGGACTATCTGGTTAATACCTCTGAGGTCTTGTAACAGTTGGTATCACCTGTCTGATTTTTTGACAGGCAGTATTGGGGTGTTGTAAGGAGACATACAGGGTTCAAGGAGTCCATCTTTAATGAGACTTTGAATTATAGGTTTCAACCCTATCCTGCCCTCTAGAGGAATGGGGTATTGTTTCCTTCATACTACTTCCCCAGGTTCTTTTAGCTTGGTGTGTATTGTGGAAACTTGGGGTTTCCCTTGGTTTCCTTTTCTGGACCAGACATCAGGATTAATATGTTTTTCATTTGTGATGGTGAGTAGGTTTAATGAGGTGAGGATTCCTTTTGGGCCAACCTGTAGTCCTATTCCTAATTTTAACATTAAATACCTTCTTAATAAATTAGTTCCTGTTTCAGGGATTAACAAAAATTGGATATAAGTTGATACCTTTGTATTTGACTTCTATATTCTCCAAAATTTCTGCCTTAAATCCTTCTCCTGTTACCAGGGAGACTAAAAGTTCCTCTGAAGAGCAAGCAATATTAACTGGAGGAAAGCATAGAGAAGAGCAAGCCGCTCCTAAATCTACCAAAAAGGTGATGAGCTTATGTTTAGGTCCCACCTCTAAATTTATCAAGGGCTCTTGGTGGGACTCAAGATAAAAGAGAGAGAGCCCCTGACCCTCCCATTCTTCCTCCAAAGTCATGAGTGTGAGGGCTCCTTTGTCCTTTTCCAGTTCAGGACATTCTCTCTTGAAGTGGCCTGTTCTTCTGCATTTGAAGTACCTATCCTGTCCTTCCTCCCTCTCAGTTCTAGAATTCTTTGACTTTGCTCCATCATATTCTTTAGAGGGCCTGGGAAATGAGGGCCTAGGTCCTTTAGTTGGGGGCTGGGGTCCTTTAAACAAGGGTTTGGAGGCTTTATAATTTTTGGCCCCCTGAAGGCTTTGTTAAGAAGCATATGGGTTTGGAGCCACCTGTTGGAAGGTGGATACCATGAGTTTTGCTTTTTGTTTCTGCTTCTCTTTGTCTCTCTTCACATATATCTTTTGAGCTTTTTGAGAAGTTCATTTAGAGGACAGTTTTCCCAATCCTCTGTTTTTTGTAATTTTTTTGAAATGTCTGGCCTACTTTTAGTGACAAAATGGAGTTTTAACATCCCCTGCCCAAGGGAAGCCTCTAAGTTTAGGCCTGCATATTTTCTCATTTGTTCCTTTACTCTGTTTAGGAATTCCATAGGCTCTTTAAGCTTTCCCTGTTGTATATCAAATCCTTTAGAGAGATTTTCAGTTCAGGGTACTGATTCCCAAATTCCTTTTATTATCACGTCCCTTAAGTCTTGCATGTTTTCCCGATGAGTTGCATTATTATTGTCCCACTGGGGGTCTTGGGCAGGGAATTTCTGGTCCATGGCAGGAACATTTTGACCAGGAGGGTGTTCATAGTCTCAAACCACCATAGCGGCCTTACTGGTCATACTTCTTACCTCCCCTGAAAACAGGATGCCTAGATGGACATTAACTTGACCTGAGTGTATAACTGAGGTCCTAGGAATTGATCAATTTGATCTGCCACTCCACAAGGGACATCCAACAATGGCTTGAGTTCTTTTTTTAAACTTTGGACTTCTGAACTAGTTAAGGGAGCATTTACCAATCAAATGGCTATCCCTCCTTGTGGCACCTATCTTAAGGGAAAGAGAGTTGGAGCTGATCCCTCAGGAGTGGAAGGGAAAGGGAAGTTCCAGATGTCCTTCTTACATTGCTCTATCTCATGTTGGAGTCCTTTTAGGGAGGAGTACTTAGGTTGTTAGGGAACAGTCTCATGGGACAATAACTCCCAAGAGTGAGGGTTGTAAAGAGGAGGAACAACATAAGCAGGGGAAGGATCTGGAGTGGAATCTGTAGCAGAATCAGCTGCCTGAGGGGAAGGTCTGGGGGTACTAGGTGGGGGAAGATGGTCTAGGTGATCCCATGTCTTGGAGTCTCTAGGCATGGGAATATCACTGCTGTTAGCTTTGTCCTTTCCATTTCCTATCTTACTTGGAGTATTTCCCATTTTGAGTGCTGGTCAGGCTCAATCGCTCGTATTACAAATTTTTTGCCCTCCCTTTTCTGGGGACTTGCTGAGGCTCAGTCCCTCATGTTAGGGATTTCTTGTCATCCCTACCCTGGAGGTTTGGTGTGAGACTCAGTCCCTCATATTAGGGATTTCCTGCCCTTCCTTTCCCTAGAGACTCAACACCCCCTCCTGGAGGTTTCTCACACTCTTCTCCTTTTGCTTTGTCCTCTATGGCCACTCCCCTGAAGGGAATTTAGGTCTCTCTTAGCATTGGCGGGTCAGTATAAGCCCCTTACAGGACCCTCAAAGGGCCGCCATAAGCCATATGAGGTGACCACAGAACCGCAGATTGTGCTCACTCATTCCACACAGTAGTAGGGCTTGTAACCACTCACACATTTTCAACCTCCCAAGATTTCCATCAGCAAGGATTTCTCCAAGGATTTCTCAGCAAGGCAAATTTACTTTTGCAGAAGGGTGCTGCCTGCGTCAATCATGACCAAAAGAGCATACAGAACAAAAGAGAGTAGGGGTTCTTATTCCTAATGCAGATTCTAACTCTGTGTCTTTCCCCCATTGACTGGGGTTGGTCTCAACTGGCTAAACATTCAAACTTTCTTAGATAAGGTAGACACATGATAGAGAAGAGAGGGAGAGGAGGAAGTGGTCACCTGCAGGGGACTAGAAAGCTAACCTATTCCCACATAAGGAAAGGAATGTGCATTGGGGCTTATCATATCTAGACATGTTTAGACAGTTTACTGCACAGCCAAAGTGGGGGTAGGGGTTCTTGGAATTTAGACAATAAAGAACTGGAGAATGGGACAAACTGTTTGAAGAGGAACCTATCTGTATCTAACAGCCTCTCTGATTCTCTTTTTTCCCTCAAACCCTTGAAATTTAAATATTGCCCATAGTTCTATTATTGATAACATTTTCTTCTTGATATATATTTTATTATTCAACAAATTCAGATATTCTCACGCTGTCAAATACTATATCCTAAGAGGTGTTTACCAAATTGTCATCTCTTGTCACAAATACCCTCAAAACTCTAGGCTCCTATACACAATTGGGACATATACAACTGGACATTCCAATACTCCTCTAGGTGCAACATGATCAAATTGGCTCACAATTTTTTCACCAAACAAGCTTGTCCTTCTGTGTCAGGCTTTGTGGTCAGCCGTCTCCCTGTTCTCTGCTCACAACCTCAGGGTGCTTTGAGTCTTCTAGATCATTTTCTCTCACATAATTAAGGACTGATACATTTCATTGATTAGTTTCCATGTTCATTTATCTTATGTCTATTATCTCCATCTCATTACTAGTTCAGGCCTCTCATTTTGGATCCTTTTTAAAAATTCCCTAGCTTTTCTATGTATTTCCAGTATCTAATATTTTCACTTTCAACCTATCCTTCAACTTCTGGAATTCATTCATTCAACAAATATTTATCCAGTGCAGACTATGTATCAAGCACTGTGCTAGGTGCAGGTAGAACACAAATAGGGAACAGGTAAGTAAACTTTAAAAAACAACCACATAAATATAGAGTATATGTCATGTACCATGAAAATTCAAAGGAGAATGAGCACTTTTGGGAGTTTAGAGGAGGCTTCCCAGTGGAAATGATGTCTGAGCTGAGTCTTGAAAGATATAAATGGACCCTCAGTTTTCCCATTGCTCTTGTTCATACTTGTCATAAAGCATTTGCTACTTTGGGTATAACATGAACCTATATTATGGGCTCTTTTATGTCTTGCTTTCATCCATGGTGTATTTCTCTAGATAATTCTCAAGGAAAGGGAGAAGTTTCGGGAATGATTTCATAATGCTTTCAGTTCAGCCTGTGAAGAGATCATTTTGTCTGCCCAGTAGGACATTACTTACACTTACTTCCCTGCCTTTCTCTGAATCAAAGAATGGCTAGATACTAACAATGTTTTAAGCAGTCCTTTAGAGAATAGCTTCATGTGGTATAGGGGAAAATCAGGCATCATGTCATAAATATAGCTACTTAGATCCCTACGACCACACAAAATTGAGACTTCCCAGCCTATGGCAGTAGGAAAGGGGCTTTCCCATACAAATCTGTGTGTTACCTTCTGATTTATATTTTGCATTCTTGCAGAAACAAGCAAGTCCTCATCAACCCTTTGTCACATGTTATGAAATTTTTACTACTAGTTGTAGAATATCAATGCTTACTCCTCTGCTGAGTTCCTGCTGCTCTGCAAAAAGGCTGTCTCTAGTCTGTGGTGCCTAGCAGTGAATGTTGAAGGGAAGGAAGGTGAGGAGTGAGCTCTGATCCTACAGATGTAGAGAGAGTACGAAATCGTGGAGGACTTCCACGCTAAAATAGTGCTATTTCTTCCGCAGTGTTTTCAAAAGCAACTAGATGCTGTGCCTCAGGACTTATTTCTCTCCGGTGATCTCCTACCTAAAGTGATTTTACATAAAGAATCCATCCTATACATAAGGATAGTGTTCTATTAACATAACTTTGTATTTCTTGTGAAATACTCTTTGGGCTTTACTGTGCTTAATTTTTCCCTCCCCATCCTGAACTATATCATAAAGCTTTGTAGCTGACTAAACTTGACATTGAAACTCACCAGTCCAAGTTTCTTCTTGTCAAATTGTAGGACATATGTAGAGAGACACATCTGTGACACCCTACACCACAAACTTTCAGGTGCCAGGAACCATTTATTTTTTTCCTTCATTTGGCCAGGAATTAGCAGAGAATTAGCACATAGAAATTTCTCTGTAAATGCTTGATGAAGGAATGAATGCAGACATCCAACAGTCTGCCAAAGCCTCCCTCACAAAAGCTGCTTCTCTGATGTCCTTCCTTATTCTGTTATATCTCAGGTCCATTGTAAAACCTATGGAACACCATTTAGGCTCATGTCTTTCCCTGTCAACATGAATTGAAATCAAGAGTCTCAGGTGCCAACAGATATAAAGAAGAAATTGTACCTTGTTATAAGCCACAGGAAACCTAATTTGAAAGACCTATCTATAAAGCCCTTTGCCAATAAGTGCTACTGCTCTTTTAGTCCCCAACTTTTATCTCAAAGCAATATCCTGTGCTTGAAAAAATAAAACATCTAATGATTTGGTCTGAATGTTGGGGCTAGCATGGAAGATTTTAAATGTTTTTAGATGCAGATCACATAGAATAAAGGGAAAAGCCTGAATATAGGATACAGGAGTATTTTCTCACAGTAACATGTTGTTGCATCACTTTGAAGATGACAATGGAAAGCGTTTCTAGAGCAGGTCCGTTATGGTGGAATTTGAGTCCCTGAGACTCCTTAGAAGTTCAAGAAGAGGCAAGGTAGCATGAGTAGAGTGCTCTAGACCTCAATGCCTTCCCTATTAAGAATTGCCACCAGCTGGCCAGGTGTGGTGGCTCACACCTGTAATCCTAGCACTTTGGGAGGCAGCGGCAGGTGGATCGCAACATCAGGAGTTCGAGACCAGCCTGGCCAGCGTGGTGAAATCCCGTCTCTACTAAAAATACAAAAGAATTAGCCAGGCATGGTGGCACACACCTGTAATCCTAGCTACTCAGGAGGCTGAGGCAGGAGAATCACGTGAACCTGGGAGGCAGAGGTTGCAGTGAGCCGAGATCACGCCACTGCACCCCAGTCTGGGCAACAGAGCGAGACTCTGTCTCAAGGAAGAAAAAAAATTACCATCAGCTATATTGCAGCAGAGGAGTGAGGGGTAAGAGTGGGGATATCAGGCAGTGAGTAAGGAAGTCAACCTCACAGAGAAGTTTATACAGAGATTTGCTACCTAAACTTCAGCCTTACACTGTTGGCTAAAGAATCTTCAGAATTCAGATTTGGAAACACTATCAATTTCATGTCTAACCCATATAGCATCCCCTTTTCCTAATTTGTCCCTCAAGTTTAATCTGTACTTGCATACCTCCAGGAACAGGACATCACTCATCTTACAGAAAAAAAACATTCCATCATTGAGTAGATCAAATTTGATTATAGAGGAAAAGTCATCTTTGGACTTATAAACTATTTACTGCTTTTTGGTAGGTCTGTACCCTCCCATAGTGACATGTGTGAACATTTGGAAATAGTTCTGATCTCATTGTTTTGCTATTGTTGTTCTACTAGCTTGAATTTCCTACCAAACTTTAAAATTCTTGAAGGACATTATAATCTTATTCATCTTTGTATCTCCAGGTATGGTAGATTACCTGACATATGATTGCTACTCGATAAATGTTTCCTAATTAATTCAAATTTAATTGACACACACATTACTATTTTTGTCCTAAATTCAAGAGTCAAAAACAGTAAGTTTAATCCCTCTTCCACATGATCTTTCCCTAGGTATGGTTTCCAGGGTCTTCCACAGAAATTGAAATACCATAAAGCCTATTCTCAAAAAGACTCAGAAGATAATCAGAGGAATGCATTGTATACAAGACCCAAAAGAGGGATTCATCACCCCTTCCTAAGGCACAAAGAATTATTTAGTTCCCCCTGACAATTGTTAAACTACAGGAAAGAAAGAGCCAGGGTATCACTTCAAAACATGCTTTACCTTATTATAGAGACAGAGATTAAACAAAATTAAAATGTTTAAAATGTTATAATAAGCATTCTCTTTCCTGTCCTCTAAAGGGAGTACAATAGGGGCTATGTTTATTTAGGTGAAGCAAATAAACTAAAGCAGTGAAGACTCATTCAGTGACGTGGCTGGGCCTAGCTAGGCTGCTAGATCAATCACATGACCAATCCAGGGAACTGACTTTTTGGGATAACTAATCTGACTAGAATGACTGAATAGGTTGATTCACCTATAGAACCTGCAGTCAGTGGTAGTGATGCTCTGTGAGCCGTGATTATTATTCTTCTGACAAAGAAAGTAGGAGGAAAGCCTTTGTATGAGGCCTCTTCGGAGTCAGTCAGCGTATTAGCTGCCCCCTTGGGGAACGTTCTGAGACAGGCAGCATACACTGCTTATGAACTGACATTCAAAAGGATTGCAAACTCCCTTATCCCACACACACAAAAGGTCAAAGAAAACAAGCTCCCAGAGTTACTTTTATTTTTCTCAGAGAAATTCTGCCACAGAAAAACTAGTGGGCAAATCCCACAGGGTATAGAGAAATTCTGTAACTTTATCTTTAAACAACATGTTCTCCATTGCTGTTCCAGAAAATATAATAAAAAAAATATAACTTCCCATCAGCTAGTCCTGATAAGATTATAATATATTTGAGGAAAGAACTACATGACACATGAATTTAATGATTATATTCATTTTATTCTACAAACAGCTGTTTAATCCACTTTTTTTTTTTTGTATCTCCTAATTTTTTTTTTTAATTTTTTTTTTTTATTATACTTTAGGGTTTTAGGGTACATGTGCACAATGTGCAGGTTTGTTACATATGTATCCATGTGCCATGTTGATTTCCTGCACCCATTAACTCGTCATTTAGCATTCCTGTGTCCATGAGTTCTCATTGTTCAATTCCCACCTATGAGTGAGAACATGCGGTGTTTGGTTTTTTGTCCTTGTGATAGTTTACTGAGAATGATGTCCTACAAAGGACATGAACTCATCATTTTTTATGGCTGCATAGTATTCCATGGTGTATATGTGCCACATTTTCTTAATCCAGTCTATCGTTGTTGGACATTTGGGTTGGTTCCAACTCTTTGCTATTGTGAATAGTGCTGCAATGAACATACGTGTGCATGTGTCTTTATAGCAGCATGATTTATAATAGTCCTTTGGGTATATACCCAGTAATGGGATGGCTGGGTCAAATGGTATTTCTAGTTCGAGATCCCTGAGGAATCGCCACACTGACTTCCACAATGGTTGAACTAGTTTACAGTCCCACCAACAGTGTAAAAGTGTTCCTATTTCTCCACATCCTCTCCAGCACCTGTTGTTTCCTGATTTTTTAATGATGGCCATTCTAACTGGTGTGAGATGGTATCTCACTGTGGTTTTGATTTGCATTTCTCTGATGGCCAGTGATGATGAGCATTTCTTCATGTGTTTTTTGGCTGCATAAATGTCTTCTTTTGAGAAGTGTCTGTTCATGTCCTCTGCCCACTTTTTGATGGGGTTGTTTGTTTTTTTCTTGTAAATTTGTTTGAGTTCATTGTAGATTCTGGATATTAGCCCTTTGTCAGATGAGTAGGTTGCAAAAATTTTCTCCCATTCTGTAGGTTGCCTGTTCACTCTGATGATAGTTTCTTTTGCTGTGCAGAAGCTCTTTAGTTTAATGAGATCCCATTTGTCGATTTTTGCTTTTGTTGCCACTGCTTTTGGTGTTTTAGACATGAAGTCCTTGCCCATGCCTATGTCCTGAATGGTATTGCCTAGGTTTTCTTGTAGGATTTTAATGGTTTTAGGTCTAACATATAAGTCTTTAATCCATCTTGAATTAATTTTTGTATAAGGTGTAAGGAAGGGATCCAGTTGCAGCTTTCTACATATGGCTAGCCAGTTTTCCCAGCACCTTTTATTAAATAGGGAATCCTTTCCCCATTTCTTGTTTTTGTCAGGTTTGTCAAAGATCAGATAGTTGTAGCTATGCGCCGTCATTTCTGAGGGCTCTGTTCTGTTCCATTGATCTATGTCTCTGTTGTGGTACCAGTACCACGCTGTTTTGGTTACTGTAGCCTTGTAGTATAGTTTAAAGTCAGGTAGCGTGATGCCTCCAGCTTTGTTCTTTTGGCTTAGGATTGACTTGGCAATGCGGGCTCTTTTTTGGTTCCATATGAACTTTAAAGTAGTTTTTTCCAATTCTGTGAAGAAAGTCATTGGTAGCTTGATGGGGATGGCATTGAATCTATAAATTACCTTGGGCAGTATGGCCATTTTCATGATATTGATTCTTCCAACCCATGAGCATGGAATGTTCTTCCATTTGTTTGTATCCTCTTTTATTTCATTCAGCAGTGGTTTGTAGTTCTCCTTGAAGAGGTCCTTCACATCCCTTGTAAGTTGGATTCCTAGGTATTTTATTCTCTTTGAAGCAATTGTGAATGGGAGTTCACTCATGATTTGGCTCTCTGTTTGTCTGTTATTGGTGTACAAGAATGCTTGTGATTTTTGTACATTAATTTTGTATCCTGAGACTTTGCTGAAGTTGCTAATCAGCTTAAGGAGATTTTGGGCTGAGACAATGGGGTTTTCTAGATATACATGTCATCTGCAAACAGGGACGATTTGACTTCCTCTTTTCCTAGTTGAATACCCTTTATTTCCTTCTCCTGCCTGATTGCTCTGGCCAGAACTTCCAGCACTATGTTGAATAGGAGCGGTGAGAGAGGGCATCCCTGTCTTGTGCCAGTTTTCAGAGGGAATGCTTCCAGTTTTTGCCCATTCAGTATGATATTGGCTGTGGGTTTGTCATAGATAGCTCTTATTATTTTGAGATACGTCCCATCAATACCTAATTTATTGAGAGTTTTTAGCATGAAGGGTTGTTGAATTTTGTCAAAGGCCTTTTCTGCATCTATTGAGATAATCATGTGGTTTTTGTCTTTGGTTCTGTTTACATGCTGGATTACATTTATTGATTTGCGTGTGTTGAACCAGCCTTGCATCCCAGGGATGAAGCCCACTTGATCATGATGGATAAGCTTTTTGATGTGCTGCTGGATTCGGTTTGCCAGTATTTTATTGAGGATTTTTGCATCAATGTTCATCAAGGATATTGGTCTGAAATTCTCTTTTTTGGTTATGTCTCTGCCAGGTTTTGGTATCAGGACGATGCTGGCTTCATAAAATGTGTTAGGGAGGATTCCCTCTTTTTCTATCGATTGGAATAGTTTCAGAAGGAATGGTACCAGTTCCTCCTTGTACCTCTGGTAGAATTCAGCTGTGAATCCGTCAGGTCCTGGACTCTTTTTGGTTGGTAAGCTATTGATTATTGCCACAATTTCAGAACCTGTTATTGGTCTATTCAGAGATTCAACTTCTTCCTGGTTTAGTCTTGGGAGGGTGTATTTGTCGAGGAATTTATCCATTTCTTCTAGATTTTCTAGTTTATTTGCATAGAGGTGTTTGTAGTATTCTCTGATGGTAGATTGTATTTCTGTGGGATCGGTGGTGATATCCCCTTTTTTGTTTTTTATTGCATCTATTTGATTCTTCTCTCTTTTCTTCTTTATTAGTCTTGCTAGCGGTCCATCAATTTTGTTGATCTTTTCAAAAAACCAGCTCCTGGATTCATTAATTTTTTGAAGGGTTTTTTGTGTCTCTATTTCCTTCAGTTCTGCTCTGATTTTAGTTATTTCTAGCCTTCTGCTAGCTTTTGAATGTGTTTGCTCTTGCTTTTCTAGTTCTTTTAATTGTGATGTTAGGGTGTCAATTTTGGATCTTTCCTGCTTTCTCTTGTGGGCATTTAGTGCTATAAATTTCCCTCTACACACTGCTTTGAATGTGTCCCAGAGATTCTGGTATGTTGTGTCTTTGTTCTCGTTGGTTTCAAAGAACATCTTTATTTCTGCCTTCATTTCATTATGTACCCAATAGTCATTCAGGAGCAGGTTGTTCAGTTTCCATGTAGTTGAGCGGTTTTGAGTGAGTTTCTTAATCCTGAGTTCTAGTTTGATTGCACTGTGGTCTGAGAGACAGTTTGTTATAATTTCTGTTCTTTTACATTTGCTGAGGAGAGCTTTACTTCCAACTATGTGGTCAATTTTGGAATAGGTGTGGTGTGGTGCTGAAAAAAATGTATATTCTGTTGACTTGGGGTGGAGAGTTCTGTAGATGTCTATTAGGTCCACTTTATGTAGAACTGAGTTCAATTCCTGGATATCCTTGTTAACTTTCTGTCTCGTTGATCTGTCTAATGCTGACAGTGGGGTGTTAAAATCTCCCATTATTATTGTGTGGGAGTTTAAGTCCCTTTGTAGGTCACTGAGGACTTGCTTTATGAATCTGGGTGCTCCTGTGTTGGGTGCATATATATTTAGGATAGTTAGCTCTTCTTGTTGAATTGATCCCTTTACCATTATGTAATGGCCTTCTTTGTCTCTTTTGATCTTTGTTGGTTTAAAGTCTATTTTATCAGAGACTAGGATTGCAACCCCTGCCTTTTTTTGTTTTCCATTTGCTTGGTAGATCTTCCTCCATCCCTTTATTTTGAGTCTATGTGTGTCTCTGCACGTGAGATGGGTTTCTTGAATACAGCACACTGATGGGTCCTGACTCCTTATCCAGTTTGCCAGTCTGTGTCTTTTGATTGGAGCATTTAGCCCATTTACATTTAACGTTAATATTGTTATGTGTGAATCTGATCCTGTCATTATGATGTTAGTTGGTTATTTTGCTCGTTAGTTGCTATTGTTTCTTCCTAGCCTCGATGGTCTTTACAATTTGGCATGTTTTTGCAGTGGCTGGTACCGATTGTTCCTTTCCATGTTTAGTGCTTCCTTCAGGAGCTCTTTTAGGGCAGGCCTGGTGGTGACAAAATCACTCAGCGTTTGCTTGTCTGTAAAGTATTTTATTTCTCCTTCACTTATGAAGCTTAGTTTGGCGGGATAGCAAATTCTGGGTTGAAAATTCTTTCCTTTAAGAATGTTGAATATCGGCCCCCACTCTCTTCTGGCTTGTAGAGTTTCTGCTGAGAGATCAGCTGTTAGTCTGATGGGCTTCCCTTTGTGGGTAACCCGACCTTTCTCTCTGGCTGCCCTTAACATTTTTTCCTTCATTTCAACTTTGGTGAATCTGACAATTATGTGTCTTGGAGTTGCCCGTCTCGAGGAGTATCTTTGTGGCGTTCTCTGTATTTCCTGAATCTGAATGCTGGCCTGCCTTGCTAGATTGGGGAAGTTCTCCTGGATAATATCTTGCAGAGTGTTTTCCAACTTGGTTCCATTCTCCCCATCATTTTCAGGTACACCAATCAGACGTAGGTTTGGTCTTTTCACATAGTCCCAAATTTCTTGGAGGCTTTGTTCATTTCTTTTTATTCTTTTTTCTCTAAACTTCCCTTCTCTCTTCATTTCATTCATTTCATGTTCCATCAGCAATACCCTTTCTTCCAGTTGATCACATCTGCTACTGAGGCTTCTGCAATCTTCGCGTAGTTCTCGAAACTTGGCTTTCAGCTCCATCAGCTCCTTTAAGCCCTTCTCTCCATTGGTTATTCTAGTTATCCATTCTTCTAATATTTTTTCAAAGTTTTTAACTTCTTTGCTATTGTTTTGAATTTCCTCTCGTAGCTCAGAGTAGTTTGATCGTCTGAAGCCTTCTTCTCTCAACTCATCAAAGTCATCCTCCATCCAGCTTTGTTCCGTTGCTGGTGAGGAACTGCGTTCCTTTGGAGGAGGAGAGGTGCTCTGTCTTTTAGAGTTTCCAGTTTTTTTGCTCTGTTTTTTCCCCATCTTTGTGGTTTTATCTACTTTTTGTCTTTGATGATGGTGATGTACAGATGGGTTTTTGGTGTGGATGTCCTTTCTGTTTGTTAGTTTTCTTTCTACCAGACAGGACCCTCAGCTGCAGGTCTGTTGGAGTTTACTAGAGGTCCACTCCAGACCCTGTTTGGCTGGGTGTCAGCAGCGGTGGCTGCAGAACAGCGGATTTTCATGAGACCACAAATTCAGCTGTCTGATAGTTCGTCTGAAAGTTTTGTCTCAGAGGAGTACCCGGTTGAATGAGGTGTCAGTCTGTCCCTACTGGGGGGGTGCCTCCCAGTTAGGCTGCTCAGGGGTGAGGGACCCACTTTAGGAGGCAGTCTGTCCGTTCTCAGATCTCCAGCTGCGTGCTGGGAGAACCACTACTCTCTTCAAAGCTGTCAGTCAGAGAGGGACCTTTAAGTCTGTGGAGGTTCTTGCTGAGTTTTTGTTTGTCTGTGCCCTGCCCCCAGAGGTGGAGCCTACAGAGGCAGGCAGGCCTCCTTGAGCTGTGGTGGGCTCCACCCAGTTCGAGCTTCCTGGCTGCTTTGTTTACCTAAGCAAGCCTGGGCAATGGCGGGCGCCCCTCCCCCAGCCTCGCTGCCGCCTTGCAGCTTGATCTCAGACTGCTGTGCTAGCAATCAGTGAGACTCCGTGGGCACAGGACCCTCCGAGCCAGGTGCGGGACACAATCTCCTAGTGTGCCGTTTTCCAGGCCCGTTGGAAAAGCGCAGTATTGGGGTGGGACTGACCCGATATTCCAGGTGCCTTCTGTTTCCCCTTTCTTTGACTAGGAAAGGGAACTCCCTGACCCCTTGCGCTTCCCGAGTGAGGCAATGCCTCGCCCTGCTTCGGCTCGCGCACAGTGCGCTTCACCGACTGTCCTGCACCCACTGTTAGGCACTCCCTAGTGAGATGAAACTGGTACCTCAAGCAGAAATGCAGAAATCATCCGTCTTCTGTGTCGCTGGGGCTGGGAGCTGGAGACCGGAGCTGTTCCTATTCGGCCATCTTGGCTCCCTCCTCTAATCCACTTAACCTACATACAGAATCATTCTATGTTCCAAATGTTAATTTCTCATGAGTCCAAATTCTGCACTGACTTAGTCCTGCAATTTTCTCTAATTTCCTGGTAAACATTACGACACACACAGAATTTGAGTTTTAACACAATAACACATTCAGATACTCAAGACATTTCATGAAACAAATCAGAGGTATTTCTTTTCAGAAGCTCCAAAAGAAGCTAATAATGAAGCTACTCAACCCTAACTTCTTTGTCATATTTCCTCACACAAGGTATTTCATAACTCACTTTCTTAATTTCACATGTAATAGGCATTTTCTCTACTCAATCTCTCCTTTAAATGGTATGCAAACTGGAGAGACCTCCCTATTACATTCTATTCATTCTCTTACTCAATAAAATGTTTTTTAAGAACTACTCTGAGTTGCATGCTATGCTACGTGCTGAAAATGCCAAGATACAATAGCCGACTTAGAAAGCTCAAAGAAGTCCAGAGACCCATTTATGAAAATATGTTTCAATACAATATAACTAATTGGCATACAGTGGGGAGATATTTTCTACTTTGCCTCTGAGAAAGCCAGGAAGGCTACAAAAACAAGCCAGCAGTGATATTCTCCATCTTTTCTCTCTGTTAAAAATTAACCTAAAGTAAAATGGTATTTCTAGTCGAAACTTGCAGATAAAGGTAACTACTGAACAATGTTGATTAGGTATCCCACAGGTATGTCAAACTCCATGAGTCTTCAGGTTTGCAAAACTGAACTCAACTTTGCTTTCTTTTTATGTTTTAGATTGCTCCTGCTGTAGCTCGCCATCTTCATCTTTCATCTGGGCCATTGCAAGTTTTGCAAGTGGCTTATCTCCAGTCTATCCCCTACTGCTAATCTTAATGTACATTGAAACCAAAATTTATTTTTCAAGCACAAAGCTGATCATATCCTTTTCTTACATAAAATGTTCGAATAAGCTCTATTTGCAGAATGAGGTGACTAAACCGTACCGGGCACAGACTAAATGTTCAATAAGTATTTATTGAATAAATAGACCCCCTCTATATATCCTGTAAATAGTCTCATGCAGTAGACAGAGTGATAGCCCTGAAAGATGTCCATGTCCTAATCCGCAGAACCTGTGAAATATGTTATTTCAGATGACAAGAGAGAATTAAGTTTGCAGATTCTGTAAAGGTTCTAATCAGGTGACCTTATGATAGAGGCTAATTATCCTGGATTAGGAATAAAGGACGAATGACTCTTTAAAAGTTAAAAAGGATGGCAAGAGGTGGTCCCTAGGGTTATTATAAATGGACAAGGCAGGCAGGACAGTCAGTGTCAAGAGTTTCTCATGATACAGAATGAGACTCAGTCATTTCTGGCTTTGAAGAGAATCAGGGGGCAAGAGCCAAAAACTGCTGTTTGCCTCTAGAAGCTAGAAAGGCAAGAGAACGAATTCTCCCCTAGAGCCTCCAGACAAACCCTGGAGCCCTGCCAGCACCTGGATTTTAGCCCAGTGAGACCAATTTCAGACTTCAGAACTTTAATAAACTTGGACCAGGCGCGGTGGCTCACGCTTGTAATCCCAGCACTTTGGGAGGCTGAGGCGGGAGGATCACGAGGTCAGGAGATCGAGATCATCCTGGCTAACACAGTGAAACCCCGTCTTTACTAAAAACACAAAAACTAGCCAGGTGTGGTGGCAGGCGCCTGTAGTCCTAGCTACTCAAGAGGCTGAGGCAGGAGAATGGCTGGAACCCAGGAGGCGGAGCTTGCAGTGAGCCAAGATGGCACCACTGCACTCCAGCCTGGGGTACAGAGTGAGACTCCGTCTCAAAAAAAAAAGAAAAGAAAAAAAAAGAAAATAAACTTGTATAGTTCTAAGCAACTATGCTTGCAGTAATTTGTTACAGCCACAATGGAAAACTAATACACCTCACTGAAAAGCATGAGATACTTTATCTTCCTGAAGTGTTTATGTATCTAACTTCTATCTTACACAGTGAGGCAGTGATGTTTACTGGTGCATGCCCAAGACAGAGTCAGGTGTATAGATCCTTAATGAATGTTTGTTGAATTAATTAATTTGTTAGGAAATTGTTTCCTCTAACATTTTTAGAATTTGCTAAAGATTTGATGTCAATTTCTACAAATATTGGACATAAATTTTTTATAAAAACTTAAATTGTCATTGTTCTCACTTCACTCAGTTTACTATCATACTTTCTATGTATTTTATCTTTTTGAGCTATATACAATTGTCTCTTGGTATCTATGGGAGATTAAATTCAAGACCTCCTGCCAATACCAAAATCCAAGGAAGCTTAAGTCCCTGACCTAAAATACTTAGTATTTCTTCTATACTATTTTTATATAACCTACACCCATCTTCCTGTTTATTTAGATCATCTCTAGATTACTTACAATATCTTATACAATGTGAATGCTATGTAAATAGTTATACTCTATTGTTTAGAAAATAAAGATGAGAAATAAAACTATGCATGGTCAATTCAGATGCAATTCAAAAAAAATATTTTCAATCCTCATTTGGTTGAATCCACAAATGTAGAATCAATGGATATAAAGGGTAAACTTTTTTATTTTTAAGTATACATTTGTAGACCTTTGCATTTTCCTTCTTCCAGAAAGTCTTAATACCTGAAATGGAATTTTTCCCAACGTCATTCTCTGTTTACTCTAAGGCTCATGAGCCTCTTTACTTAATTCTACCTGTTCCGTCTTTGTCCTACATAGGCCTAGTCAATTAAATCTTACTCATTTTGTTTTATGTTGGATCATTTGGATAATATGCATTGCTGAGTTTCCCCCTGCCTCTGACATTCTCTTTGGGAAGACTGTCTCCTGCCCTGCATTTTGATCTTGGCTTTTATTAAGATAATTTAGGTAAGACATTAGACATGACACACTCATGTTATCCCAGATCAATTCCCAGTTGTCCTTAGAGGTCTTTTGCTTGTCAACATACTAAAATTTCCCTTCTTCTAAGTATAGGTTTCCCTTGATGTCACCCATTTATTGTTCCTATTATTGTCCCTTGGCCCCCCTCCTATACTCTCCTACCCTCTTCATATTCTTCTATGTGTTAAGCTTCCTGGCTTTCAAAGCCCTCTTCTTTTTTAGGAGTATTTCTTTCCATTATATTTCAAACAGAGTAGTCAGACTTTGAAAGGTTTCTGTTTATAATCTACTGATTATATTAAAGATGAAAGACACAAATGAAAACTAAACAGAGGATAACATCTAGCTCCCTTCTTGGGTACTGAAAAGTAATCTTCCTTCAAGTTTTCACTGTTCACTATAGTGCCATGAAAAATGCCGCCACCAATTAAATGATATATCTATCAGTGGGAGTCATGCATCACTGTTATGTAAGTCAATTGAAAAAAGAATCTGATTGATAATCCTTATCTATTTTCCTGTGATGAATATATTCCTGTACATAGCCATTCAATTTTTTTCCTACTTCCCGATTGTTTGGTGCCTTTTGAAGTAAATACCAACATTCTCACTAGCTCATTCTCCACTTTTACATCTTCAGCATAATTCAATTTTTTCCCTTTTTTCTCTATTACATCACTTTGTACTTTACTTTGTTTCCTGTTCCAAGGATAATCTTTATATTTCCAATTTGGGACTTCTCTTGTTATCACCAGAAGGAAATCATCTAGAAGTTATAATAAAATTCAGATTAACTACTAACATCCATTTTAATCTTTATTCTTTGTATACTTCAATTTTTTGTTATAGCAAGTCTCCAAAGCCATATAGTCACTGACTGGCTGTGAGCAACACTTTCTTACTTCCTTTGTCTCTTTTCTTTCTCCTATTTTCTTGTGAAGATGTAAGTTACCTTGGTTTATATATCTTTAACACATGTTGGCGGTTTTTCTAGTACATACCATATTTGCCTTTTTGGCAGTACAATTGAATGAGGTATCAATTTGGCTTCTGTTTTTACTGTTGTGAATATAATTTCCTCCCCCAATAAAAGATAGTAGCCAAGCTTTCTGATGTGGAGTCTGAACTCCTTGCATCTTTGAAGAATGGATTCAGGGAGGAGTGAAGTGAGAGGATTGGAGACCATTCCTAACAAATTTTGTATTGCAGAATATGTCAGTTTGGACCCTCCACGAAGTAGACACCAATATAAATTGTAAAGCCTAAGTTTAAGCTGGGTGTGGTAGTTCATGCCTATAGTCCCAGCTACGTGGGAAGCTGGCCCATGAAGATCCCCTGAGCCTTGGAGTTTGAGGCTGTGGTAAGCAATGATTGTGCCACTGCCCCCTACCCTGCGTGATAGGATGAGACCCTGTCTCTAAAAATAAAATGAAAAAAAGTACAAGTTGATCTTGTTAATCATAAAGGAGAGAGGTGACGGGAGTTAAGTGGGGAGAGCCTCACACTGTGACGTCTGACTTATGTGAGAGGGAAAAGGGAATCAAGAAGAATCGGGTAAGAAGAGCCTCAAAATACAGTGCAGCTCTAAGAAAGTCCTTTCTATGCCACTAGGGAACCGAAGAACAAATATTGTACATTAGAAAAGCTCAGCATTGAGCAGAAATGACCAGCTCGAGGACTTCTGCCATGCTTGGTCATTGGCCAGGAGCAGACTGAAGACAGTGAGACATTGATGGACATGGGACTAGATTCTGATGGTGCAGCAGCTGGAGGCTGTCACTATCCACTCCTTGCAGCATGTTCTGTGTTGAAGTCTGAGTAGTGCACTTCCATGGCTACCATATGGAGCCCAAAGCAGAAGCTATTGGTCATGCAGTTGACAGTCACCAGCCAATGCTTTGATGTTGGAGAAAAGCCTAAGCTGAAAGTTGAACTAACACGACCTGGAGTTCAAAATTTCCTGAAGTCTATACTGTCACTACCAGATTCTAGGAAATGGTGGAGACACAGAACCCATGCTGGGTGAAGGAAGAATGTAAGATTCTACAGAGGTCAGACTCTATGCCTGGAGATTTTCAGCAAGGGAATCTAGAGGTGAGTCTGCAGTCAATGGAGTATTCTTATGACAATGTATCTGTGAGGATTCCCAGAGTAGGGCGCTTCACTGAAACACAAGAACCAGAGATTGAGAGCAGCATCAAGTGGCAAAAGGAGAAACAGAACGATGGGTGACTTCTACAGACACAAGCCTGGATCTATGTTAAGCCCCTACGAAAAGGAAAACTTAAAAAGTAACTGGAATTTTACTACAGCCCAGTGCAGAAGGGGTCTCAGAGCAAGTTAGGGTGCATGTAGAGAAAGAAAAATCAATATGACCTTTATTGCATCTTAATATTGTGGGGTGAAATCAGTACTTTTGATGTGTGAGTGACCAGGGTAATGTGTGCCATGGGGTGTGATCTCATGCTGACCACAAGTGCCACCTGCTTCCCTGTAGCCTCTCTGCTCCTCATGCCATCCTTCTGCCCTACTGACTATATTGCTGTGCTGTCCACAGGTATCTTCTCAAACCACTGACGACCTTTTCTAGACTACTCAATTTCCATACCACTCTGCCATTTATATTGCTGCTCATCTCATACAAATCCCGAATGTCCAAGTCTTCTTTTCTGGAAGAAGGATCATTGCCACTTCATGTGAGCACCTCTTCCAAAATTGTGTCCTTCTGGAGAGCTTTCAGATCTTTTGTGACACCATTTGTTGTTGTTGTCTTGTTATTGTTGCTGTTGTTTTCTTATGTGACAGTCCTCTCATTCTCAGATTGCACAAACAGGCCAGGAATGAGGACTTGCAGAAATAAGTAGATGGCTAAGCAGGCACAGCTTCAAACTATACATGAACAGTTCCAGTCATTAAGTTATTCCCCCTCAGCTCAAAACTCCACCTTTCTTTTTTCTATTTTGTGATACTGGAGCTCATACTGTGCAAATCATTTCCCCTTTGCCAGTTAGCTCAATGTTAGACTTTGCCAATAGGTTGCCGGAGGCAGAGTGCCTGCCTCCACGAGAAAGAAAGGTCTTTCCTTCTTTCTCATTTTATTTTCCCTGTGGCAGGGAGTGGATCATCAGCAGTTTGTCCCAGCAGAATTCAAGAAAGCCGTAGCAGCTCTCACACTTCTGCACTGCCGGACTTCCAACAAGTTTCTTCTTCCCTAGAGTGGCAGGCAGCGTACTTCTGCAACAGACATACCCTCTACTCATAAGACTTTTAAGTTTCTTCTTTATTCCCATTTGATTCAATCTTATGAGTGGTAACTGCTTTATGCAGTTGCTACCTTTATTATAACTTATCGAGCCTTTTTTTAAAGTTTACCATATTTTACATAGTTGATAATTCTTCATAGTAAACTTCCTCTGTTCAAGTTACTGATATAGTTTCTGTGTCTTTTCTAGAACCTGACTGATTCATGGACCCACTAGTTTCATGAACATTCTGAACTCAGTAGGCCTACTCTGAAGCTCAGACATATTTCTCCCATACTGTGTGTTCTCCTGTCTCTCCCTTCAATCCAACTTGCTTATGAGACCCACAGGGAACAAAACCTGTCAGTATGTCTCTGAATTCCAACTGTGGAAGAGTTCAATTACATTCCATCAAGACATTAAGTATCATGAAAGTTAGTATAGCTGTGCAACATCTTAAGTGTCATTAAACATTTTTTATAGGTAAAGAGCCTCCTAAATGTAAATAAGATACAAATAATTAGGGCCGGGTGTGATGGCTCATGCCTGTAATCCCAGCACTTTGGGAGGCTGAGGCAGGCGGATCACCTGAGGTCGGGAGTTCGAGAACAGCCTGACCAACATGGAGAAACCCCAACTCTACTAAAAATACAAAATTAGCCAGGCATGGTGGCAAATGTCTGTAATCTCAGCTATTCGGGAGGCTGAGGCAGGAGAATCGCTTTAATCTGGGAGGCGGAGGTTGTGGTGAGCCAAGATCGTGCCTCTGCACTCCAACCTGGGCAACCAGAGCGAAACTCCATCTCAAAAAAAAAGGAAAAAAAAGATAAAAATAATCAGTGTGGATAATGAAAAAGATAACCTTAACCCTCCACAAACATCAAAAAGATAAAAGGATATTAACTTTCTGCCAATAATTGTGAAAAGTTAGATTAGAAAAATTTCCAGAAAAAAATATATAGCTCATGAATATTGACTCAAGACCAATAACTGTTAAAGAAATTGAATCAATAATTCAACATCCAGCCAGGTGTGGTGGCTCCTGCCTATAATCCTAGCACTTTGGGAGGCCAAGGTAGACAGATCCCTTGAGCCCAGGAGTTTGAAACCAGCCTGGGCAGTGTGGCAAAACCCCATCTCTACAAAGAATACAAAAACTAGCCGGGTGTGGTGGCATGCACCTGTAATCCCAGCTACTCAGGAGGCTGAGGTGGGAGGATCACCTGAGCAGAGGGTGGTTGAGGCTGCAGTGAGCTGAGATCATGCCACTGCACTTCAGCCACGGCAACTGAGTGAGACCCTGTCTCAAATAATAATAAACTCAACATCTTTCCACAAGAAAGTTCCAGATTCAGGTGACTTCAACAAAGAATAGTTATACACAGTCAAGAAACAAATATTTTAATCTTGCCAAAATAATTCCAGAGAATAGAAAAAGTAGAATCACTTCCCAATTTACTTTTAAGGCTAATGGTCTAAGACACCTGTGGGGCAACACAGCAATAGCAATCAATAGAGAAGAAAACCCACAGCAGAAAGACTGCAGAACAGCCGTGTTTTGTATGTGGTTCTCAGAGCCTGAGCTCCAGTATACCAAAAAAAAGCAAAGAAGGGCAGGCTTTGGAACTGTGAGTTAAAAACCTGACAAGGAATGTATAAAGGTTCATAGCACCCAAGACACTGATGTAAAATCCTTTTTAAAAAAGTGTTAAAACAAATACTATACTAACTAGATAATACTTGATAGACACCAAAAAAGCATCTTATAAAAACCAATTGATGGTTTAAAAAAAAAAAAAAACTCTTCACAAATGAAGAATAGGAGAAACCACCTTTGACTGATAAAAGATATCTACAAAACACTATACGAAAAATACTTAAGGGTGAGACATTGAACACTTTCCTTTTAAGGACAGGAACAAGTCAAGAGTGCTTCTTAATGTCTCTGCTATGCAATATTGCACTGGAGTTCCTAGCCCACTAGCACACGAGTTGTTTCTCAAAATGTATATAAGTGGCCAGGTGTGGTGACCAGGCGTGGTGGCTCACGCCTGTAATCCCAGCACTTTGGGAGACCGAGGCAGGCAAATCACGAGGTCAGGAGATCAAGACCATCCTGGCCAACATGGTGAAACCCTGTCTCTACTAAAAATACAAAAATTAGCTGGGTGTGGTGCCAAGAGCCTGTAGTCCCAGCTACTTGGGAGGCTGAGGCAGGAGAATTGCTTGAACCCAGGAGGCAGAGGCTGCAGTGAGCTGAGATCACTCCACTGCACTCCAGTGTGGGCGACAGAGTGAGACTCTGTCTAAAAAAAAAAAAAATTCTTCACAGCAAGTGGCATGGCTTTGCTCCAGAGCCCCAGAGGTTTGCTCTGTGATTCTCCGATGGAAGCTTTCTACCACCAATACCCTGAATACAGTGCTGTCTTTAGAACCCAAAAATATCCACCAGGTATTATACTTTCTGTGGCCTGATAGAGGTGGAGCAGATGACTGTGGGAGACCAAGTGATCATGTGCCTGGAACTGACTATCATGAACCGGATCCTGCCAGAACAACGAAAGTCAAAAATTTGAGCAAACCATCCACCTTAACATGGAAGAGGTAGGTCTCAAATCAAGCATGAGCAGAACTAGCATCCACCATCCTTCTCTCAGCTCATGGTTATGAATATATGGTGCATCCCATCTATCCATAAGCTGAAGAAGGAGTAAAACGTCTGAGATTGGTTTAGACTTATAGACTAGTGTGCAGGCTTGATACACAGGTGCAAGACTAGAACTTCACTCAGGTGTTAGTACAAATGACAGTGGTGAGCCAGCTAATTTATATCTTTAAAAATCACTAGTAATTTTCTTTAGGAGATCCATCAGGGTAGTGGGAGAAATTGTAGGAAAAGATACAAACCTTCCTGGAAGGCTGGGAGGTTTTGCAAAAGCTTCGAAAGGCTGCCTTCGGCCAAACTCTCTTATCCGAGCCTGAGAGCAAAGGTTAGATAACAAGGGGATGTAAAGGAATTCATCTAGATAAATTAGTTTACATAGGCCTTGGAACCTGGCCTTTAATCATCAGCATGCAGGGCTGCTCTCTCAGGGCCAGGGGGCAACCATGTTAATTATCCACAAGTTGTGTTGACTCAAAGCCTTTGTCATTAAATTTGTACTGAATAAATGACTTGTCAGGCCGCAGCTGCTACAACTCTTTCTGTGAGTGGCCCGGTCCCCCAGCCCACTGTTTCACTGGGTATCTGTGTCTGAATACGTTTTTTCATCCATTGCTCCTCCAGGGTCTGCTGGTCAGACCTGGCAGTTTTCCAAAAGTAAGACACAGAAATAAATTATTTCTGTGCTATTTTTTTCTGAGCCTCCCAGCTGTACTCTTGCTGGGTACAGCTTCCAGTGGTATCTCTGGTCACTTTGTGTGGAAGGAGAAATGGCCCAAGGTTAGAATACATAGTAACTCAGGGGCAAGGGCAAATGGCCTGGCCTACTGATAATGGACCTAAGAGGAAAAAGTCTCGAAGATAGATGTGGGACAAGGAGGTCTGAGACAGATGCATGTGGATGAACATGTAGGACTGTGCTGAAAGTGTGAAGGTCTTTGTACCACATGTTAATGCCTACCAAAGAGCACTGACTGTGGAAGAGGCACTAAATGACCAAGTAGACAAAATGTTTCAATCAGATGGTATAATCCAACCTCTGTTATTGGCAAACCAGTGTTGACACAACAAATACGTCAATAAAGTGGCCATGGCAACAGAGATGGAAATTATGCATAGGCCCAACAGCATGAATTCCTGCTTGCCCACTGTGATCTAGTTACTACTGCTGCCTGTTGTCCAATCTGCAGGCAAGAGACACCAACAACAAGTACGCAGTATGGCACCATTCCTTAGGGAGACCAACAAACTACTTAGTGGTCCATTCCATGCTTGAAAAAGCTAGTATTTTGTTCTCACAGAAGAATGAGCATCTTCCAGGTAAGGGTTTGTCTTGTCTGCCCTCTGGGCCTCATTCTGTGCCAAAACCCAAAGATGTATAGAATGCTTAATACACTGGTATGGCATCCCAAATGACATTACAACAGACCAGGGGACCTACTTTACAGCAAAGGAGGTGCAAGAGTGAGCCCATAATCACAGGATTCACTGGTTCTATCACATACCTCACCACCCAGAAACTGTCAACCATCATTGGAACCTCCTGAGAAAAGCATAGCTTCAGTGCCATTTTGGAGGCAATACTCTGCAAGGATTTATATCATCTGCCATATACAGTATATGCATGGATGCAAAGACCTTCAAATCGCTCTGTCTTCAAGAGAAAGAATACATAGGCCCAGAGGCAAAGAGCTAAAAACAGAGTTGCCCCACTTCCCATTATTTCCAGTGGTTTATTCGGGAATTTGAGTTTTTTGGGATTGGCTATGTCCTTAAAAAAAAAAAAAAAAATTACAGTGACATAATTAGAGAAACAAATTGCAGAAGCAAATTTAATTTTTAAAAATTAAACAATAACAATTGTGCAAACTATCAAGACTCATTATTTTACTATATCAGGTAAACTAAAATGTAGCTCCTTCCTTCAATGCCAAAACTAAGAAATCTTCAGTTGAGGGAGCCAGATAATTTTTTGGTCTCTAATGATTTTCTAAAGATAAAGACACAGAAATAATTTATTTCTGTGTTAAGTTGTTCTGAGCCTCCCATCTCCAAGCAAGCACACTACAAGACCACCCCCACCATACTGGGGAGTCCATTCGTCTTGGAACCATGCTTACATGAGTCCAATATATTTATTCTGATCTTTCTCACATTTGTTGAAGAACTGATGAAACAATACTATGTTTAACCAGGGTTACATTAAAGAAGCAAAAAGCTAATGATGCATATGTGTGTGTATATATACAGGTCAATGCATGTCTTAATATATGTGTGCATACCCATATGTAAGTACACTTCTATATTCCTACTCCTCCTCCTCTGTCAAATTACCCCTCCACTGATGACTGCAGAGCTCTCCCACAAACTGGCTATTGCCTCCACTGAAGAGCAGTACTGAGCTTCTGATTTCTCTGTCTTAAGACCTGTACTGACATAAACTTATTCTCTTAACATGTTTTATAACGACCACTTTCCCTCTTCTGGTTGTTGAATCTGAGAGGCTATATACCATATCGGCTTTGGAGTCAGTCAAACCTGGGTTATTAGCCTAGATTGGATATTTGTTCACCTATAGAATGGGGATCCTGCCTGGACAACATAGTAAAACCACATCTCTACAAGAAGTAAAAAAATTAGCCAAATGTGGTGGCACACATCGGTGGTCCCATTTACTCAGGTGGCTGAGATGGGAGGATTGCTTGAGCCCAGGAGGTCGAAGCTGCAATGAGCTATGCTGGTGCCACTACACTCCAGCCTGGGTGACAAAGTGAGTCCTGTCTCAAAAAAAATTAAATGGGGCTAATACTACCTACCTTTTGGAGTTTGTAGGGGTTTCGATCGGTATATTTTGGACACAGTGGAATGAAATGTATGTAGAACCTCTTAGCACAGTGTTTAGTGTGCTGTTAGTGTCAATATGTAGTAGCTAATAATATTGATCCATCCCCTGGTGAGAAGTTGGGTCTCCTAATATGATCTGAAGATCAAAAGCTTCAGAAACCTTAGTGCTAAATTTCAAGATAATTCTGATCACTTCTACACAACTTCACTTACTTCAATTAAATGATCCTAAAATGTTTTCAACATAGTAATAATTTCAAATTTGAAAGCATAGTATAAAGAATGCCCATAAATCCTCTACCTATATGCAAGAATTATCATTCCTATATTCAAGAATTATCATTTGCCACATTTAGTATTCTCTCTCCTTCTATACATTTTTCCCTGGTGAAACAATTGAAAGTATAAAATATGTTACCTTTGTAAATATAAACAATACTGTTACAGCCTTCTCCTGAATGAATATTTGAGGATAAAGTCAAGTCTGCAGTGAGGAACAAAGCAGGACCTTTTCTCCCCCATCTCAGAAACACATACCTTCCTGAACCACATGTGCTTTGGGGTCAGACTGTGCCTCTCCTCAGAGAATGAACAGCTCTCCAGGACAATTTTATTGGCTTTTACTCTAAAGGCTCTATTAATGGTTAACTCCAGATTAGTGTGAATGCAAAACTGGTTGCTGCAGCAAATGCCTGTTGTGATGATCTAGTACGAACCCATGAGATGAAAAGGATGGGGTGTTCTTCAGAGCGTTGTTTTTCTCCCACAACCAAGCACATTATTGATTGAATGTATTTAGTGAGATTTAGTGACTGCATGAGATTTCTGAACAGCACTGAGACTCCTCTCTCTAAACAAAACAACACGGCCTCAGGCCCCTAACTTTACTTTCACTAACTAGCCAGAGCAACACAGACGTCTCCATTTTTAACTAGATATAAATAAAGTTAAAAAAAAAAACTAGTGCTGTTTATTGAACGCCCATTTTATGGTATGCTTACTCTAGGTTGGATGGAATTTGCTATGTGATTTGTTTTGCTATTAACGCATGTACTGTGAATAAAGTTCAGGCCACAAACTTAGGTACAAATAAATCTTCATTTTTTTCTATATAAAACTAAAGTTAATATCTGCTTTGAGACCTCATTCTCTAGAAGTGGTAAAAAATACCTCCAGCAGTTTGCAGTTTTCTCATATTTCTTTCCTCTCCCCACTCCGGGGAAATAATTTTCCTATCCAGGAGCATAAAAGAGAAGCTCAGCTCAGTTCTCTCATTCTTGTGATATCATTTCCAAATATTTTGTCTGCTGAAGTTTTGTTGTTACTCTCCCTGAGGCCACCAGCCTTTGGAGGCCAGAAATTGTTCTTTTTCTGTTATCCTTTGCTTTTATTCTACTATATCATTCCTCAGAAAACACAGGAATAAAATGACAGATGCTTGAATAAGGAATAGAGCAAATGGGAGAAAATGATTACTATTTCAAAAAAAAAATACTCTGCCACTCATATACTTCCCCAGTTATGACTGTGTCAGTCAGGGCTGTTACACACAAGAACCCTGGATAATTTAAACAGGAAAATATAAATTATATGATATAGGTAGTTCACAATATCTTAGGAAGGCTGGAAGAACCAGACTTGGAATGCGGAAATAAGACTGGCATCCAAAATTAAGTATCTAAATTGGTTTATCCCATGACGATACTGCCACCTCCGGGCACAGACATGCACATGTGTCCTTAATACTACCAATGCTAGCCACTGGGCATTGCAGCTCCTGGGAGCTGATATAGCTTCTCCTGCTGCCTTTTCCTCACCAGAACAGATTTTGGGATGTCCCCGCTTCTTGACCTCTTTAGTTTCTGAGTTGAAGTCTAGACTGGGACTTTGATCAGTACAGCGTGGCCTAGAAGGCAGCTTTGTGGTACCTTAACAGCAAGAAAGACTGGGAAAGGGGTTTCTGCTCCAATGGTGGGGCTGGTGCAGCTTTCCGCTGTGGCTCCAAAGAAGGGTAATTCCCCAAACACAGTGTATTTGACCCACTTTGCACCATACACTTCCTGTCCTCTAGGCCCTAGTTACGTGCCCCATTTCCCTTCCGGAGCAGCCCAATAATGGCTCACATGTTTCTCGTGACCATAAAGCCCACCACTGACACTGCTGCCTCAACTCCTACTGCCACTGTCTATGCACATCCCAACCCACTTCTGAAGCAGAGGCTAGGCTTTGACATTTTCTCTAGAATGTCCATCAAGGAGAAAACTCAACCTTTCCAATATCTTGGCTTCTCTAGGCGCTATCAGAGAAACCAAGTCACACATTCCAGAAGTACAGGGCAGTCTCACAGGGCTGCTTTTCACCGGTAAGTAACAGGAAGTTAAAGTGCTTGCTTTTCTTTTCCTGGACAAACTGTTCTGAGGTCCGGTGGTCCTATAAGTTCGCTCTAGAAGTTTCTTCAGGGCCAAAAGCACTAGCAGTATGTTTTTGAGTTTGGTAACACACCTCTTTGCATTCACTTTCCCTCCTTTCCTGCCTTATTCTCCTTTTATTTTCACTCTTTCATCCCTGAGATTTCAATAAAGTGCTTGCAGGTGTCTCAGTTAGGGATACTGAAATGCCATAGACCGGGTAGCTTATAAACAACAGAAATTTATTTCTCACAGGTCTGGATGCCAGGGAGTCCAAAATCAAGGCACCAGCAGATCTGGTATCTGGTGAGGCTACACTTTCTCTTTCAAAGATAGTGCCTCTTCACCGTGTCTGCTCATGGTGGAAGGGGCGAACAAGCTCCCTTGGGTCTATTTTATAAGGGCACTAACTCCATTAGAAGGGCAGTAATTCCATCACCTCCTAAAAGGCCCTAGTTCCCAATACCATCACCTTGGGCGTTAGGATTTCAACACAGGAATTTGGCGACAACACAAACATTCAGACTCTGGCAGCAGGTAAGCTTTGTCTCGAATGCTGTGTTCCAGGGAAAAGGCTGAGTGAAACACATGTAGGAGGGAGAAGACCAAAACATTACAAAATGCACCACAGTCACCATAACTCTGAAAATCAGGTCCATTTTACAGATGAGGAAAACTGAGGGTCAGAAGCATTAAATCATTTCTCAAAGCTGATACTATCAGTTAGTCACAAAACCAGAATTTGAAATCAAGTCAGAATGCCTCTGCAGGTCACATTCTTTTCACTGCACTGCATTCATTGCCTGAGTTCCAACCTGCACAGCCCTGGGGAGACAATGTGAAGATAGGAAGGGTGCTTACATTCTTCTATAGTAAAGCATCTCAAATGGAAGTCCATGACACCAACGTGGTCTATTTTTTTCCCACAACCTCATCTATCAGGACCTCAGATTAGTCTGTGTGCTTATCTGACCCACTTTCTCAAACCCACCCACATTTTCTTTTCTGCAGAGTCAGAGAGCTGGCAGAGCTGTTGGGTGGGTTTAGCTTTGGAAAAATAGCATTAACAAAGAGTTAATAGGCCAGGGCACCTACCAGCTTTTAGGGAAAGACATAGGAATAGGAAATAGGATTTAAGTGCTGTGAAAGAGCCTCTTGATTTGTGAAGCAGCTTCCTGTTGGGGTTCTCCACTTAGAGTTTGAAGTCAGATAGACAGGAATCCAGCTCTGTTTCTGTCACTTACCAACCAAAGGCAAACTATCTAAATCTTTGTGACTCAATTTGTTCTTCTGCAAAGTGGAGATAATTGTAGTCTCATTTAGCCCATTGGTAAGTATTTAGTAAATGTAGATTAAAAAAAAGATGGTATCATTGTTATTAGACCTAAGAGGAAAAACATTATGAGAGGACCTAGTATCTTTTGACTACCCTTCTACATATTGGTAATGCCCACTCTGAAAGCCCCACCTTTGTAAGGTAGAATCCAGAGCACTTCACTCCTCAGCATCCTTGCAAGATGAGAGCACAAGACCTAGCTTCTGCCTGTCATAAATACCCACACAGGACTTCAATTTGGAAATGAGTCACCTAAAGAGAGAAGCTCTGAGTAGGACATAATTTTGCTGACACAGGTGACAACCCTGGGGTAACACCTTGTGGGGAAAAGTAAAGTTGATATCCTGGTCTATCACTGTAGTAAAATCAGAGTCCTGGCATCCAGGGAACAAGTGATGATGGCACTTTGGTGTCTTATCTGTTCCGGGGTGTGGTTATGGGTGATTCTGAGAAGTTCAGCTTAGCTTCAGCCTGTTTCTCTAACCCTGCACTGCAATTTATTCCATAACTATCTAATGGCTTTTTAAAAATTCCTTTTTCCTGCTTAACAGAACCAGAACGTATTCTTTGTTTGCAAGAAACAAACCTTCTGGAGTCAGGGGAGCTAACATATCATACCATGGTCAAGATACCCTTATATCCATCATAAGTATTTTAATTGTATAGATGAGGAAACTAAGGCTTAGAAAAGTTAGATACAAAAATCCTGATTTAAGTCACATCCCATTAGACTTTAAACCTAAGATCATTTCTTGAATTATATTTTCCAGAGAAGCCCCATGTGGGTGTGAAACCTAATAAACCCAAAGCTTTATTGGGAATCTGCACTTCTCTGGGGCAACCACTGAATGAGGTAATTTTAGAGGGACAGACAGAATATCTGATCCCAAGAAGCTGGAGAATGCTTATTTGTGAGTATTAACATTAAGCATCAAAAAGATTATAGCTCTTTCCTGTAAGAGGAAAAGAAGCATTTGTGTGCTAGAGGCAGAGTAGGGAATAGCACATTGCTACCTGATTAACTTCTAAAAAGCTTGGGTGGTCCAGTAAATACAGTTGTATTTGAAACAACTTTTTTTGAATCTCTTTCTGAATATATTTTTTAAAACTCCAAATAGCAAACTTCTCCAGCAATAAGATAAAGTTAACACTTTGGATTTACTTTTGATATGCCATAAAATTCTACTTTTATTCTTCAAAATTTGATGCCGAACATAATTAGCTAGCTGTCTGTAGAATAGCCAGAAGGTGTTACAATATTTCTGAGCAAGATATTTGGAAAATTCAGAACCACATTACCCCTCAGCAATGAAATTTCAACTGAAAAAAAAAAACTGAAATCTCAACAATGAACAGCACACTTCTTTTATTGTCTCTCCTTGAGTTGTCCTACAATAACCAGTAAGAACTACCAACTGATTGCTCTTTATTTAGTTTTGATGTTTGCCCCCTTCATACCTCTCTTACATAAGGCTCCATATGGGCAGAGAGCATGGTATTATAGAGGAATTGTAGCATTTATTGCACCCTTAGTTTGCATCAAGTACTGTATGAAGCATTCACATGTATTCATATATACTAAGACAGGGTCTTGCTGTTACCCACGCTAAAATGCAGTGGCACAATCATGGTTCACTGCAGCCTCGACCTCCTGGCCCAACCAATACTCCCACCTTAGTCTCCCAAGTAGTTGGAACCAGAGGCATGCACCACCATGCCTGACAAATTTTTAAATATGCTGTAGAAACAGGGCCTCCCTATGTTGCCCAGGCTGGTCTTGAACTCCTGGTCTTAAGAAATCCTCTGGCCTCAGCCTCCCACAACACTGGGATTACAGGCATGAGCCACCACGCCCAGTCATACATTCATAATGAATCCCTACAAACATCCTGTGAAGTAGGTACATTTATATAAGTGAGCCAAAGGTGGCCTCTGTGGGTTATTTCCTCATTCCAAGCTAAGACCCATTAGCTCAAAAGCCCTTTGCTGCCAAACTAAAATTTGTACACATCTAATTATTCTAAATTGTAAAGTAGCACAACTGGGACTACATCTTGGCTCTTTAAACTCTTAATCCGGGGCTTCCCACCAATCCAAGCTCCTTCTACCTTTTTGACCCCAAGTGTATAATCTTCCCAAAAACAGAATAGATTAACATAAGACAAGAAAGGAATTGACTAAATTTGAACAACAATGACAACATGTTAATATAACAAACTAAACTTCTCATTGTTTTCATTTCAATTTTCTCATTTTATCTTCATTTTATCCCATAATTATTTGATCACAACTGGTTTCTGTTTCTTCCCTAGAGATCAATGCATCATATTGATTGAACTTTTGACTGTGCTTCAGCAGAAGGAAATGAGAAATTTACTATATTTTCACATTCTATCAAGGAAGTGTATATATAGTATATAATACGTATGTATCTATGTATGTATCTCTGTGTGTATAGAGAGAGAGAGAGAACATATATATTAACACCTGAAAACTTTTAAGCCCCATGTCAAGAAAACAAGAAATCTATGCAGATTACAGAGCTTTTTATTTTTCAGTCTCCTTTTTACCCTATTCCTGAGAAAAAGACCTGCTTGACAGTGAGACTAGAAACCTCACCCTATGAAATGGCAGGTGCAGCACAGCAGTCCAGGCTTTTGATTATCTCAGGCTCCTGCTCTTATTTCTAGTCTTCACTGGAATTTCTTTCACTGCAGCTCTTAGACAGAAGTGAAGCACAGGTGTTAAAATTGATAGATAGATAAATAGGAAGATAGATGATAGATGGATAGATAGCATATGATAGATAAATAGCATATGATATATGGATCTAGAAGACAAAGGACTCTATTTTGGAACTCTAATTTTAAACACTTCTTGCATTTTTATCTAAAAATACGATGTCCTTTCTAAGGACTATTTCTGGAGAGCAATTTGGACTAGCCAGTAATCTCACAAAAACTGATTATTCTTTTGCTAGCAGTGTCTGAACCTTATTAGAGACAAAACTAGATCCAGGCAAATTAGATAAGCACTAAGAAGTTTGGCAAGCTTGAGAGTAGCAGGTGATGTCCAGGACAAGAAACAATAATTACTAGCGGATCCAAATGCCACAATGGTCCATTGGTCAGAGTGGGAGCTTATGGGTAGCAAGTGACAGATTTTAGGCATCAATTTGCCTAACAGTGGGCACAGTGACTACATAGACATATTACACAGTTACTGCTCACTTCATAAGTGTATACCTGTATAGTAAATAGACTAAGCCACTGCAAAATTCCCACAGAAGCTCTCTAACACAATGGAGTGAGACTGGTACAATAAAGAGCCAGGAGAAGCCCGTGGAGTTTTCCTTTCTTACCACAATGATAAGTTAAATGTAATGTCTCACCCACTGAATAATTTCAGAGATTAGTGCCGCCATCTAGGGCTTTGAAAGATTCAGAGATTCTGAGTCCTTTCATATCTCAATTTTATCTGCCTACTTGGACTATGCAAAATAAAGAAGAGTATTTCAGAATGACAGTGGATTACTGTAAACTATCAATTGTTGCTACTGTTCCAGATGTAGCCTCTCTCAACAAATACATCCCTCAGCTCCTGGAATGTGCTATTATTCTGATATCCGCTTTTTCTCTATCTCCCAAATCAAAACAATACCAAAAGCATTTCATTTTTTATTTGTCAGGGTCAGTGAGCGCAACTCCCATGAATGCACAAGACACCACGCTGGTCCACTATATTGATGACATACTGCAGCATCTGGTGAACACGAAGTGTCAGATTCCCTAGAAGCCCTAGCTACACTATACCCATTCCAGAGGATAGGAGAAAACTGCCATAAAAATTAATAGCACCCAGGATCTAGACATGTCAGGATATCCATTTTAAAATACTCACTGCCACCAAGAAAGAGCTACAGTCTTGGTTTCTGGGCATCCAGTGTCTAGAACATGACATGATATCCTCTCTAAAGAAGGCACTACCATTAACAAAGGGATATATCCCCTTTAAGCCTCTATGAATTTTGAAGCCAACATACAACAAAGTGAAATTACTGCTCGAAAATTAACAAGCAATCAAAATTGATGCTAGCTTGGAGTGAGGCTCAGAGCAAGAGATGGTGTAGACTGCAGTATAAGCAGCTCTGTTACTTGGCCCTTATGAACCAGTAGACCCAAAGATACTTTAGGTATCTTCAGCTGATCAAGTTACACTATGGAGAATGTGGCGAGACCCACTGGTAGAAGCACAGTAGATGCTCCAAGGGTTTTGAAACAAACAAGGCTTTGACTTAATATCAGACTCAGAGACAAAATATCTGGCCATAAGACATCAAGGAAGAGTACGCTCTGAGTTGCTTCATGAAATGATTTTATCCAACCCATAAAGTAGGCCGTTCTGTATCAGTCAAGTTTTAATACAAGTACCAGAAACTCCTTGTGTTAGTCTGTTTGCATTGTTATAAAGGAATACGAAGCTGGGTAATTTATAAAGAGTTCTACATGCTATACAGGAAGTGTGGTGCTGTCATCTCCTTCTGGTGAGGGCCTCAAGGAGCTTACAGTCATAGCAGAAGGCAAAGGGAGAGCTGGCATATCACATGGTGAGCCAGGAAGCAAGAGAGGGGGAGGAAGTGCCAGGCTCTTTAAAGCCACCAGATCATGTGTAAACTCATATAGTGAGAACTCACTCATTACCACAAGAACAGCACCAAGTCATTCACATGGGGGATCTGCCTCCATGATCCAAACACCTTCCACTAGGGCCACCTCTAACACTGGAGGTCACATTTTAACAGGAGATTTGGAGGGCACAAAACATCCAAACCGTATCACCCCTCTAGGTATTTTATGCAGGATGGAATTTCACATAGGAAATTCGTCATTCTAAAATCACTGGAAAATTTGGAAGAAAGTGTTCTAGATTATGCCTCCAAAATAACTATTTGAACACTATATACTTGATCACTAAGGTAGCAACTTCCTCTGGAACTGCTACTTACACAATTAAAATCAAGAAGCCTCAGAAGAGGGAAGGCTATGCATGTGTGGGACAGGGAATATATTGGAAAATCTCTGAACCTTCCTCTCAGTTATGCCGTGAACCTAGAACTGCTCTCAAAAAATAGGCTTTAAAAAAAAAGCAAACAACACTCAGTAGTAACTGCAATCCCAGCATCACAGAGCCAGATTTAGAAAGCCCCCACTGCAGCAACCACCACCACAAATGTCTCTCAACACCCAGATACTAAAGATTAAACACTACATTACTTCTAGAGGAAGAACTTCTATCTCCACCAAGTAGTTTCCTAGCAGAAAACAGCAAAAAGAAACAAAAGATGGCCTTTGTCTCACTTCTTCCAAACCTGTGCGATTGCATCCATCTGAAACTAGTTGTAAAGGAGTCTGGAATATGTTGATTTTTACCTTTATAGTTTCTGCAGGTCAGGAAGTCTCTCTTAAAGGAGAGTGGAATGCAGGTTGAATGAACAAATAAACCTCATGCAATATTATGGGAAATTGCTACATGTAAGATAAAATTTGAGCCAGTCCTAAAGGTAAAATAAAATTGCATGAGCAGATGGCTTATACTGCCAGTGACCTATTCTTGCAGAACTGCTGCATAGGTCACTGTAACCCACACACAGGGCTTCATAAGGAGTTCCCTCACAGGTAGACCCCAAATACCAGAAACTCCTTGTGTTTGTCTGTTTGCATTATTATAACGGAATATGAAGCTACAGAGCTTAGTATGCATCTGAAAGGATTCAAGTAGCAGCTATGTGTGAATTCACTATATTCCAGGGGAAAGTTGGGCTACACTTGAGATACTATACCTGTACTGAGATAAACAAGCTGTTGCCTTTTCTTTCATTGACAGATGAATATGAATCTTTTGTTTCATTGATAACCAATATAGACTTTCAACTTTTGGTATATAGGTTCACTCTTAATGGTCTCATCCTCAGCCTAATTTAATTTCATATGTCAGAGTTATCTTTTACTATATACACTGGTTCTGTTTCTCTGAATGATTGCCGATACACTTTCACATCCTCTAAAATTTACATTCTTATAATTGTGATATGACCCCTTTTCCCTTTGTGCTCCTCAGCACTCTGATCGCACTCTAATTAAAGCTAATATCACATTGTTTCACAATTATCTGCATACAAGCTTGTCTATCGGATTAGATTCTGATATGCTTCCAGGCAAGATTAGGGTTTTACTCATTTTTCAACTTTCTATTAAGGCATTTATTATGGAAAGTTTCAAATATTTTTACAAGTAGAAAGAATGGTATAATGAACCCCTACCCACCTATCAGCAAGCTTAAACAATTTGTGAGCCATCTCGTTTCATCCATGTTTCTACCTACTTTTCTGCTTCTCCAGGTGACTTTAAAACAATTCTTGGACATCAATCTCTCTTCCATACATATTTCAACATGTATCTTTGTAAAATATAATCATAATTTGATCAGCCCTGCTAAATACTTATAGAATTCATTAATATCATTAAATACCCGGTGAGTGCTCACATCTCTTTAATTGCTTCAAAAATATATTTTACTGGCCGGGCACAGTGCCTTATGCCTGTAATTGTTAATTCCAGCACTTTGGGAAGCCAAGGTGGGAGGACTGCTTAAAGCCAGGAGTTTGAGACCAGCCTGGACAAGGTGAAACCCTCGCTCCACAAAAAAATTTTAAAACTAAGCTGGATGCAGTTACACACACCTGTAGTCCCACCTACTTGGGAGGCTGGATGAAAGAATGAGACCCTGTCTCCAAATATTTTCTTAATTTAAAAATATATGTATTTTACTGTATCTGTAATTGAATCAGGATTGTAATAAGACCCACAAACTTCAATTGGTATATATGTTTTTGCTTTTTAGATAGGGTCTTGCTATAATATGTTGCCCAGGCTGAGTAGCTGGTACTACCGGAGCCAGCCTCATGCCCTGCTGGTATGTTTCTTTTTTAATCCATAGAGTTCCTCTTCTCTCATGCTTTTTATTTTTACAATTCTGTATTGAAAAAAACTGGCTCATCTGTCTTGCAGTTTCCCGCAGCTAAGCTTTTACTGATTACATCACTGTGTTAAGACATTTTTTGATCCTTCGTATTTCCTGTAAATTGATAGGTCTAAAGAGCTCATAGATTCAGGTTAGAACTTTTGACAATACTACTTCAAAGCAGTAATACTGACCTCTATTATCAGACTTGCATTTTCTGGTTATTCTCTTACTATTGTATTAGTCATTGATGATCACTGTTTAGAGCTATTATTTATTCGTATTTCATTAGCTTAAATACTTCCATAAAAAGAACTTTCCCGGCAGGACAGTGGCTCATGCCTGTAATCCCAGCACTTTGGGAGGCCAAGGAGGGTGGATCACCTTAGGTAAGGAGTTCGAGACCAGCTTGGCCAACATGGTGAAACACCGTCCCTACTAAAAATATAAAAATTAGGGCTGGTCGTGGTGGCTCATGCCTGTAATCTCAGCACTTTGGGAGGCCAAAACAGGTGGATCACTTGAGGTTGGGAGTTCGAGACCAGCCTGACCAACATGGAGAAACCCCATCTCTACTAAAAGTACAAAATTAGCCGGGCATGATGGCACACGCCTGTAATCCCAGCTACTTGGGAGGCTGAAGCAAGAGAATCGCTTCAATCTGGGAGGCGAAGGTTGTGATGAGCCGAGATCACGCCATTGCACTCTAGCCATGGCAACAAGAGCGAAAATCTCAAAAAAAAAAAAAAAAAAATTAGCCAGGCATGGAGTGCCTGTAATCCCGGCTACTCAGTAGGCTAGGGCAGAAGAATTGCTTGAACCTGGGAGGCAGAGGTTGCAGTAAGCAGAGATCGCACCACTGTAGTCCAGCCTGGGTGACAAGAGCGAACCTCAGTCTCAAAAAAAAAAAAAAAAGACACTTTCCCTCAACAATTTGGACATCCTGAAAAATAATTCACATAGGAAAGGGAGAAATTCTTTCCCTATATTATTGGTTTTCAAAATAATGAGTCTAGGTATTAAGCTCTTTGTTTTCTAGTTCTTTTCAGATTCTTTAAGATGTCTGGCTTATAGCAAAAACTTAGTAAATATTTTTTGAATTGAATTGTTTTCATAATGCCTTAATACATAATACCAATTTTTTAAATCTCCTTTATAGAATAACATTTTCTCTACCTTTTCTAACAGGTCTCATGTTCAGAGATTATTCTGGTTAGTGTTCTGTGGATAAGATTTACCCTTAAACCATTTAGAGAAAAGTTACTTCATGATGATACACAATGAAGAACTCTGAGTCCTCAAATCCCTTATTATTCAGGATTTGAACAATAGATCTTTAGCTACCATTTTAGCAAGAAATCTCCCAATTCAAAATACATCCCTACAGCCCATCTGCCTAAGTTGATGAGCACTTTATCTGGCCTGGAATACAATTCAACTTTCAGATTTTCACGATGTAATATATTTGCCAACTGCACATTGTAGAAACTGCAGCCAGATTGGCTATATGTCACGCTGGGTCTTTAGCATAGAGGAGCTAGTTAAGAACAACAAAGCAAGGATCATGTTTATACACCTGTAGCTTCAATCAAGGAAAATTACATCAGTAAAAAGGCTGTCTGCAATGACCAACCAGGAGGTACAAGGTCTAGTTGGAAGTAAGTATACCACTAGCTCCTATATCTGAGAACAAAATTAACCCAAATCTTCCTTTTCTGTTTCCAAAATTTAAATATAAGCATATGCACACACATTCTCAAGCATATGCATCTTTCATGCAGTTTGACTGAGGCTACAAACAGATTTCTGACATTTGTCAGAAATGGCACAGCCAGGAATCAAAAACCTTGACCTCTCTGATTTGAGATAAACTTGTTATTGCTACACTACATTGTTCTATTTGCTTTTTTAGTTTCTGTAAGCTACCTCAAATCCTCCTCAAAATGGGTAGGACATTAAAAATAAAATAAATTGAATTAATTATATATATCTTTTTCAGGTATCTATCCAATTTTCTATTTTCTTATCCAATCTACTCATATCTATAACCAATTTGAGAGCAGAACAGTCTCTATCACCACTTTAGCCAGTGATTAGCACGCTGTAGGTTACAATAGATTTTGTTTTTAAGACAGAGTTTTGCTCTTGTCACCCAGGCTGGAGTACAATGGTACAATCTCAGCTGACTGCAACCTCCACCTCCCCAGTGCAAGTGATTCTCCTGCCTCAGCCTCCCAAATAGATGAGGTTACAGGCACCTGCCACCATGCCCAGCTAATTTTTGTATTTTTAGTAGAGACAGGGTTTTGCCATGTTGGCCAGGCTGGTCTTGAACTCCTGACCTCAGGTGATCCATCCCCGCCTTGGCCTCTGAAAGTCCTCAGCTGGGACTACAGGCATGAGCCACTGAGCACAGCATGCAATAAATACTAAGTGAATGAGTCAGTTTAAACAAATGGGCCTGAACGAATGAAAGAACAAAGGAGTTTGAAAATAGCGGAATAAAATTGTGTTAGTCTACCTGCTTTAGAATTACTCAAGGCCTGTTTCAACAATTCTATTCACCCAATAAATATTTTGATATGCAGTGAATGAATAATTCCAACATATGGCTAAAATGTAGTTAATATATCACTTACATATAAGATTATTCAACAACTCCTCTAAGGCAAACTGAACCAAGAAGCTACAAGCAGAGCAGGTATTTAAGAAAGCATCATGCTCTACTGAAAAATAATACCAAGTAATCTTGATGCCAGATCAAATGATTAGTTCTTGTGTGGATTTTTTTTTCTATTATGGAAGGAAACACAAAATTGGTTCAAAAGTTTTCTAGTAATCACTGAGAAGTAAGTAGCAAGTTCTGAGTATCCACTGGTTTGGTTTGGTTTGAGGAATATGTGCAGTGCTGTTTTTTTTTTATTTTTCACTTGGCTTCTTCCAAAATAACTCTGTAAATATATATTATTGTGATCATTTTAAAGATAAAAAAAATCATTTTAAAGATAAAGGAAAAAATGAGACTTGGACATTAAGTGCTTTGCTCAAGGTTGGAAAGCAGCTTAAGTGGTGGAGTTAAGGTTTGAATCCAGGTCTGTTGCCTTCAAAGCCCATGGTCTTTTTAAACATCGATCTGCACTTCTTCATGAGCACAGCCAGTTTTTATCTCCCATTTGTGGAGCACAGCAATGTGCTCATGTTAGCAGTTGGTACCTCATACATGTCCCCATAGATTTCAAATAGTCCTTGTGCAGAGACTTAATAAAATGGAGATGGCAGCTCTGCTATTTCTGAGCTTCCTTCCTTCCAACACATAAACACAACACAACAAATGAATATTAAAGTGGGAACATAAATAACATGATACAATGTGAAACTCAGGGGTGAGGTAATATAAAACAATGAGGATTCAGAAACAAAGCTATATTCAAAGATCATTGTCTTTTCAAGATGCACAGATTTGTACAGAGGTATTAAGACTTTCTGATCGCCGGGCGCAGTGGCTCACTCTTGTAATCCCAGCACTTTGGGAGGCCGAGGCGGGCAGATCACGAGGTCAGGAGATTGAGACCACGGTGAAACCCCGTCTCTACTAAAAATACAAAAAAATTGGCCGGGCGTGGTTGCGGGCGCCTGTAGTCCCAGCTACTAGGAGAGGCTGAGGCAGGAGAATGGCCTGAACCCAGGAGGCGGAGCTTGCAGTGAGCCGAGATCGCGCCACTGCACTCCAGCCTGGGAGACGGAGCAAGACTCCATCTCAAAAAAAAAAAAAAAAAGACTTTCTGATCATCTGAAATGCATAAGCATTCTAGTTCTAAGCCAATCAACATGTGAATAGTAATGTTTTAACAAAAATCAGCGTGCCAACCATTTACTCACAGAGCAAAACTATATTATTACCAATGAGATTCCTATAGAAACAAAGCCATTTTAACTAAATTATTTTCTACAGTTTCTGTTTCCAAAAATATCTCACCATGGAATACAATTATCCTCAGAACTATTCTTCCCAAGTGATGTCACTGTATAATCATAGGGCACAGCATTGCCAGCTGAGGTGCTCAAAAAGCATTTGGCTGATGGTAAGGTTTTACCCTATATTAATTTTCTGTCACTGCATTCAAATGCAAATGTTTCTAGTTTCAAAACATTTAGCCCTGCTAAATCAAAGGAAATTTTTATCTTTCATCTACCTCTAAAAAGCTCCTAGAGAATGTCTGCACAGTCATGCAACAAGCTGTGTTGGGGGGGTCCGTTTATGTCCCCCTCTAGCTCTCACTACACCTGACAGAGCAGGTATTGATAGTTCCCATTTGCTCAATCATTTACTCTTTAAATGGCACAGTCAAAATTTGAACTAAATCTGTCATATTACATACACCCCACCACGACAATGTATCTAGTATCATAAGATAGTGAATGAAAATTTTTAAGACTAGAAACAGGAAACTAAAATACCACATCCATAAGTGAGGAGGCTAAAATAAACATTATGTAAATGAGAGCCCAAGGAAACTGTATAAAATATTTTTCATTTATGAGGTCTGTTCTCCAATAGCTTTTAATTCTGTTTTTATGGAAATGTCCAGATTATAAATATAGTGAATATAATTTGGGGCAGGTTTTAAGATTCTGATAGCCTGAAAACCAAGAATAAGCAGCGAGAATGTGCTGGAAAAAAAAATACTATTCTTCTTTAAGCAAATTAGGGAAGCAGCTTTCTAGAAACATGCAAAAAATATTTTTTCTTCAATGATGATTAAATCTTTACACCACTTTCATCACACCACCAATATTCGAGAGAAGTAATGCCCTTCAACCTGTCCTATTTACTAGACATAAACCTGGCCTTGGCTGTCAGTTTTAACAGATTAGCAGACACCAAATGTATGTGTTGAAAGGTGCTTTATATATGATAAGACAAAAACTTCAGCCGAATTTAAAGGAGTTTAAATGAGCAATGAACAATTTGTGAATCAGGCAGCCCTCACAGCAGATTTACAGCGACTCCAGGGGTGCCTCATGGTCAGAAGAAATTCATAGACACAAAAATTAAAGTAAGTACAGGAATCAGAAGTGAGGTACAGAAACAGCGAGACTGGTAACAGCTCCGCGTTTGCCTTATTTAAATGCAGTTTGAACACTCAATCTATGAGTGGTTGAAGTACAGCTACTGGGATTGGCCCACACTCAGCTATTGTTATGGGTGCATACTATCCAGTTAGGTTTTCAGTTTTGTCTATTAAGCTCGGCTGCAGTTCATCCACAAGGACTCAAATACAGAAGTACAGAGTCCTCCTTATTTAGTTTGCTTCAACAATTCCCCCCTTTTGGTCATTTTCTCAATTTTGAGAGATTGACTAAAACATTAGTCATTTATATTATTATCACTGTCATAAATGTACTCATACGGTTTTGAAACCTGCTGGGAAACAGAACAATGGGTTTTTCAAGAAGAGAATAAGGACTGAGTAGAAGGTACCTCCTTATGCTGGAACATCCTGTTTACAGGAGAAAAACAAAACCTCGTCTGTTCTAGGATCTATACGTTTTGTTGAAGCCTAAGTTTGATTATGTTACATTTAACACAAATGACTCCTTTTTAGTTTGGTTTGGTTTGTTATGGCCTAGTGCATGAACTCAGTCCAATATAATGGCCTCCTATAACTTTGTTTTAAAAAACTTCCCTTTTGGCCAGGTTTTCACTTAGGTGAAGTGTGACCAAAACTTAGAGCCTTAGCCCCACTCTCAGTTACCATCGTTTTGGGTTTCTGGTCTCGGCATGTCATTCATAGGTTATTTTGTCCTCATGGTCACACATTTCTTTCAGCTTTTGTCATTGCAGTTGAAGAGAGGCCATTTGACTTCTAGACATGGCTGCATGCAAACATTTAAAAGCTTTGAGAGAATACAGTGCAACAGGAAGACGATTATGACTACCAGGAGGTTAACACCAAGAGTTTGGAATATGCTCCTTACCCATGGTCCCCATAAACCAAACCACCTAACATTAAATAGATTAAAGAATGAGCTAAATGAAGAGTTTACTCACTTGACTAAGTGATCTTTTCATTAATCCCCTACAACTGAATTCTTGTAATCTACATTTGATGTATTTCTCCACAGACCACAAGTGTCAGCAGCTGCACAGGCACTTTTCTGTTTAGCCAGTTCTATCATTTAGAATAACTTTCACAAGAGAATTTAAAGTCTGTTGTGTAACGATAGCTTTTAAAGTAGAATTTTCTGCAGAGCCTATTATGAGGGAGACATTTCTAATTATTGTGTCTTATTCTAAACCATGGAAAAAGGACCTAACAAATGATGTCCTTATGAAAGAGTGAAGGCCTCCTGGCAATGTTCTCTTTAATCCATGACGTGGGTTAAGAGGAGTTTTAACTGATTATGAGGCAACATATGTACCACTAAAATTTCTCACCTACAATGGGCCTTCATCTTTTATCTATTAAATTATAAGGTTATTCATGTATAAGGCTGGCTGCAAAATCTTTCACAAATAAAAGTATACCCTATAAAAGTGCACATAATAGATCCCCTTTTCATCTCTATTGTTCATAGAGGCATAAACAAGGAAAAAATATTCCAAGATAAGGGTCTTGTAATAGAAGTTTTGTTCCGTGATCTGGGGAAAAGCTATTCAAATCAAGGATGCCATCTTCTGGGGAGAAACCTTCCTAGTTAATTTTAACTTAAATGTTCCAATGGGTGTACAGTTCTAAGAGTATGGAGGGATCCTTCTCAATTGTGAGATTATAAACCCAGGGTTGAACGCTCCGAAGTTTTGCTGCAGTGTGGATGGCAAGGATGGTCTTTCTCTGATGTTCTAAGACCCAATCTTCAGGTTCCAGATTGTGAAGGAATTGTCCTCAGTGAACCATAAAAAGCTTTCTTTACCTGATGAAATTACACTGTAGCATAATAAACTACTGTTTTATTTGGGTTAGTATCTTTATACAAGGAAATCTGGTTATTTCTGTAGTTTATGGTAACATAATAACTGTAATTGTGATTGTTAGCATATACTTAGACATTGGAATTTCAGAAATCCCATACAATTTTGGAATATATATTAGTATTATTCATGAAAATATTACCTAAAGAAGATTGAACATCATTTTGGCAATCTCATATACCTAAAGATGTCAAATAATCCTTTTTCTGGATGTTTTCAGGAGCCCTCTGATCCATCAAGAAACACAGGCATTAGGAAAGACAATTTTGAAAGTGAAGTTTGATTTTGGAATTTCAGATTACCATAAATTATTTTGCCAAAATGACTCAGAAATTTTAAAGCAAAAACCTTTTATAACCTTTTAAAAAATTAAAAAATACATTCTACTGTTTTTACACACCTTGCATGTAAAACTGTTTCTAATAGTCTTAATTGCATGTTACAGTTACAATCTTAGCAATTTTAACTTTAACATAAAACCTGGTAAGTTATGTTTCCATAAGGTTTGACTGTTTCCAGCATAGCTAGGGCCCGGCCAACTCCACGTGGCCCCAGGCCTTACCTAGCTGGAAGGCAGGCAAGTTAAACAATTTTCAAAAGCAAAAGAAGCAGTTTATGACCTTAAGGTATTTAGCAAACCTAATATTTGAACATAATTTAGAACACATATTTATATTTTGAAGACAATTGTATTTTACCAATAATCTTTAAAATTGTCTTTATTTCCCAAAGACTGCTAAAGTCATGTGAACTAAAACACATTACACATTCTACTTTTCTGACAAAATGTTTGACTAACCAGTTTACACAAAGAGCCCAGAGACTGGTAAGAAATTCATATCCTTTTGCTGGCATGCCAGGTTTCCGGGTTCTCTCTCCCTGAGCAGCCCTGGCAACCATGCTTGACTGTGTGCAAACAAACATATTACCATGCATTAAGAATATTCAAGGATATATTACAAATTTTGGAGAAACTAAGCAGAAATATGTCGTAAGTTCTATTTGTAAGAGTTTACTCAACACCTTTAAAACATCAGGAAGCCTCAAGTCCAAAAAGTTAGTTTAAGGATAAAAAGCTGGGGTGTTCATTAATTCCTGAAGCCCAACAAAGGTAGCTTAAGAGTTCCAGATAAATGGAATGAATGATGACTTGCTAGAAATGCATAGGAAACAAAATAACTATTCACAGAACCAAATAAAAGCCTTCCACTAGAAACTAAAAAGCATCATGGTTTTTTATATATGGATACACAAGCAAAGCCAGAGGGGAATAAACGGCAAATTAATGAAAACTAGAAACAAAAACAGATAAACAGGAAACCAACCCTAAATTTTTCTGCTCAATTTACCCTGGAAGCTACAGTGTTATCTAGGGCCCCCAAAACCCCACATATTAAATATTTTATTCCTGATATACAATTCAATATCCTCAAGTTCACCAATATCATTATACATTCTGTGCAATCAAAAAATTCACCTTAGGCACATGACTTTAGCACTATCCACTCAAAACAGTAAACATAGTGTGAAGCAATGCAAGCCATGTATGTGAAATTTGGCTCCACACTAAATCCAGCTTTATGCTTAACTACACTGCAAAGAGAATTGCCAAACAGCTGATGCGTTTTTACAATAGTTGTTACTTTAATCAGTATTAAGAGCTTTTACCATGAAAATGTTAGCCAATTATTTCCAATTCTTAGCAGATTTTAAAGAATATTTTATCATTTAAATTTTTCCACATCTTTCTCCCCTGCTTAATGATTCCTTACTACACTGTTTCATAATAACCTTTTCAAATCTGTAATTTGAACTTTTACATAACTTTTGAATTATACAGTTTTTTTCCACTAATAACTAACCCTTTGTGGCACATTTTGTATGCAGAATTACATGTTAACTATAATTTTATCCGTAGTAACCTAAAACTTTCGTGAGACCCTAAAAAGCAAGAAATCCTGAACTATCAGATATGGTTATTTATAGATAAGAACGATTCCACAATTTTCTAAACATATTTCCCCTATCACGATCCTTTCTTAATTGGAAATTACCCAGATATTAAACGAGTAACAAAAATAACTAAGATTTTAATTTACACAAAAGTTTACCTAAAACATTTATCTCATTCACTTAACTTTTACTTTTAACAAGGGAGACGAAGACATCAATCAACATATGTAAAATGATCACTGGTTTAGTCTGGAAAGGAGGGACAACTTGAGGTGAGGAGGGGGGTTGGGGGCTTCGGATCACAGGTGGGAGACAAATGGTTGCATTCTTTCGAGTTTCTGATTAACCTTTCCAAAGGAAGCAATCAGATATGCACTTATCTCAGTGAGACTTTGAATAGAATGGGAAGTAGGCTCGCCCCAAACAGCTCCCAGCGTTAACACTGACACTTAAACATATCTAACAAAGACAGACAAAAAATACAAACTGAAGCTGAAAGGTTCCGTTGCCCCCCTCACAGGGCGTGCAGTGGCGCTGTGGCTCACTTCCTCAGTGCCCCGCTCCTTAAACCTCTCGGGAAGCATACAGACAACCCCCTCCCCGGCCCCGCCCACGGCAATGTCTAGGGGTAAATGTTTACAGCTGAAGCCCCAGTGGGCGTGTGTTACAGAGTGCTCTTTTGAGTTTGCTGTCTACAAGTGGCTTGTGTTAACCAGCTCAATTAGACCCCCTTACTTATCACAAGGACAGAGGGATTTCTGTATCCCAGGGCTTCTTACCTTGGTGTACCAGGAGAATTGAAGCATACACGGGCTTAGAGAATGAGTACAAGGTCTTATTGAGTAGAAGTAACTCTTAGCAGATGGGGGAGCCAGAAGGGAGATGGTTTTCCCCTGGAAAACTTTGCATCATTCCACCAGTCTATGGCCTGGCCTGTCGACCTGCTAGTGCCTGTTGGCGTGCTCTTCTGCCAGTGTGCCCTCGATGACCAGTGGCTTGTAGCTTCCTCTGCCGACGTGTTCCTCACAACATTCAGCTGCTTTCTGTGTCTACCTGCTGGGGGTAGGGGTGGGGGAAGCCTCAGGTTTTTATAGGCCCAAGATGGGGGCGTGGCAGGCCAGGGTGATATTGGGAGATTCAACATTTGGGCAGGAAATACCTGTCCTCACCTAGGTCCGTGGGGGTGGAGCCCGAGCCCGAAACCCACCTTTTTCTACCTCGCACTTCCCTTCTCCGCTTCCATATCATTTAAAGGGACCATGTTCTTCCCTTCCTAGCACTCTCATACCAAGACAAAATGTATGCTGACAGTTCTGAAGGCCTTTCTATTTTTATTCTACCAATACTTTGAAAGCTAGCTTTTTTACTACAGTTATACTTAGGCCATGTGAACTTGAAAATTGCTTAGACTTATTTACTTAATTTATGAGTGCTGTTTTACTTATAAGCCAATTTGGTAGACAAAACATATAACAATAAGTGTACATACAAATAAATGCATCTAGACATGTATACACACACATAAAGGAAGATCCAATTGCTTGGAACCTTAGCCATGAGAAAGCAATACAAGCTTGATGGTTTTGCTTTGTTCCAAGGAAGGCTGTGAACCAAAATTTGAGGTAAAGCAGTTTCCATGGCAGTTTGATTTTTAAAGGCTAAACCTCCCCAGACTCCAAGGAGCACTGAGGCCAAACAGTACCAAAGCAGAGCGTCACACATTAACTAGGTGCCCTGCTTACAACAGCAGCACAAAAGCCTGGATACATGCAATGCCATCCCACTTTCCCATTAGACAGTAAGCTTCAGATTCTAAACAATTTTAGGGCCAAGCAGCATTGCACCTGTGATAGAAAATTCTAAGGAGGGCTTAATACTAGACCTCAGAACCTCTGCAAAGGGCATCCCCTTTGGGCAGGTTGAGGTCCACAGGACCCGCAGAGCATCCTCCTGTGGGGTCCAATCTTAGAGTTCCAACCGTCTCTGGGCTTACTTAAGCAGGCACCAGTGCCACTTTGCATGTGTTCCCTCCAAAGCCTGCTATGAGCTTTCCTTTGGTACCTGAGTGTAATCCCCAACTTTTAGCATCCTTATAATTGATAAGGACATGCTTTCCCATGCTTCCCATTAACTTTAATGATAAGAACTGGAGGCTTGTTGGGGTTCCTTTGCCCTTAGCCAGCTGAATAGGGGAAGGAAAGAATTTATAAGAAAAGAAGGTTTAAGTAGCCTGAAACGTGTGTGAGTTTGCTCCAACCTGCGATGGAGGTAGGGATCAGGGATCACACGCAGAAGAGATTAAAAAAAAAAAAGTCCTTCCCCCGTCAGGGCAGGGCAATTATTCCTATTCATTTCTAGGCCTTCAGGCAGTACTGGGGAGTGACTCCAGCCAACTGCCCTCAATTTCCAAACGAGCTACTAGGAAACAACTGCTGAAAGACTGAAAAGGAAAGAAAGGAAAAAAAGTGAAAAAGACCCAGGTTTCTTAAATCTGGGTGGTGATGGTCAGGCTTCTCCATATGAAAAACCTTCAGTTTCACTGGCCATGGCCAGAAACCTGCAGTTACATCCATATTTAGGTACTACCCACCAAGGGTCCCTGGTTGGAAAGGAAAGGAGATTCCATGTAAGGAGCAGAAAGGAAAAGGAGGAAGGAGAAGAATAAATCCCAAACTTTGGGCTTACCTCTTCCTCCTGGCTGGATTACTAAAATATGTTAATAGTAGAAGGGTGTCCAGTTCCTTGGCATCTTGAACAAAGAATTGGACAAAACACATAAAGCAAGAAAGGAATGAAGTGATTAATTGAAAATGAAGGTACCCTCCACAGTGTGGGAGTGGGCCTAAGCATAGGGGCTCAACAGCTCCATTACAAAATTTTGGGGAGTTTAAATACCCCCTCAGAGGATCCCATTGGTTACTTGGGGTACACCCTATGTAAAAGGAGAGGATGAAGTAAAGTTACAAAGTCATTTACTTGGCCTACATCCTACAGAGAGGGTATTTCCTGTCATAGCTGAAGTGTTATGTTCCCTGCCTCCAGACCCTATTTTCCTGCCTCATCTAGACATACTAGATACACAAATATATACCATTGTGTTACAATTGCCTACAGCACTTAGCACAATCACATGCTATACAAGTTTATAGCCTAGGAGCAATAGGCTATACAATATAGCCTAGGTGTGTCGTGGGCTATACCACCTAGGTTTGTGTAAGTACACGCTATGCTGTTAGCACAATGACAAAACTGCTTAACAACACATTTCTCAAGATGTATCCCCACTGTTAAGCAACACGATTGTATTTCATAAGGCTATTGTCAGAATTAACTGAGATAATTTACATAAAGCATTCAGAAGAATATCTGGCACTTGGTTTTCATTCCCTAAGGTTTTATAGTTGTTATCATTAATATTATTACCAAGAAGTCTTACAGAGGGTGAAACAGAAAATCAGACAGGAGCTCAAATAACAAACATAAACCATTAATAGAAATCTATTGTATGTGCTTCCAACTGTATTTTATTCCTATTTATTTCTGACACCAGGGCCTTAAGGGATCAAACAGTTCCTGAAAACTTTGGCAAGTCATTTTGAAAGATCTGCTTGGGCTTTTCAAAAGACACCTTTTGGTTGTCTTCTGTCAACTTGGAAGTTGGCTGTTTCTGTCTGAAAGTGGTTATGTGCACAGCTCTGTGTAAAAAGTAAAGTTGAGGTTCTTCTTCAAAGACTTTCCTCCCCATCTAATTAGGAATAAATAGTAACTTCTCTTAGAAGCAAAATTTATTCAAAGACCTGCGCTAACATTCTTAAATATCTGCTAGCCATAATCAAGAAATCAATATACTTTAATGTTCTTAGCTCCTACAGTTTAGCCTAAATATTTGCCCTGGCATGACTATACTGGTCCAAGCAAGCATTAGGTCATAGCCTGTTCATCTTCCTTATTTGAAGGCATTTTTACCTTTCTCAGCATTCTACAAGTTACTTCCTCCTTCCTTAGTTCTCCTCTGCTTTTGCCTCCTTTAAAAAGTTCTAAGTTGTTAGCCAATCGGGACAAATACAGAATGTGAGGTCCCATTCTAGCCAATGGAAACCGGACACAGCAGTAGGGTGGACACGTCAGGTTATAAATGACCCTGTCTCCTTTGTTTGGTGTACTCTTGTGGCAAAACTGCTGGCGAGTGTGCCATTTCTGCAGAAAGCATAAAAATGGCCTTGCTGAGGAAATTAAATTTACGTTCAAGTGCTATTTCTTCATGGCATTGGGGAAGAGGCATTTCAAACATCTGCATACAGAGGAATGGGATGGGAGGCAAGTGTATGGATTCTCTGCCTCATGCTTCTCTGAACCTATAAAGTTTGAGACAGGTCTCAGTTAATTTAGAAAGTTTATTTTGCCAAGGTTGAGGATGTGCCTGTGAGATAGCCTCAGGAGGTCCTGACTATGTTTCCAAGGTGGTGAAGGCACAGTTTGGTTTTACACATTTTAGGGAGACATGAGATATCAATCAGTATACATAAGAAGTACATTGGTTTGGTCTGGGAAGGAGGGACAACTTACAGCAAAGGCAGGAAGACTCAAAGCTGGTAGGGCGCTTCCAGGTAACAGGTGACACACAAATGGTTGCATTCTTTTGATTTCTGATTAGCCTTTCCAAAGGAGGCAATTAGATATGTGTCTGTCTCAGCAGAGGGATAACTTTGATTAGAATGGGAGGCAGGTTTGCCTGAAGCAGTTTCCAGCTTGAGTTTTCCTTAGCAATTTTGGGAGCCCAAGATATTTTCTTTTCACACTCCCAAACAGCCCTCTAGTTGCAAACTTTTTGTAGAGCTCAGAAGTGTCTGTTACCTCAAAGATCATAAAGTGTTTAAGGTTAAAAATTATCAATTCCATCTTCTCGAACACAGAGACAGGATGCCCAGACTCGGGCAAGAATATAACTTGCCCAAATTCCACACTTATTGATAACTACAAACAGATTCCCTAATGTTAAACAAAAGTTATAGGAGTCCATTGTTTTGGGCTAAACTCCTGCACTAGACCCCAACAGATAGACTAAAATAAAAATAGAGTCATTCGTGCTAAAGTTGCAGTCACAAACTAAAACTAAGTTATTATCTGACCTTCCAAGACATCATGAAAGAGAGAGAACAGCCAATTTCCAAACAGGTCATTTTCAATCCTCAATCAGCAAGATATTGGATTTCTCTCTGTTTTAATCCTTACAACAAAAAGTAGCCTGAGGGAACCTGATGCTAACCAATAAGTTATCCTTCTATTTTTCTGTCTCCCTATCCTCACATGATCAAGCCAGTTTTTCTCTTTTGTTTTTGCTTTCTTCAGCCTTTTCTGTCTATAACACTAATGCTGTCTGCTCAACTCATTGGAACATTTATTTTTATTTTACAGGATGAAGTTGTCAACCTAAAAGGAAGAGATTAAGACACAAAATGTAATTTAAAGAGTTTTTTTGAGCCAAAGCGAAGACAGCTGTTCAAATAGCCTCGGGGAGTGTTATGGCAGCCTTTATTACAAACAGGTTTTTAAAGTAAAGGGAACAAGGAGTGGGCTGATACAAAGTTGTCTGACAGGAATTACCATTGGCTTACAGAAATAACATTAGCCAGTGATTGGCTATACACTGTTAAACTATAAGAGTATAAGTTATGGTGCCCAGCGTATGGCATTTTATGGCTTCTTGGTATCAGTTAGTCTAAAGCCCACATACCCTCAGGAGATTATTATTTAGCTCAAGGAGGAGGGACAGAACTGCTGTTTCATTCCAGTGCCTCTCTAGGCCTAATAATTTAAAGGTGATCACATTTTTCAGGTAAAAAGTTTCTTTTCTTCTTTTTAAAATAAAAAAAGTTGCCCAAATCTAGAGTTGCAAGTAAAGCCAATTAAGATCCATAGTAGTCAGGGTTCTCTAGGGGGACAGAACTAATAGGATAGATGTATATATGAAGGGGAATTTATTGGGGAGTACTGACTCACACAATCACAAGGTGAGGTCCCACAATAGGTCATCTGCAAGCTGAAGAGCAAGGATGTCAGTCCAAGTCCCAAACCTTCAAAAGTAGGGAAGCCGATGGTGGAGCCTTCAGTCTGTAGTTGAAGGTCCAAGAGTCCCAATGCTGGAAGAACTTGGAGTCCAATACTTGAGGGCAGGAAGCATCCAGCACAGGAGAAAGATGTAGGCCGGAAGACTCAACCAGTCTAGTCCTTCCATGTTCCTCTGCCAGCTTTTATCCTAGCCGCACTGGCAGCTGATTAGATGATACCCACCCAGAGTGAGGGTGGGCCTGCCTCTCATAGTCCACTGACTCAAATGTTAATTTCCTTTGGCAACACCCTCACAGACACACCCAGGAACAATACTTTACAACTTTCGATCCAATCAAGTTGACATTGAATATTAACCATCACAAGATCTTTAAACTAAATTGTTGTAATCTTGTCATTTGACCCTAATATCCAAAAATTTACAAAGCTTTTTAGAAAGAGGTGGGAGAATATTCTTCTCCATAAGAGTCTATCAACTTCCCTTCCCACATTCAACAAGGATAGGTGACAGTGGCCTCACGTTTATGCTCTGGTGTCCATTCACTATCAGCAAAGCTGCAGAATAAATTAACCAGAGTGAAAATTGTTTCTAGGGCCAACACTCAAGCAAAATGTTTTCAGTAAGCTCCCTTTAGTGTAATGTTTATCCAATACCCAGACACTAATTATACCATTTCTGGAACATTTCTGAATCAGTGGGTATCGATAGAAAAAAAGAATTATTTTGTTACATTTGTGTTGAAAATTTCTCAGGAAGCATACCCTTGCTGGAAGCTTTTGAGTCACTTGATTGAATTCATCTTCAAAAATACTTTGTAAAGTGGTTAGATAGTGTTACAGGAAAGGGGTCCCAATCCAGACCCCAAGAGAGGGTTCTTGGATCTTGAGTAAGAAAGAATTCAAGGGGAGTCCACAGATTAAAGTGAAAGCAAGTCTATTAGCAAAGTGAAAGGATAAAAGAATGGCTACTCCATAGCTGGTTACCCATTTTATGGCTAATTCTTGATAACATGCTAAACAAGGGGTGGATTATTCATGCCTCTCCTTTTCAGACCACATAGGGTAACTTCCTGACGTTGCCATGGCATTTGTAAACTGTCATGGCGCTGGTGGTAGTATAGCAGTGAGGACCACCAGAGGTCACTCTCATTGCCATCTTGGTTTTGGCAGGTTTTAACTGGCTTCTTTACTGCAACCTGTTTTATCAGCAAGGTCTTTATGACCTGTAACTTGTCTTGATCTCCTATCTTATCCTGTGACTTAGAAAACCTTAACGATCTGGGAATGCAGTCCAGTAGGTCTCAGCCTCATTTTACCCAGCTCCTATTTAAGATGGAGCTGCTCTGGTTCCAATGCCTCTGACACTAGGATCTTCACTTTACATAGAAGGAATGGAAAGGGCCCAGCAATTCTCTTAAAGTTGCATTGCAGTACTTAGCAGAAAAAGTATTAAAATCAAAAGCTTCCTCCCTTTGTAACCAAAGGGTTTGTTGCTTGATGCACACAGCAAGTCAATACAGCGAGACACTGGGTTGCAACAGAAAAAGAGGTTTAATTGTAGGGTCACCAAATGAAGAGATGGGAGGAAACCTCAAATCCATCTCCCTGAGAAATGTATAATTAGAGTTTATAAAGGGTTTGGAGTTGGCCGAAGTGTGAAGGTCATTGATTAGTTGAAGAGTGCAGGGTGAAGTACGGGACAAGGACAGGAAAAAGCTGTATTTTCATGCTGATCGCATTCATCTGTGGGGTCTTCAAACTGGTTGCTGAAATTTATGGTCTGAAAAACATCTTAAATGATCCTTAAACAAAAGCCTTATGATTCTAAGGTCAGACAGAGGTCCCTCTGTAGGAACAATGGGGATGCAAATCAATTCTTAAACAGTCTTACAACCCCATTATCAGAAATCCCATCTATAGGAACAATGAGGTTGCAGATGAGCATTATCTAGTGATGTGTGATGTTCAGCAACAAGGAAGTGAGCCAAAGTGTACCCTGATTAATGCTTAATTACAGGTACTAATATCTTTTCTGGCCAGGACCTGGCATGCAATTCTTGTCAACCCTGTGGGAATGGTTTCAACTTTAGTGACTAAACCATGTTGCTTTTCATGTTATTGTACAGTCAAATCTCTTTCTTTCATATGTAGAGCTTACCACATGGTGTTCAATAATTTTCAAGTCTAAAGACCTCTCTGTTTGACATAGATACCATTAAAAATGGTAACTAAAATGACTACATGAAGCACTAGCCAGAGTCAAAATAATAACATCCCCAAGCTAGCCAGAAACTTGTAACACAGTCTATGTTGAAAAATGCAAATGCCTAAAATATCAGGGGCATACATATTCTAAACCAAAGGGAGCAGAAGAAACTGGAGTCCCATTCTACAGACATTTATTTTACATGTATTATGTGTCAGATACATTGCTAGGAGGATAACATAGAATGAATGGAACATGATTCCTGTTCCCAGGAGGTCTGCTTGTATTGTAGGCATAAAATGAATGGTTTTATGACATATAAGAAGTCAGGCCGGGTACAGTGGCTCATGCCTGTAATTCCAGCACTTTGGTAGGCCGAGGTGGGTGGATCACCTGAGGTCAGGAATTTGACACCAGCCTGGCCAACATGGTGAAACCCCATCTCTACTAAAAATACAAAATTAACTGGGCATGGTGGTGGGCGCCTGTAATCCCAGCTACTTGGGAGGCTGAGGCACAAGAATTGCTTGAAACTGGGAGGTGGAAGTTGCAGTGAGCTGAGATCATCATGCCACTGCACTCCAGCCTGGGCTACAGAGCGAGACTCTGTCTCAAAAATAAAAATAAAAATAAAAAAAAGTCAGACAGAAGTATGAAAAGGTTACCATGAAAACACAGAGGCAGAGCCTCTATCCAGAATGAGGAAATCATAAAAGCCTTTAGGAAAGAGGAAACAAGTGAACTAAGGTTTGAAACTTGATTTGGAGTTAGTTAGCTGAGGAAAATAGGGCAAAGAGTTAAAGGGGGAGATGGTCAAGGAGAGGGGCCTATGCAGCTAACATTACTAGCAAAGACATAAAGCACTAAAGTGGATGTGAGAAAACTTGAGCAATTTTATGTTATTGAAAGATAAAGTGCTTAATAGGGGATGGCTGGAAGCAGGACCTAAGACATAGGCAGAAGTCACTGTCACAGTCAACCATTAAAGATACAGATTTTAGGCCAGGCATGGTGGCTCATGCCTATAATCCTAGCCCTTTGGGAGGTTGAGGTGAGTGAATCACTAGAGGCCAGGCGTTCAAGACCAGCCTGGCCAACATGGCGAAACCCCATCTCTACTAAAAATACAAAAATTAGCCTGGCATGGTGGGTCATGCCTGTAATCACAGCTACTAAGGGGGCTGAGACACCAGAATCAATGGACCCTGGGAGGCAAAGGTTGCAGTGTGCTGATATCATGCCACTGCCCTCCAGCCTGGGCAACAGAGTGAGACCTTGTCTCAAAAAAAAAAAAAAAAATACAGATTTTAGCCAATGGGTAGTAAGCAATAAAATTTAGGAAGGTGCAAAAAGTCAAGGCAGATGAAAATCAAAATTAAAAACAACATATAACATTCTGTAGAATCATACAAGCGAAAATGGAAATATTGAGAAACTAGTGAAATAATTCTTAAATAATTGAGAATATCATTAAAACAAAATATCCTAGGAAGGAAACTTCCACTGTTAGATAAATGAGATAAAATTAGGGTATTTATCTTCATAGGAGAAAAATGTGTGCTTAAGTGCTAATATGATTTGTCTCACCAAGAGCCATTTGAAGATTCTTCACAGAAAATGTTTTCACAGAACATTTTACTATTCAAGGAATCAGAATATTTCACCCCAAAGTATACTTCTTTGCCATAGTTTGAGATGGCTTCTCAGACAGCCAGCTAACACAAGTGGCCCTGCAAAGCTGTCTTTTATAGGGGAGATTTGCATCTATAATCTTCATTGATGCAGCCAGGTTTTCTCTGAGGCCGTGCTTTGTCTAGATCTAGCAAAGATTAACTGACACTCTGACACCCTAAAGGTCTAAAAGAAACATTTACCATTCATTCTCTCTGAGGGCTCCTACCTATAGGATTTCATCTACATATAAGGCCACTTTCATAGGTAGGCCTCATCTTCTCCCACTTTCATAACCTGTCTTGCCACTAAAACCTGCTTTACCACCTGGTTTTGGCCATGCTCCAAGCCCCTGTTCTTTCTGTAGCCTCAAGATGATATGGAAGCTTCTGCACCACATTAATGGGTTGAGTAATCACTCTGCGAGTCTTCCCCATATATATGTGAATAAATTTGTGTGCCACTTCTCCTATTAACCTGTCTTTTATCAGTTGATTTTTCAGCAATCCTTTAGAGGGTGAAGGGTAAGTTTTCCCTTGGTCCCTATACTATGAAGCATGCAAACTGCCAAGATCCTTTCTATCCACCCTTTGTGATAGGTCAAATGTACTTCTTTATTAATTCCCAATAATTTAATAAGTTAATTCTCATTAGTAAAGTAAAATAGCATAGAGGTAAAAATTTAGATTTCAGAGGTTTTTTTTTATATATGTTTGTTTTTTGCCCTTGCAACAAGTGGATGTCATTTTATGAATAGTATTATGGCCCAGTGGGTTCTTCCTGCCCACTGCACAGAAGAGCCAATACACTGAGATAATGGTGTTGCAATGGAGAAAGCACTTAATTATCACAAGACAGCTGAGCAGCAGGACAGAAGATATTTCTCAAATCTGCCTAAGAGCTTGGAGGCTAGGATTTTTAAGGATAATTTGGCAGGCAAGGGACTAGAGAATTGGTGCTGCCAATTGGTTGGGGATGAAATTATAGGACTGTTGAAACTGTCTTCATGTGCTAAGTCAGTTCTTGGGAAGTCGGGAGTCACAAGAATCAGAGTAGCTACCTGTAAACCCTGAAGCCACATTGCTACCAGGCTGCTTGCAGCCAAGGTTGAGTCTAAGAGGATAAATAGTCTGTCCTGTTTATGCCCAATATAGGATTCTTTTCATTAGCAACTTTGACTCAGGAACTCTTTATCAACATGGCCAAAACTTTCTCAGAAAGGTATCACAAACTGAGACCTTTCCTACCCAATTTTTCTCTCTCTCTCTCTTTTCATAGATTGCAGACCTGGATCATGGCCTGAAGGCTCCCTCTGCCTACTTTTCCTCCTTCTCACTTTATCTTTCAAAGGAGTTTCCACAATAAATCCCCTGTATATCTAATCCCACATAAGTATCTGTTTATCTGAAGGATGTGAGTAAGTATTGATTTTGTTAGCATAATAAACCACCAATATTATACCCTGATTAGGGCAAGGAGGAGAAAGACTTCTTTGCCTTGTAGATATTTTATTTTGAAAAGTATAGAGGGCATAGCTTCACACAGTGCTTAAAAATGTGAGATGGCCTCTTCAAGGACCTGGAAGGCTAGAAGAGATCAAAGGAATAAAAGTAAGGAGGGGAAGGATGTAGATATGGTTAGGCTTTCTGTCCCTACCCAAATTTTATCTTGAATTGCAAATCCCAGGTGTTGAGGGAGAGAACTAGTGGGAGGTGATTGGATCATGGGGGTGATTTACCCCATGCTGTTCTCATGATAGTGAGTGAGTTCTCACAAGATCTGATGGTTTTATAAGTATTTGGAAGTTCCTCCTTTGCTCACTCTTCTCTTTCACCTGCCACCATGTAAGATGTACCAACTTCCCCTTCTGCCATCATTGTAAGTTTCCTGAGGCCTCCCCAGCCATACTGAACTGTGAGTCAATGAAACCACTTTCCTTTATAAATGACCAGTCTCAGTTGTTTATTTATAGCAGTGTGAGAACTAACTAATACTGGAAATTTGTACCATAGAGAGTGGGGTACTGCTAGAAAGATACTGAAAAATATGGAAGCGACTTTGGAATTGGGTAACAGGCAGAGGTTGGAACAGTTTGGAGGGCTCAGAAGAAGACAGGATGATGTGGGAAAGTTTTGAACTTCCTAGAGACTTGTTGAATGATTTTGACCAAAATGCTGATAATTACATGGACAATGAAGTCCAGGCTGAGGTGGTCTCAAATGGAGATGAGGAACTTCTTGTGAGTGGGAGCAGAAGTCACTCTTGCTATGCTTTAGCAAGGAGACTGAAGGCCTTTTGTCCTGCCCTAGAGATCTCTGGAACTTTGAACTTGAGAGAGATAATCTGAAATTTAAACTTAAGTTTAAAAGGGAAGCAGAGCACAAAAGGTTGAAAATTTTGCAGCCTGATGATGCGATAGAAAAGAAAAAGCCATTTCCTGGGGAGAAATTCAAGCCAGTTGTATAAATTTGCATAACTAATGAGGAGCCAAATGTTAATCGCCAAGATAATATGGAAAATATCTCCAGGGCATTTCAGAAAACCCTGCAGCAGCCCCTCCCATCACAGGCCCAGAGGTTTAGGAGGAAATAAATGGATTAGTGGACCAGGTTCAAGGCCATCCTGCTTTGTGCAGCTTCAGGACTTGGTGCCCTGTCCCAGCCACTCCATCCATGGCTAAAAGGGGCTAATGTACAGCTCAGACCATTGCTTCAGAGGGTGCTAGCCCTAAGCCTTGGCAACTTCCATGTGGTGTTAGTCCAGCAGGTGCACAGAAGACAAAAATTGAGATTTGAGACCCTTGACCTAGATTTCAGAGGATGCATGAAAACGCCTGAATGTCCAGGCAGAGGTGTGCTGCAGGGGCAGGGCCCTAATGAAGAACCTCTGCTATAGCAGTGCAGAAGGGAAATGTGAGGTTGGAGCCCCCACAGCGTCCCCACTGGGGCACTGCCTAGTGGAGCTGTGAGAAGAGGATCACTGTCCTCCATACTCCAGAATGGTAGATCCACTGACAGTTTGCACCATGCGCCTGAAAAATATGCACACCAGCCGTGAAAGCAGGTGTGAGCAGGGGCTGTATCCTGCAAAGCCACAGAGGTGGAGCTGCCCAAGACCATGAGAGCCCACCTCTTGCATCAGCATGACCTAATTGTGAGACACGGAGTCAAAGAAAATTATTTTGGAGCTTTAAGATTTAATGACTGCCCCATAGGATTTTGGAATTGCATGGGGCCTGTAGCTTCTTTGTTTTAGCCAATTTCTCCCATATGGAATGAGAACATTTACCCAATGCCTGTACCCCCATCATATCTTGGAAGTAACTAACTTGCTTTTGATTTTAAAGGCCCATAGGTGGAAGGGACTTGCCTTGTCTCAGACTTTGGACTGTGGACTTTTGGGTTAATGCTGACATGAGTTAAGAGTTTGGGGGACCCTTGGGAAAGCACAATTGGCTTTGAAATGTAAGGACATGAGATTTGAGAGGCGCCGGGGCAGAATGATATGATTAGGCTTTGTGTCCCCACCAAAATCTCATCTTAGCTTGTAATCTTCAGGTGTTGAGGGAGAGACCTGGTTGGATGTGATTGGATCATGGAGGTGATTTCCCCCATGCTGTTCTCGTGATAGTGAGTTCTCATGACATCTGATGGTTTTATAAGTATTTGGAAGTTCCTCCTTTGCTCACTCTTCTTTCTCACCTGCCACCATGTAAGATTTGCCTGCTTCCTCTTCTGCCATGATTGTGAGTTTCTTGAGGCCTCCCCAGCCATGTGGAACTGTGAGTCAATTAAGCCTCTTTCCTTTATAAATCACCCAGTCTTGAGTATTTCTTTACAGCAGTGTGAGAATGAACTAACACATGTGTGGTCCATGGAAAGGAAAAAGGGAGATTAGAAACAGGATGGGTTATGGAAAGGGAGACTAGACAGGCATTTACAATGCCATGTTAAGAAATGTAGGTCCTAAATGGAGGATGCGTAAGTGGAAACTTAGTCTTAGTAAACAAAACGTGTGGGAGGCTGAGGCAGGAGAATTGCTTGAACCCAGAAGGCAGAGATAGCAGTGAGCCGAGATCGCACCATTGCACACCAGCCTGGACAATAGAGCGAGACTCCATCTAAAAAAAAAAAAAAAATGAAAAAGAAAAGAAAACAAAGTCATCTTTCCATTGACAGCAGCACCAGTCAGGCCCTTATTAAGTTATGCTTTCTACCACAAAGTTGTTTTAAAAGACTGGGACAAAGGAGACTGACAAAAACACAAAGGAGGAAGAAAGGTTTTCATTTAAAAGGGAAACTGAAGGCAGTTTCTGAGTGATTCTCAAAGCATGTAGCATGATGGAGACATTAAGAAAAAGAGACTAAGGGTCCAGGCTAGGGAAGCAGCAGACCTGGGTGTGACATCTGTTTCTGCCACTCACCTTGGGTGAGCTGTTTAACATATTTGATCCCCACTGTCTGCTTTTGATAATAGAGATGATAATAGGCTATTGTGGGTAGTCAACAGATGACAAGCACAGAGAATGGAGAAAATAGAGCTAACATTTATTGAACACTAATTGTTTGCTAGAATTTACGCTAAAGGCTTTATATAGAATATCTAAATTAATTAAAAGTGATTGTTACCCAGAGATATGATGTATCTCAAAAAGGTTACTGATATAAATTATGGAAGTAAATCTAGGGATTTTCAAAGCTAATAAAAATCTATGTGCAATAAAATGATATCACTGCTTAGAAATAATTAAAATGATTCCTTCAATAAGAAGCTTTCCAAAATCATATTTTTACAGATTATAAACAACTTGCAATGTGTATTGCAGTAGCCAGCTTGAAAGAACCTGAAACATAGAAGACATTCAATAAATAATGAAATCACAATTTTGAAGATTGTATCTTAAAATCCGTATTTTCCCATTTTCTTTCCCGGAATTCACTTAGAATCAAAAAGGAGAACAAGAAACAAAATCATTCACCCAGCTTTTGTGGCAACAGGAAAAAGCTAAAACCCCAAAACACAAAATACTTGTAGCAAGCTGTCAAAAACCATAAAGATATAGCCAATATGTTAGTGGGAGGAAGTAGAAAAGAAAATCTATAGAGGCAGAGAAAGGATAAGGAAAATAAGCATCCCAAAGGACAGAAAAGCAAAGGAAAGGAGCACAGCCAGAGGTGTAAACGCTAACCTCTTGCTTGTGATGACAGAAGCAAAATGAAAAATGAAGAGCAGAAGCTTCCCTATACCCATTTATTTCTAAGAAGCAGAGAAGGTGAGACTATAGGAAGAACCATATATAAGTAAGTCATAGTTGTAGGAACCCATATGTTTTACAGACATAGGTGAAGATAAGACTTTTTATTGTGAAAAAAAAATCTCATAAACCGTATATCTGTTGACTGGGAAGAAGTAAAGGATAAACAGACTTACACATAAAATCATTCAGAAAATTATTTCAACTAACCTGGAACATCGCCCTGGTATGAGCTTCGGGTAAACATAAAAGTTCACTTTTTTCCAAAAATGAGCAATCAAATAGCAAACAGCACAGAATCTCTAAGAACCCACCCTAAAAGAGGAAAGAAAAAGGAGGAAACACAAGAGGACACAAAGCATGAAAAACCAGTCATCATAAGGAAGTTAAAAATTTAAACATATATTTTACAATATATGTTGAAATTTATAAGGTATTTCCTAGATAAAGAAGTAAAAAGCTAAGATTTAAGAGCTAAGAGAAATGGGAGAAAAAGCACAGGAAAAGCAAAGAGAAAGGAAGCAATAAAAGATAAAACACAGACTGTCAAAGCTCAGGAAACAAATGGAGGAAAAAAAGAATAAAACCATCACAGAAATAAAGACAAAACTGAGGGAGACAAAATGAAGTAGACCAATAATTAAAGCAAAGTAGAAAGCATACACTATAGAAAGCTAAAAGCAAGCAAAATTAAATTGAAATGAAAAATGTCAAAAAGAATTAGAAGCTCTATGTCCACTTAACAGTAAATGGTTGTATGGGGGCCAAGGAAGAGTTTTCTCCTTAGTCCTCTGAAGGCTCACTGAAAAATTAACTCACAAAAGGCAGATTAACAGGAGAAAAGGCATAACAGCTTATTCAATAAGTATACATGGGACCCTTCAGAATGAAGATACAAAGATAAAAGGGAAATTGTCCATTTTTATGCTTAGGTTCAATCAAATACGGATGGCCATGTAGCAATATGATTGGACAAAAAGGGTGTGATCCAACAATAATACAATGGGTGGGAAAACCCAGCAAGGCCTCTCTGTCTGGCTGCTTCTTGGTCTCTTTGAGCACATACTCCTTCCTTCTGTGTATGGGCAGGACCTTCTCTGAAATGCGGGTCTTGACCTACAGTCAAGACCTCATATGACATACAGTCAAACAAATTAAATCAGATAATTTCTTTATGGACAGTTTTTAGATAGAATATTTTAGATTTTCTGGCTGGCTTTGAGGAAAAGGAGATTCGGTTTCTATGACATACCTTGGGGAAGAGAGATTCTAGTTTTTATGGCTAGCCTCTGGGGAGAATGGGACTGAGAGACAGGAAGACAGGAAAACGTCAGAGAAAATCTTTTACTTCTGAGGCTGCTGCTGAGGCCTTCATTTGGGAGTACTGTTTTCTGAGCCCCCAACGGTTGCAAAAAGCCATCATCCTGTGATAACAATGAGAAAACACCACGGAAAGAGGGGAACTATTTTTTTCTTTAAAGTGATTGAGGATCTGTGAAAACAAAGAAGTTAAATAAATTAGCAAAAAGAACAAGACTCTTTTAGGTGAACAAATCTCCATGGTCACTTTTATCTCCAAGGGCATATTTGAGGAGTCTGGAAGCATGGACAAGTGGAAGAGCAACCTTGTCTCAGCAGCGGACTTTTGCTGAGACAAGCTGAAACCAACTGAACTTTTACTGGCTGCATGTTGTTTGGCACAGTTGGTTGGAATCTAAAGAAGCTCCAAACACAGGGTTAGCTCTTCCTGTACACCAGTTTTTCTCCACAAGACTTTTGCTGAGTAAGTAATGGCATAGAAGATGTTCTGGAAGACAGAGAAAGATCTTGTAGATTTGCAATTGCTTAAACTCCAGACAAATAGGAAGAAATAATTTTGGGGAATTTCCCAAAATGGATGAAAGACATTAACCATGCATTCAAGTTTGGGAAACTGTAAACATATCAAATGAAGAAATCCACTCCTAGGTACATCATAGTGAAAATTAAATGTTAAAAAAAAAATCATATAAGCAACCAGAGTAAAAAAAGACAATAAAGGGCAAGCTAAATACATTATAGTGCATTAAGAAAAAGAAGGGGTTAAAAAAGATACTTTTGCTTGAATTGAAACCACTTGGCAGTGAAAGAAGTCTAGCATTACTGACTCCATTTTGCTTCTAGCCTCACAGGCCGGCTGTCCTCATTCTTTCCTGGGCATAGGCCAAGCTGCCATAGAAGGAGCTTAGTTTATAGTTTAACTTTGAAGCAAGAATGCTAATAGTCCCTCCATAAAACTGACTCTCTCCCTGTTTGGGAACTGAAATCACCTTTGTAAGACTAATGAAAGGCTGCAAGATTAGGATTAAAGGAGGGGTCTGAATTCCGCTAAGGTGTGGGCATAGTTCACCTTTCTATAATTGTTTACTGTGCCAGAGGTCACAAGATTTGTAACTTTCTCAGTTGCTCCTATGAAAACATCATTAAGATTGATCACTAAGATTGATAAAAGAACCTAAGATTGGTCTTTTGAGATGTTTTTCAGACTTCTTTATTCTGATGACTGATTTACTTCACCTGGATCCAGACTCAAGACTCAACTGGTCCTGTGGCCCCCACCCAGAGGCTGACTCAGCTCACAAGGACTGTTTTCACAACCCTATGATGTCATCCCCAACCACTCAGCAGCACCCATTCCCTAGTCTGCTGCCAACCAAATTATCCATTCAAAACCCTAGCCTCTGAGTTCTCAAAGAGGCTGATTTGAGTAATAAACTCCATGTTTCACTTTGCTAGCCATGCATTAATTAAACTCCTTCTGTGCTATAAAATCTTACTGTTCTCTATGCACTGAATTTTCTGGGTCGTGGACAAGATGAACCCATCAGGCAATTACAGAATATGCATAAATATCTGGAAGGATAAATGCTAGACTGGCGACATTAATAATCTTCATGAGGGTGTGGAAATGTTGGTGAAAAAGGCAAACTCTACAAAATATTTTAAAGAGATTTATTCTGAGCCAATATGAGTGACCATGGCCTGGGGACCATTCTCAGGAGGTCCTAAGAAAGTGTGCCCATGGTTAAAGAAGTCAGTAGAAAGAAATGCTTGAGTTAAGATAAGAGGGGTTGGGAAACCAAGGCTCTTGTTATGTAGAAGAACCCTCCAGGTAGCAAATTTCAGAGAAAATAAATGGTAAATATCTCTTTTCAGGCCTTAAAGGATTCATACTCTCATTTAATCTCTCCTGTATCAGGGAAAGGGCTTAAAAGGGAAGGAGATTGTTGTAGATACAAATTTCCCCCACAAAACACTGCTTTACAGAACTATTTCAAGAGATGTCAAAGAAATATATTTTGGGGTAAAATATTTTTATTTCCTTCAGGGTCTGCTGTCACGTGTATGCTATACCAGAGTCAGGTTAGAATTTGGAATCTTATTGCTAATGTGAGTATGTTTTGTCAGTCTTATAATCTATGTTTTAAGGTTAACACTGGTCAGTTGTGTCTAAACTCCAAAAGGGAAGGTGTTTAACGAGGCATGTCTGACCTCCTTTCCCATCATGGTTGGGAATTCAGCTTTTCAGGTTTCCCTTGGCCCAGAGGAGGTCCATTCAATTTTTTGTGGAGGGCTTAGGATTATATTTTTGTTTATAGAAAGCAGAGACTGCATAGATGGGAAACATAATTATGAGGGAGATTTTTGTACATTTTGATTTTAAAACAATAATAATAAAACGTAAATCTAAAAATTAAACACAGTATCCTTTGATCATGTATAATTTAGTTGCAAGGTTAGAGAAAGGAAGAGTTGTTGCAAAGAAAGAGAGAATCTTTCCATTTCCTTTTCCTTTTGCAGAAAATGAAACCAAACTTGATTATCAGAAACCCTGCTTTGTCTCTCTCTCTCTCCCTAAGAGGTCCTCATCACCACTTCCTCCTGTGTCTTGCTACAGTCTTCTCTCTGAAGACCAATGGCCTCTAAACAGCTCCTTGGTCTGTTCTGCCATGATTTTGGCTCACTTGTAACTCTTAATCTGTATAACCCTTACTCTGGCTTCAATTCCACACAACCTTTCAACTCCAGATTCTCGCTCTGTCTTATGAACTCTGCCTTTTCACCTTAACTCCATATGCCTAGAAGAAAAAGTCTAACCGGCCTGGAAAACATCACCCTGGGGCAAGTTAAGTCATGGTTGGGTGGCAACATAGAACTCTCCAGTGCTACAGTGCTACAGGTAGGGCTACTTATCCAAAAAGAGGAAAAACTAATGAGAATCTCTAAATAAGGACATAAAAGTTTACACTGGCAGTGGGAGAATTTCGTACAGACCCTAGAGTTATTTTTCCCTTTACAGTGGGGAAAGGTTTATAAGATTCAATTAGGTGATAGCAGGTATCAACCTATAAGTTTTATGCTTCAATGTATAGTTCTCTATTGCTATGGAACAATATTACTACAAATTCACATCTGAAAACAATACACATTTATTGTCTCATAGATTCTATGAGTCAGTAGTCCAGGCATTGCTTAATTGTGTCCTTTACAATGACAGTGTTGGCCAGGACTGTGTTCTCATCTGAAGCTTTAATGGGGAAGAATCCATTCCTAAGCTTACATGTTTCTTGGCAATACTATCAGTTCCTTGCAAGCTGCCAAACTGAGGGGTTCAGTTTCTTGTTGGTAGGAGTCTGCTCCCAGTTCCTTGCCACATGGCCCTCTCCATAGGGATGTAAGCAACATGGAAGCTTGCTTCTTCAAAGTCAGCATGGAAGAAAGGGTCTCTTTACAAATTGAAAGTTGTGACCTTATTTTTTATTTTTGAGACACAGTCTTGCTCTGTTGCCCAGGCTGGAGTGCAATGGTGCAATCTCAGCTCACTGCAAACTCCACCTCCAGGGTTCAAGTGATTCTCCCGCCTCAGCCTCCTGAGTAGCTAGGATTACAGGCACCTGCCATCATGCCTGGCTAATTTTTGCATTTTTTTTGTTTTTGTTTTTGTTTTTTTTGAGACAGAGTCTCGCTCTGTTGCCCAGGCTTGAGTGCAGTGGCACAATCTCGGCTCACTGCAACCTCCGCCTCCAAGGTTCAAGCGATTCTCCTGCCTCAGCCTCCTGAGTAGCTAGGATTACAGGTGCGTGCCACCACGCCCAGCTAATTTTTTTGTATTTTTGGTAGAGACAGGGTTTCACCGTTTTAGCCAGGATGGTCTCAATCTCCTGACTTCGTGATCCACCTGCCTTGGCCTCCCAAAGTCCTGGGATTACGGGTGTGAGCCACTGTGCCTGGCCTTAATTTTTGTATTTTTGTAGAGATAGGGTTTCACCATGTTGGCCAGGCTGGTCTTGAACTACTGACCTCAGGTAATCTGCCTGCCTCGCCTCTCAAAGTGCTGCGATTACAGGCATGAGCCACCAGGGGCACCCAGCCTGGAAGTTGTGATCTTATTTAATATAATCATATATGCATAATCCCACACATCTCATTTCCTTTGTCATATTCTAATGGTTAGAAGGAAGTCACAGATTTCTTCTACACTTGGAGGAAGAGGAGGAGAGGAGGACTACATAAAGGTGTGGAAGGCAGGAGCGGGATCATAAGGGCCTCTTTAGAATCTATCCACCACACTCAGCACCAGAAAGATGAAAATTTAATATTCTCTAATCCCAAATCTTAATATTGGTCTTTAAGGAGTTGAATAGCCTTCTCTACTTAGAAATTAGCCTTCTGCTAGCTCGTTCTCCACAGCTAGATTATAAGTGCTCTCTGGGCAGGGATGATTTGATTGCCTGTTGGTTTGCTGGCTTAGTTTTTTGTTTGTAACCCACATCCCCATCCTATGCCACCCCCTACTAGTTCAATAGATTATCTGAAAACTCTTAGCTGAACGCATTTATTTCTTCATGATCCCTGTCTCTTTTTGAGAGCTGTGTTGAACATTAAGGAAGTGCCATAAAAAGAGATTTCTGGAAGGCAAACGAGGTGAGAGTTGTCCTTGCCCTTCAAATCAAGGAGGCTATTATTTAGAGGGGCCAATGGTGCTGCTTATGTCACCCTGCTAATTCCAACACCTCATTAATCTTATCTCTAGAGTTATTTCCAGGTGTAGAAACTGAAAACGCATTTGAATTTGCTGTTTCAATTGGCCAACATAGAAACCTCTTTTAAGAACTATTTTAACACTGTGTTAGTTCTTAGACCTTTTATATATTCCAAACTCAACTCCATCCAGAATATCTCTGGGAGCATTAGTCCTCCCTCTAAGAAAATTATCATTGCAAGTTTTCTTGTGCAGAAACACTATATGTCAAATACATTCCAGCAGTGTTGTTTGTTTTTATATAGCAAAACTCACAGTATGCTTTTCCATTTAACTGTGAGCAAAATAATAGCAATAACATAAATAAATCCCATTTCTAAAGTGATGTCTGTACGGATTGGTTGGTTCTAGCAAGAGACCTTACACAGCAAAAGAAACTGCTGGCTTTTAGTTTCCTGTGTGTTCTTTCTACTTGTTCTCTAAGCCCATTTATATGAAAGATTTCTTTAACCATAAAACAACTACATCTAAAGATTTATGAGAATCAAACTTTTATTCTTGAGGCACTTCACCTTGTAAATAAAAAACTGAGTATTTAATACGGAAGCAGAGAGATAAAGAGAAACAACTGTCCAACTCATTCTGTTTATTCATTGCCATTTCTCCCACTCATTTCCTTTTGCTTCTTTATTTCACCAGCCCTTGCAAAGTATTACTTTATATTCTGTCACTATTTCTAAATTAGCTTTCTAAATTGCTTTTACCATGAGGTAGAGTTGAACATACTAATGCAGAAAAATGCTCACAATAAAGTGGCTGGAGCAGAAATCAGAAGAGTTATAGTAGGAGTCCAATTTTTGTTTAAATACGTATACACATTATATATAATAAATGAACTATAATACATAAATATATGCATTTATAATCCATATACATATTGTGTGTGTATTTGGAGAGAAAGAGAGCAAATACATATATTTAAGAGAGAAAATATGCTAAAATGAGAGAAAAATACATGACAAACTTTTAGCAGAGGGATTGTGGGGAAAGTTGAAAATTGGGAAATGAGACATTCACTTGATAGATATAAATTTTCTTGCTTTTAAAAAATAGACGTATACTGCTTTTGCAAAGGAAAAGTAATACTACTTTCAAACTGCTTCTATTTGCATGATATCCAATTCTCCCCAAGGCTGTCCAATCTTTATTACACCTATTATTGATACACTGCAGGATTTGGACAGGGATGGAGTTCAGTGGTGATTGCTTCCCTGTCTACTATTATAAAATGTCATTACCTCAAAAAATTCTGCCTAAAATTCAAGCCTAAGTGTATGTACCTTCCACTCAGAACTTGTCAGATTCTTGCCGTCTGTATTTCCATAGTACCTATCTGGATAGAATCTCCTCCCAGAGTTTCCAGCTGTTCCCAGAAGTGCAAACCTACTGCTGCTGCTGCTGCTGCTGCTGCTGTGCATTGCACCTGCCTGCATCTGTCAGGTTTATGAAGTGAACTAGTAAACGCTTCCCCAGGAAAAGCCGACATTCTGTAAAAAAATCAATTATAAATCACTGCACAAATAGGATCCAAAGGATACTTTTACCTTTAACAATAATAACAAGCAATAATAATAACAAAAATTAACAAACAATAATGACCAAAATCATTAAACCCCATACTTGGAGAGTATACTTTTTGTTGTGCTTGTTTTGGGTCCATTTCTCTTTTGGTTCTTATAATAACTTCATGAATTAAGAAAGGCAAGAACATAGAGTCCCTGGTTATTGCTACTTTGTATTTCACTGATCTGCTCATATAACTCTGCTAAAAATCCTTACACTTCATTTTTTCCTGATTAATTTGCTTAATCATCAATTCACCTGCAATCTCCAAAAATGCTCAGTGCTTTGCTATCTAGGGAACATAGCTGAAATAAGCATTTTTCTTCTCCTTTTCTTCTGAGAGGAAACACAGTATAGGAAGAGCATGGGGTTTGGAGTCAGATTTGTGATCTAATCTTGGCTCTGCCACTTACTAACTCATGCAGCCTTGGTCAAATGACAACCTTCTAAGCCTCAACTTTCCCATTGTAAAACAGGTTATAATTTCTACTTAATAGGGCTGTTGTGAGAATTGTGTAAGAACCTGAGATAAAGCAGCTGCTTCAAAGAAACGTCAGCATTTGGAACCTTGGCAAAATCTTTTCCCTGGCCCCATCTGCTGGAGATAAAGAGTAAAGTCGTGCTTATAATTAAGCAAAATATAGAGCTTTCAGTATGTTAACTGTTCTGTGATCCAACATCATTTAAAGAAATTCATAGTATTGAAAAGCAAGAATTAACTATCAATCTTCCTGTGTTATGGCAAGAGTCACACAGCTAACTGGTAGAAGAACTTCTGACTTAGAATCCATAAAACCAAAGTGGAAGATTGGTAGAAGAATGGATATGTATGAGTGGAAGTAACAGAGACCAAGAGACCCATCAGGAGGCAATGGCTGTCACCTCATTTGCTAGAGGTGGTGGAAGTGGAAACAGACAGATTCTAAGAGTCTGTTAAAAGAATGTAACCCATGGCTGGGCATGGTGTCTCATGCCTGTAATCCCAGCACTTTGGTAGGCCAAGGTAGGCAGATCACTTGAGGTCAGGAGTTCAAGACCAGCCTGGCCAACATGGCGAAATCCCATCTCTACTAAAAATACAAAAATTAGCCAGGCATGGTGGTGGGTGCCTGTAATCCCAGTTATTGGAGGGGCTGAGGCAAGGGAATCACTTGAACCTGGGAGGCGGAGGTTGCAGTGAGCCGAGATTACACCACTGCACTCCAGCCTGGGCAACAGAGTGAGACTCTGTCTCAAAAAAGAAGAAAAGAATGTAACCCAAATGGCAGCTAAAGTCACCTTGTCCTTTGTAGTTTAGATGAAATTGGTTTAGGCTCCTTCAATATATAGGACATTCAATATCTTTCCTAAAGTTTCTGTACATTTCTAGGGGCCCACATGATCACTTTTGGCTCCCTTTCTGTTTTGGGTGAATCTCTTTGTCATCTTCAAACGCCTGTGTCTTCTTTTTGTCTCTGCTTCATAGAAATTCAGATATAGGGCCCAGCATGGTGGCTCACGTCTGTAATCCCAGCACTTTGGGAGGCCAAGGTGGGCAGATCACCAGGTCAGGAGATCGAGACCATCCTGGCTAATATGGTGAAATGCGTCTCTACTAAAAATACAAAAAATAAGCCAGGAGTGGTGGTGGGCACCTGTAGTCCCAGCTACTCAGGAGGCTGAGGCAGGAGAATGGCGTGAACCCGGGAGGTATAGCTTGCAGTGAGCCGAGACTGTGCCACTGCACTCTAGCCTGGGTGACAGAGAGAGACTCCATCTCAAAAGAAAAAAAAAAGAAAAGAAATTCAGATATAGACCCAGCTCAACACTGAATATTTTTGTATTAAAAAAACTTTGCTGAAGGTTTGAGGTAATGACGTTATACAGTGCTGCTAAATAAGCCATTTAAACTAAACATTAGACAGCCATGCTCTGACAAGTTCTAAGTAGCCTGACACCCACAATTCTTCATTAGGAGACTCTCTGGAGACTACAGCTTCCACTTTGTTGCCTAAATCCCTTTCTCCCTTGAGTCTCTATTACTTCTTAATTCTTATCCTTTATAGAAAATGTCTGTTTTCCACCCACTCCTCAGCTCTGGACTTGCATTTGCATAACCGAACATTCATTAATAAGATCTGTTAAAAATCAAGGTTCAGGCTGGGCGCAGGGGCTCACGACTGTAATCCCAGCATTTTGGGACGCCGAGGGGGGTGGATCACTTGCGGTCAGGAGTTCGAGACCAGCCTGGACAACGTGGTGAAACCCAGTCTCTACTAAAAATACAAAAATTAGCCTGGCATGGTGGCGAGTGTCTGTAATCCCGGCTACTCAGGAAGCTGAAGCAGGACCATTACTTGAACCTGGGAGGCAGAGATTGCAGTGAGCCGAGACTGCACGATTGCACTCCAGCCTGGGCAACAAGTGGAAAACTCTGTCCAAAAAAAAAAAAAAAGTTCATCAATTCTGAGTGTTACCATTCTGTAAATAAATAAACTACCAGAGACTAAAGTTTCAGCTGTGCCTTGCTTTTCATACCCAAAGCCTCTGTAAATGAAAGGAAGCAGTATAGATATTTACATTCCCCCTGAAATATATAGTGCCAATTCTTACCACGGTTCCCTCCCAAACTCACACATAAACCCAGAAGGCAGAAGTAGTTGCAGTTAATTTTGACTTCAAATTGCATTTTTTTCATTCCACTACCCAAAGAAACCATACAAATTGAGACTGATTACCTGTAAAGATTAAAGAAGAAAGAAAAGGCCGGGTGCGGTGGCTCACGCCTGTAATCCCAGCACTTTGGGAGGCCGAGGCAGGCAGATCACGAGGTCAGGAGATCGAGACCATCCTGGCTAACATGGTGAAACCCCATCTGTACTAAAAATACAAAAAATTAGCCGGGCGTAGTGGCGGGCGCCTGTATTCCCAGCTACTCGGGAGGCTGAGGCAGGAGAATGGCGTGAACCCGGGAGGCGGAGCTTGCAGTGAGCCAAGTTCGCACCACGGCACTCCAGCCTGGGCGAAAGAGCAAGACTCCTCTCAAAAAAAAAAAAAAAAAAAAAAGAAAGAAAAGTAAAAAAAAAGAATATAGCACAGAACTCAGGAAATTGGAAGGAGAGGCCATTGAGAAGCATGATGAAGTGTTTAATTTTGTGTATGTTGGACCTGAAGTCCCTTGTGTTGACTACACGGACATTTTAAGTAGCGAGCTGGACATCCAGGCTCAAAGCAAGAGGATGAGGGCAGTACTGAAGCTTGGATGACATAGAGATCAACACAAAAGTGACGACTAAAACTACGAGAAAAGCCGTGCTTTTCAAAGAGAAAGGAATGAAAGGAAATAAGGAAAGAACAAAGACTGAGCCTTTGGCAATGCCTACAATGCCAGTTGGTGGGAGAAAGAGAAAAACAATGACACAGAAGGAGCCTAAGCATTGTAGTGATTGGAAGAAAATCAAAAGAGCATCAAAACCATGTGTCGTCCCAAAGGCACAAGAAGAGAGAACTTCAAGTAAGAGTAGTCGGTAATATCAGAGGCTCAAGGTAGGACAAGAATAATCACCTCAAAAGGTCTGCAAAAAGACATAATTTTCTTAACACTTTAGTTTTGCAGTGTGTTGGGAATTAATTTCAGTTGCAAGGTGGTAGTGACAGTAGTAGTAGCATTGTTTAACATTAATTGGGCATTTAATGTATGTCCAGGGTTACCAGGTTAAAAAGCTGAGTCCTCATGTAAATTTAAATTTTAGACAAATAATGAATAATTGTTAGGATATATTCCATCTCAGATAAATAATGACTAATTATTAGTATAACTATGTCTAATTTCAGATAACCTGAAATTTAAATTTAACTGGGCATCCTGTATTTTTATTTGTTAAATCTGGCAACCCTACATACACCAAGCACTATGCTGAACATTTTGCATACCTAACTCATTTAATCCTTTTAACAGTTCTGTCTGTTCTTTGCATTACTATAAAGGAATACCTGATTTCCATTCTTGAATCAGTTTTAGGTAACATTTAGCTCACAATTTCCTAGTCACTTTATTTTCCAATTTCATGGAATTTTATCCTATGTATGCATATTTAGCAAAGACTCATAAGAAACCCCTTTGCAGATTTATGGAGCTCCTTTCTGGTATAACTTTCTCCTTGTCAGAGCTCTCCTCTGAAACTTCCAACTACTTCAAACTGCCTGAACTCTGATCTTCATCTCATCACAAGAGACCATTATGATCTGCTTAGAATGTCCCTCCTTGCTACACATTCAAGAATGTGCCTCTAGCCAAAATGCCAGTGTAGTCATCAGGCTAACCTCATTTGTTTCTTTTCTCTCAGGGATCATAGTCTTATGCTTCTGGTTGTTTAATGCCTGAAAACAGTTGTTTTATATGCTTTTTCAAGTTTTCTAGTAGTTTAAGACAGAAAGTTAAATCCAGTCCCTTTACTTCATCATGGACAGAAACAGAATCTGTCATATCATGGTTTAATCTGGAATAATTAATTCTTCAGTCTTACTGTTTTTCTTCACACTCATTTTTGAAGAGTACAGACCAGTTGTTTTTAAACTGTTGGTCAGTTTGGTTTGTCTTATCCATTTGCCTGTAACTAGATTCACCAACTCTCAGTACAAATATCAGAGGCATATGATGAATTGATCATTTTTGCAATATATATTTGGGTTCTCTTCACACCTTTGATGCAGGATTTTTTGCTCCTTGGTTCAGCTTAATCTGGGTTCTTGTCTCACGACCAGGAAAAATTAGGCACACAGACACATTGAAAGGTGAGGAGGGCAGAATTCATTTAGCAAAAGGAAAGCTCTCAACACAAACAGGGGTCCTGCATGCAGGTTTCTACCTCACAAATTGAGTATCAGGGCACCACACACAAGTTGAAGAGGCCAGGCTCCTCCCCAGCATAAGGAAGAAATTATTGGTGGCTCCACCCTATTCCCCAAGTGCCCATGCGGACCCTTACTCTGAGCCACTCCACACTGATTTAATTCCCTTATTGCTCATGTGTTAACGGATGGAATTTTTCACTGTAGGCATGCTTATGCAAGCTTCCATGCACAGTGCTGTGGGCAGGTTGTAGGTTCTCCAGGGACTTTCCCTATTTGCCTAGGCATTTGGCTGTTTCCTGCCTCTATCACCTTGAAATTGTGACAGACTGAAACTGCTTAGCTCTCCCTAGTGGTTAAAATGTATGATCAGACTAATTACTGGAAAAAGCAGTTTGATTAACTGATTAAGTCTATTTGAGGAAAAATTAAAATCCAGGACCGAAATATTGACACAATGGCAAGAAAACAGATCAGCTAATGAAAAGCCATGATGTTAATTATCTAGTACAATAAAAAGTAACTGCCTGAGAAAGACAGTTGTAGTATTTCTTCCTCAGGCTTACATCTGATCTTTTTGCCTAATAAAATCTCACATTTTCCCAAAATGTTTAGCCTTTTCTTGGTATTTATTTATCTCTAGTTGTTCAACAGATGAAATATATATATTTAATATATACTATTATTATAAATATATTATTACATTAAATATAATAAATATATATGAAATATATATATCTTGAAATATGTGAAATATATTTGTTGAAGAAATATATATATATTTTCTAGATGAATACTAATACATATTGAATAGAAGAAAGAGATATCTGTATACTTTCATAGAGCACATTATCCTAAAAATATCACTTCGTATTGTATGATAAATAGCATTTTATTAATATTTATACTAATAGAAAATGATTTTAGCTTTTTACATTTTTTCTTTATAAAATCAAAATAAGTGACTTCATATTTTTATTTGATCAAAGTTTGACTTCTTTCCCGCTCTGTGATTCATAGCTCTTGATAGATAAGAGGTTCTCAATGGTTGGTGTATCTACTGCCCCATTTACAATGGCAGTTTTCATTAAAAATTATAAATGAGGATATAAAATGTCTTAAAAGCATCATTTGAATAATAGAATCAAATACATTGCTAAGATATCAGCTGTTACAGTTTTTATGCTAAAAAACAGAATATCATTTAACGTAGTTGTTAGCACAGCATTCACCTAAACTAGACAGTATTCTATTCATCACTGTCTCTTCTCCTCTCTGGTCAAGGGGATATCACAGTGCCCCCATAGCAAAATAAAAAATGTTTGATTCTGACACCTGCGTTCCTCTCTCCTAACACTAATCTTGCATGTGGCTAAGATTTAATACAAAACTAGCCCAATAGTGTTCTTTTTGCCAATCCTAATATTAATTTTCAAAAGCACATTTTAATCTAAAGTGGCATGCTGGAGCCACTTCATGATGCAATGAGCACTGGCTGTGTATGGAAGCTAACTATCTCAACTATGCAAATGAAGCTGTAACGTCTGTAATTAGAAGGGATCTCACTGTAAATCATTTGACCTGAATAAGCATCTTCATTGCACTTCAGGAAAGGCTTTTTAATTAACAAGGTCTAATAATTTTAAAGGCTTAATGAACAATTACACTAAAACCAATGATAGCACCAAGATGATTCATCATAATTTACTGTTTTTTTTCCTCAGATGTGATTTCTAATTATAGTGTAGGCAGGATCATGATTGAGGTTCTACCCTTATCAATATACCATTTTCATTACAAAATGAATCCTCCCACTGCCTAATGATATGCATTCTAACTAATGGGAAGGAGAAAGATGAAAAAAACTTACATTTATTAAATATCAGTAGTATAAAAGTTTTCTTATACATTAACTTACCATACACACACACACACACACACACATACATGAAATATGAGGAAATGCATATATGTTCAGAAACTTCTCCAAAGATTACAGAGATAACAAGTGAAAGAATTTGGGTTGAACACAGACTTAACAGACTTTAGATCTAACACCCTTTCCACCATATTACATTGTCTCTTATTTTTATAATATTGTAGTTATGTATTGTTATTAATTCAACATCCAAAACCAGTACTTTAACTTCCATTTCTATTTCTGCATTTTGATACATAATTGACTCTCATTTTTAATTTTTAATTTAAGGTGATTTTATTGTTTCCAATGAAAGACACTCTTTATTTAGTATGTCATATGAATTTTAGATGTTCAGCTAATTTATATATAAAAAACATTGGTTGATAGCTACCTATTTCTGTTAAAATTATTGCTGTCTTCATTATATCCATGACTTCTGCTCATTGTCTGAACAAAAAGGTCAATATGGCTTTCCTGTGTCCCCTAATAATACTCACCATTGTCTCGTGAACTCTGAAACTTCTGTATTCACTTCAGTTTTTCTCCATTCATTGCCAAGCTAGTTCATTAGCTTGTCCTATAAGCAAACAGATTTCAGCATTTCAAAGATTTTCTAAACACAATGCAAATATATAGATGTGGTACACTTTTCCTGGGAACTCAAGAGCAGAATGTAGTAGCAATTCTTAGCCCAGATAGCCAATGTCTTTGGGTTTTTTCACCATATCTTATCTGTTTTATTCATCATATTATTAGTTGAATGAATCAAATCCATAACTGAGGACCCTCATTTGTTCTTGACTTTTCAATTAGAAGGTTTTTATTATAAAACCAAACTACCAGAAATCCCAGAATACGTAGTAATGACCTATTAGAATTGATAATGTAGAATTTGCCCCTATCTTAATTGAAATCTTCCAAACTATGATAATCTGAACAATAAGCAAATAAATAAAATTTTCATTGTTCATTCTGCCCTTAATGGGAACTTATTTAATATCAGTAAAATTAGATCTGAACCTGTAAGGTCATAAATAAATAACTGGACAATAAACATAAGGAAAGATTATCTTCCAACCACATTCACATCCCCATGCCAAGCACAAATGTATCAGTTGGGAAATCTAATCTCTCCAGAGGACTAAGATCATCAAATGTTGTGGGCTCCATTAAAGGCTTCACATTTTACTTTAAATTTACCCATGGCCCCATTAAGGTAAAACTCCACAGCTCATATACAAGTGCAATGTAACTCAGATTCTTATTAAACTGACTCAAAACATTTTAAAATGAAAACAATCATTCTAAAAGAAAATGTGCTCTGCAAATGAAAATGGCAAAATAAAAACATTGGTTCTAATATACCCAAGTCCAAGAGTTGATCCAAAAGAAAACCACAAAAGGCCCAAAGGAAAACAGCAACATTAACCACTTTGCATAACAGCTCCCAGTCAGTGAGGACTAATTACAAACTAGCCATCCCATATTTCTATGAAATGAAAACGTAGTCAGTGTAATTGGAGAGCAGATAGTTAAGTCCTCTTCATCTAGCTCTGTATTAATAAAAAGAAGATATTTCCTTCACTATTTGAAAATATGCCATGATGTCATGTTAAGCAAGTCATACATGTTTAATGACAGAGCCTATCAGAAAGGAAATTTAAATCCTAGACCCTGTATCAACAACAAGAAAAATGGGACATGTAGATCTTGCCTCTCTCCTGACCACACTGTCTCCCTACCTTCTCCCCATAGTTCACTGGCATATGTTGGGTAAGAGACAAGCACTATGCCAGGCACCACAACAATATAAAAAGACACAGACATGGTCTTTAACATGCTTTTGCAGATTTCATAAGTTGTAGGGGCTGGGGGCAGGGGTGGGGGATGGGAAGAAAGGAAAGAAAAGAAAATTAATATTTATTTCTAGCAAGAAGCCAAATCGTATAGCAGTTAATATGGGCTCTGAATCCAGGTCACATTGAGTTCACATCCTAGCACTACCACCTACTAGCTTTGTGATCTTGAGTAAATTACTTAACTGTGTTTCAGTTTCCTTATCTGTAGAATAGGGTGATATTAAGTCTACCCATACCCTAATATAGGATAAACAACGAAACATATGATGTAAGCCTTCAATAAATATTTACCACTAACACCAGATACTATATGTCTAGTGCTATCCCAAGTGCTTTTGGAAGCACTCACTTTTGACATTCATATGACCCATAATGACCGTTATGGTAGTTACCCTATTATACAGATGTGAAATTGGGCATACAGAAAATTCAAATTTATTGTCAAATGATATATAGTAAATGGTAGAGTTAATTGGAACTCAGATATGGAATATTGAAGGTACCCAATAAATATATTTTGAACAAATAAATGAAAGGGTTCTGAAGCTTATATTGGCAAAGCTCATACTCTTTTCACTACATGTTCCTATCTGACATGTAAATATCTATAATGCATTTTACCACATGCCAGCTCTAATAAATTTTTAAAGAGCTATAGAAATCCAGTCAATGTTTCCACACTGTGTTAGTCAGGCTTCTCCAAAATCATTTATTATAGAGGCTGAGAAGTCCCAAGCAAACTGATAAGTAGTTCCATCCAAGTCTGAATGCCTAGGAAGAGGAATGCCGTTGGTGTGAGTTCCAGTTCAAAAGCCAGCAGGCTCAAGACCCAAGTAGAGCCAGTGTTTCAGTGTCTGAGTCCAAACACTAATGTTTCAGCTTAAGCAGTCAGGCAGGAGGAGGTCCTTCTTATTTATGACAGAGTCAGCCTTTTTGTTCTATTCGCATCTTCGATTAAGTCCATCCACATTGGTGAGGATAATCTGCTTTGCTTAGTCCACCAATTCAAATGTTAGTCTTATCTAGAAACACCCTCACAGACATACCCACAATAGTGTTTGGTCAAATGTCTGGGCACCTCATGGCTCAGTCAAATTGACACATAAAATTAACCATCACACATACTTTCAAAAACAAACCTAAGCTGGAGCTTTTATAACATGACTTAACAAGATTTCCCTTCCATTTAAGATAGACCTAATTAACTCATGTACTAATTATCTCTCCTGAAAGTGAACTGCAAATTGATTTAATCTTGTTTTCTTCACATTGGTCTTGCTCCTCTCTTGTAATCAAGAACACACCTTTAGGGTAATTATAATTTGCCATACAATTATGTTCAGAAAACTGAGTTTTGAAAATTCTGTTACGCAAGAAAAAAAGGGCAACACATCTTGCCATATAAGACGATGGATACTACAAATCACCCTAGGCTCATGGGGCATGCTTGGTGCCCAAACTCAGATTTACTCTTAGATCTGGCTCTTGACCCCAGATATTGTATCACTTGTCCTCCATTTCTCAGTCTTCCCAGCTCAAGACCTTAAGATTCTAGCATGTGTAGCTTCTGAACCTATTTACTTATTTGTTCAAAATATATTTACTGGGTGCCTTCAATATTACAGGCATTGTTTTGATCTCTGGGGAGGCAGCCGTCAATAAAATAAAGTTCCTGCTTGCATGGAGATAAACGTTCTAGTGGACAAAGATGTCACAGGTGTGACTAGCTAGGGCTGATGTTGGCAATAAAGGAATTTACCAAGACAGTCATGGCTAAAGAAAGGCAGATTTATTACAGAAAATATAAAAATATGTTGCAATGTTGCAACAGGCAGCACAGCAGAGAAGGGGCTATCTGCAAAGAGGCAGGGGCTTGAGAGAAGTTTTATAGGGTCTTGCTAGAGGGGGCTACATGCTGAACTAGGTGGTGCTGTTGGGGCTATGTGTGGACGGAGGTCATTGTGTCCATGGGTTGTTTGTAATTAGCCACCTCTCAGAACAATTATTCATTGTTCTTCTCCACCTGGGGCCCTTCCAAACATGGGGCACCTTCCTTGTTGTTTCTTATTTATATTATCAGGACTCTACATTCTTCCCCTGACAGAACAACAGTGACAAATCTTTGGTATTGGAGTGCATATCTCACCTTCCAACTGTTTCCTTCTGGCCTGGGGCATAGAGTTGACCCTACCTATGGTTGGTGGTCTGTCAGGAGACCTTGTGTGTTATTGTCCCAGATTGTGGGACCTAGGATATTGGATCTTGCTAGAAGAAGGGACTCATCAGAGAGGGGGAGCATGTCAAGGCAAAACTGGTGTCCAGCTGAATCTAGGAGAGATTTGCAAAGGTAGCAGGCATCATTGGGGGGAGACTGATATTCTGTTTGCAGCATCATTTGAAGGTGAAACTGCTGAATTCTAGAAGATAAAAGTTTGTTTCTTAACCCGGTTACCGAAAAGGCAAAAAAGTCTTTTGCAGTGTGGCTGTTTTTCCTTATTGGATGCCCATTTAGATAACCTAGAAGTTAAACTTGATTAAAAAATGTTTCCATTTCATTAGACACGGGAAGAATGTGTTCAGGGTTATGAGTATAGCAGGGGAAGACATGACTCTTAGGAACAACACAAGAAGTTTATTTTTTATTACATTGAGAACTTAGACATATCAAGAAAAGCCATGGTACAGAATTAAATTATGTTAGAGGAAAAAATTGCTTAATTTTTTGACCTTCAAGATGGAACATTTTAGCCTTAGGCCATAATAACAGTTAGAATTAGAGGAAAAAGTTACAGGAGCTGACAAAAACTGGAGAGAGTTATTATCTTAGGCCTTATCCAGGGGAGAAAAAGCTGAAAGTAGCAGAACACTGCAAAAATTGAACTTCTGAGATACGATACTAAGAAGTTGCTTAAAGAAACATAAGAGTAAAACTTGTTACAATTTTATTAACAGCAGATTAATACCTTAAGAAAACCTTGCTTTAACATAAGGGGCCATCATTAGAAAGACTGCCTAAATAATCTCCTTTCAATTATAACCAACTTAATCACATGTAAAATTCCTCTCATAAATTCCCCTTCATGAACCTTCTCACAACTTACACAGACCATCTATGACATGCTTGGACTTTCTGACTTGTCCTAAATATCCTTCCTTTTTTTTTTTTTTTTAGACAGAATTTTGCTCTCGTTGCCCAGGCTGGAGTGCAATGGCGCAATCTTGGCTCACCACAACCTCCACCTCCAGGGTTCAAGCGATTCTCCTGCCTCAGCCTCATAAGTAGCTGGGATTACAGTCATATGCCACCACCCCCTGCTAATTTTCTATTTTTAGTAGACATGGGGTTTCTCTATGTTGGTCAGGCTGGTCTTGAACTCCTGACCTCAGGTGATTTGCCTGCCTTGGCCTCCCAAAGTGCTGGGATTACAGGTGTGAGCTACCACGTCTGGCCAACATCCTTCTTTTTAAACAACCAGTCATTTTACTTTAGGACAAGAATTTATCCTAGAATATCCTTTCTCATATAAAATCTCTTATTTATAATCTTTTTTACTCTTATTTCCTGATTCCCTTTAACTTGTTTTATATAGAGCCTTTAAGTAAACTTTAAATTAGACAAAAATTATTTTCCTTTTATTAGGAAGTTAAGGTTTGTACTGCATGATGCTGTGTGAGCTCTGTGAAGGGGGAGCAAATGAGGAGGTTATCTATGTACTATAGAAGTCACCCCCCCTCGAGAGATTGCTCAGATTTTTTGCTAGGACTTGTTTGAGTAAGTGTGGGCTATGTTGAAACCCCTGAGATAGGACTATATAGGTGCAAGTTTTGGTTAAAGATTTAGGTAGCTTTCAAAGGAGAAAGAGAGCTATTAGAGGGAAACATGAATTCAAAGGTTAAGTAAATATTAAGCAGGTACCCATCTTGGAAAATGTTTGCCCCAAAGGGGTTTGGGGTAATGAGACATTACCAGGGACTGGTGGAAGAATGGCACTTGGTCCCTTAAGTAACACAAAGGGGTGGAAATTTTTTCTTTTCGAGGGAGGGGATACAACTTGCCCTCAGTAACTGACAGGATTTGGTGGAAAGTTGCTCAGAGAAGATTAGGATAGAATAGGCAGTTCTTTAACCCAAAAGGGAAATTCATAATTTTATTTGCCACCTCCAGAGTTGCCCTTAGCTTTGTCTTGCTGATGATGATGTCTGATTTGGAAGCCAGCTAAAGCACAGAGCCCCTTCAGCTCAAGGCCACTGGGGGTTGAGATTCTGTCCCAGGGGCCCTTCAGCCTTCAGAGCAGTCCTGTCTCCAGTGGCTGAGCTTGTGGTATGGGGGCAAGCCATGTGGGACTTTTTCCCATTTATTTCATTGGGCCAGTTTGCTTTCCATTGGCCTGGCCTTCTGCACTGATGGCAGTTACCTGGAGGAGTGTCCTTAGGTCAACCTAGAGGGGGCTGGGGAATTGTAAAGCAGCCAACAGTTGAGCTGTCCCTGTATTTTTCTTTCTTCTTAGACCTGTCCTCCTTATTCTGCTCTCAGTTATAAAAGATTGAGGAGGCTAATTGGAGGGTTTTATGCATAGGGGCCATGCTGTATTATACATGAAAATTAGGTGTTTCTTTTTGAGAGTCAGAAGGTCAAATTTATCCCAATATTTTAGTATGCAACCCAGGGATGAGTCCGAAGGAAGAGACAAGATTTTTCCTATGGTAGGACTGAAAAATAATGAGCCGCTGGGGACTAATGCCCACTGAGACACAAACCACACTTTTTCTTGGGATGTCCCATCAAGGAAAATAGTTCCACTTATGTCCACTGAGGGACTCAGATGCACTTTCTTCCTTTTTTTTTTTCTTTTGAGACAGAGGCTCACTCTTTCACCAGGCTGGAGTGCAGTGGCGCAATCTTGGCTCACTGCAACCTCCACCTCCTGGATTCAAGCAATTCTCCTCCCTCAGCCTCCTGAGTAGCTGGGACTACAGGTGTGCACCACCACTCCCAGCTAATTTTTGTATTTTTAGTAGAAATGGGGTTTTACCATGTTGGCCAGGATGGTCTTGATCTCCTGATCTCATGATCCACCTGCCTCAGCCTCCCAAAGTGCTGGGATTACAGGTGTGAGCCACCACACCCAACCTCAGATGCACTTTCTAAAGAGGTGTCCCACCTATTCGAAAGGAACTGTTGGTGCTGGGACCTTATGCTAGATGGCCAGTTCAGGTACATGGTTATGCTAGGTGATCAGCCCAGATATGAGGAAAAAGGGTAAAGGAAAAACTCAGCCTGATGCCAACCCAGGAAAGGGGCTGAGAAATGGGGGACTCACCATTCCGAGGCCGTTTGAGGTCACCTGATTTGGGAAGGAGCAGCCAGAGCAGGAGTTCTGGCTGTCTTCATGGGAAAACTTAGAGTAAGAAAGAGGGTCTGAGTCATCTAAAACTTGTGTGAATTCGCTCTGGATGAGCTACTGCTGCCAGTCACATCATACATAGAGAGTTTAAGCCAGAAAAGAGAGTGATACAGGAGTTAAAAAGAAATTACTTAAGCAGATAGTCAAGGTAAGAAAGTCCTTGGTAAGGTTCTCCTTTTAATGAAAAGGAGCCCCCAAATTATTTTCTTTTCTAACAAAGAGCAGCCTGTAAAATCGAGCTGCAGACATAGACAAGCAAGCTGGAAGCTTGCACGGGTGAATGCTGGCAGTTGTGCCAATAGGATAAAGCTCTCTGGGACTAGGCATGATCAAAATGGTGGCTTCATCTTCCCTTCTCTTTGCCAGCCACGTGGACAGTAAGGAGCAGACAACATGGTGCCAAGCAGAAAGCCCATTTGCATAATAAGATTAAGGTGGGGTGGCCAGCTTCCCTACATGCTATGTAAACATCAAACCTGGTCCACCCAATCTGTGGGCACTAATTAAATCAGACACCACCTCCTCAAGCCTGTCTATAAAATTTGGTTCACTCGGCCGTGGGCTGCAAGTCCCATTCAAGCACCCCTCTCTCTTGCAAGGGAGAGAGCTGTCTCTTTCTTTTGCTTATTCAACCTCCACTCCTAAACCCACTTCTTGCATCTGCATCCTTGATTCCCTTAGTGTGAGATGACAAACCCCAGGTATTTACCCGAGACAATGACCCTGCTTCATTTGGGGAGACAGTCTTTTTCCCTTCTAGGCAAGGCAGACAAACCTCTTCATCCTTTGGCCTTTAGGCAACACCAGAGACCAGACCTGGTCAGTTACCATCAGTTGCCAAAGGGATATTAGAGGCAGGCTGCTGAAAGGCTGAAAAGGGAAAATAAACTTAGGTTCCTCACCCAAAGAGGTGGTGGCAGTCAGACACTTCCACATGGACACCTTTCATTTCCACCAGAGTGCAGCCCTGGCCAGAGACCTTATGTTGTCTCCATGCTTAGACTCTGTCCTCTAAGGGTCCCGAGTTGGAAAACAGAAAGGGAGAAGGCAGAGAGTCCCACATAGGGAGAGAGGTCTTCATATAGTCACTGTATGGACCAGCAAAGTGTCTCCGGTGCAACCAGCTGGGGCCAGTGTCATGGGTGGTAAAGAAATTTACCAAGACAGTCATGGGTAAAGAAAGGCAGATTTATTAGAGAAAGTATGAAAATATGTTACAAGGTTGCAACAGGCAGCACAGCAGAGAGGGGGCTGTGTGCAAAGAGGCAGGGGCTGGAGGGAAGTTTTATAGGGTCATGCTGGAAGGGCTAAGTATGAAACAAGGTGTTGCTGCTGGGGCTACGTGTGGAATAAGGTCATTGTGCCTGCAGGTTGTTTGTGATTAGCCATCTCTCAGAAAAATTGTTCACTGTTCTTCCCCACCTGGAGCCCTACCCGACCTGAGGCCCCTTCCTCATTGTTACTTACTTATCTTATCAGAACACTACAGAAGAGATGTAACAAATCATCAGTATATCCAGTGGTGAGCTACACAATGGAGAAAAAGCAACAGGGAAAAAAAAGATAGTGTATGCCATCTACAAAATGTTGCAATTTTAAATAAAATGATCAAAGAAAATTTACTGAAAAGATAACAGTTAATCAAACCCACATGTGGAGCCCAATGGAGGAATACTCTAGGCAGAGATAACAGCAAGTGCAAAGATCCTCATGCTAGAAGATGCCTAATGCATTTGAGGAATAGCCAGTAAGACAGGAGTTTGTTGGGCAAGTGGAAAGGTGTAGAAGGTGAGGTCAGAAAAGTAAGAAGCAACTAGATTGGGGAACAGAAGAAATCAATATTAATATCTCACAAAATATCAGGAAGGCAAAAAATGCACAAAGGAACATTATATACTGGTAAAATAAAGAATAGAATAAGATGGTATGCCCCTATTAACATCATTGCACCTAAGAAGGGTGATTCAAAGTATTTCAAGCAGCAATTGACATAAATACAGAAAAAAATATGTAAATGAAAAACAGTAATTGGAGATTTTAACACATCTATCTCCGCAACTGGTAGATGAAAGAGACAAAAATGAACAGATATCAAGAATTTGAACATTATTTTAAATATATGGGTGCTGATACACACACACACACACACATGCACACACACACACACACACACAGAAAAAGGAGAAAAAGAAATCTATACTAAAAAATAAGGCACTCAGGAAATATTTACAAGAGTAGACCATATGTTGAGACAAAAAGGAAGCAACAATAAAAGCAAAAACGTTAATATTATGCAGACTATATATACCGACCATAATGCAATAAAATAATATTAAAATTTAGGCCATGCACGGTGGCTCACACCTGTAATCCTAGCACTTTGGGAGGCCGAGGTGGGGGAATCACTTGAGGTCAGGAGTTCAAGACCAGCCTGGACAACATGGTGAGACCCTGTCAGTACAAAAATACATACACACACACAAATTAGTCAGGCATAGTAGTATGCTCCTGTAGTGCCAGCAACTTGGGAGGCTGAGGCAGGAGAATCACTTGAACCCAGGATGCAGAGGTGGCATTGAGCTGAGATTGCACCACTGCACTCTAGCCTCGGTGACAGAGAGAGACTCCGTCTCAAAAAAAAAAAAAAAATTAGAAAATATTTATTAAAAATATTTAATTAGAAAATAAAAACAAAATAGGGCTTAAAATTTATACATTAGAAAAAACTAAATGGCATATTTCTAAAAAGGAAAATCACATAGGAAAGTTAATATTTTGATGTTGGTGATTATGAAAACAATATACGTTAAAATCAGGGGAATATAGCTAAAAAGAGTATGCATATTTTTTACCCTCAAAGAACCAATTTTCACTTTTTAAGGGTGATACCACCCCTGTTGAGAATGCATGTCCTAGATCTATCTCCCAATTTACAGGAATTGCAGGGCACAGAGAGACAAATTAAGCAACACCACAGGGATGCAATCAGCAAGACCAGAGAGTACTTACATGTTGTTTTTTTTAATGGAAGGATAAAACATGAACATTTTTTTAAATGGTTACCTATAAGGAAATACAACTAATAAGGTGGAATAAACAGTGATGGAAACCAAACTTATTTTAATATATCTCATTTTGTAAAACTGGCTTCGCAACTATTAGTTTTAATAACTAAAATTAAATTAAAAAACTAATTTTCAAATGTAAGATCAAAAATAAAACAAATGAAAATATAAGACAAACTATAGGAAAAATTTAATTTTTTCAACAAATATAAGAAAAAAATTGAGAAGGAGTACACAGATCAAAAGAAACTTAAAAGATAAAACAAATTGCAATGTATAGAACATTTTTCAACACTGATCCCAACAAATGACCTACAAAAAATTTCTGCGATAACTAGGGAAAATTACTAGTAATATATCACTCAGTTATTAATATTGTAAGTGCAATAATGAGATTGTGGTTATATTTCAAAAAAGAATCCCTATTTTTTGGAGATTCACATATAAACATTTGCAAATCAAATGATACACTGTGTGGGAAGGAGAGAAGTGGGACAGGGTACTAAGAAGACTATATTGTCCAGGACTAATTGTTAACACTGGAAGCAGGGTAGATGGAGATTCTCTATTTTGTTCTCTTTCCTTTATATATACTTGAAATTTTCCATTGTAACAGGGTTTTTAAATACTAAGCATTCATCTCAAGAAGTTGAACAAAGAAAAACAGCAAATCCAAAAAAATAAGAATGAAGAAAATAATAAAGGTGAGGGCAGAATAACAGCAAACCTAAATGCTGGTTGTTTAAAAAGATTAATATAATGAGACAAGTATTCACATAGTAACATTAAGAGAAAAAGGAGAAAAGATGAGCATAAGCCAAACTAAGTATGAAAAAGGGAAATGAGAGAGCAGAGATTTAAAAATAAGGAGGAATTGTATACAACTATGCACTAATAACTTTGAAAATATAAGTGAAATGGAAACATTTTAAAAATTGTGTAAAATGCAAAATTGGTGCAAGAAAAAGAGGACTTTAATAGAGCAGTCATAAAGGAAATGGTAATCAAAGACTGCTCCTTCCAAAAAAACTCAGGATGTCTTAGTTTTACAGATAAATTCTATAAAATTTTCAAGAAAAAATTCTTTACTGTCTTTTTAAACATCAATTCATTAGGTTGGTGCAAAAGTAATTGTGGTTTTTGAAAACAATGGCAAAAGCTGCAATTACTTTTGCACCAACCTAATATTTAATGCTTACGATAACTTCACAAGTAAGCTTGTATTAGTTTTATTTTGCATATGAAGAAATTGAGGTTTAGATAGTTTATGTGATTTGTCTACAGGCACAGGGATGGTAAGTGACGGAACTGTCATTCAAACCTGTCTAATTAAGATAAAGACCATGTTCTTTCCTTTATACTTTACCCTTTCTTTTTTTTTAACTTTTATTTTAAGTTCAAGGGTACATGTGCAGGTTTGTTATATAAGTAAACTCATGTCACAGGGGTTTGGTGTACAGATCCTTTTGTCACCCAGGTACTAAGCCTAATAGACAGTAGTTATTTTTTTCTGATCCTCTCCCTTTTCCCACCTTCCACCCTCAAGTAGGCCCCAGAGTCTATTGTTCTCCTTGTGTCCACGTATTCTCCCACTTCTAAGTGAGAACATGTGGTATTTGGTTTTCTGTTGGTGCATTTGTTTGCTAGGGATAATGGCCTCCAGCTCTATCCATGTGCCTGCAAAGGACATCAGCTCATTCTTTTTTATGGCTGCATAGTATTCCATGGTGTATATGTACCACATTTTCTTTGTCCAATCTGTCATTGATGGACATTTAGATTGATTCCATGTCTTTTCTATTGTGAATAATGCTGCAGTGAACATATGCATGCATGTGTCTGTATGATAAAATGATTTATATTACTTTGGGTATATCCAGTAATGGGATTGTTACGTCAAATGGTAGTTCTGCTTTTAGCTCTTTGAAAAATCACCACACTGCTTTCCACAACGGTTGAACAATTTACACTCCCACCAACAGAGTATAAGCATTCCCTTTTCTCTGCAACCTCACCATCAGCTGTTATTTTTTGACTTTTTAATAACAACCACTCTGACTGGTGTGAGATGGAATCTCACTGTGATTTTGTTTTGCATTTCTCTAATGATAAGTGTTGAGCTTTTTTTCATATGCTTGTTGGCTGCATGTATGCCTCCTTTTGAAAAATGTCTGTTCATATCCTTTGCTCACTTTTTTTATGGGGTTGTTTGTTTTTCTGGTACATTTGTTTAAGCTCCTTATAGATGCTGGATATTAGACCTTTGTCAGATGCGTAGTTTGCAAATATTTTCTCCTATTTCATAGGTTGTCTTTTTACTCTGCTGATAGTTTCTCTTGCTGTGCAGAAGCTCTTTAGTTTAATTAGACCCCATTTGCCAAGTTTTGCTTTTATTGCAATTACTTTTGGCATCTTTGTCATGAAATCTTTGCCAGCTCTATGTCCTGAATGGTATTGCCTAGATTGTCTTTCAGGGGTTTTTATAGTTTTGGGTTTACATTTAAATCTTAGTCCATCTTGAATTGATTTTTGTATATGGTGTAAGAAAGGGGTCCAGTTTTAATCTTCTGCATATGGCTAACCAGTTTTATCAGCACCATTTATTGAATAGGGAGTCCTTTCCCCATCGCTTGTTTTTGTCAGCTTTGTCAAAGATCAGATATTGTAGGTGTGCAGTCTTATTTCTGGGCTCTGCCTAGGTCTTTTTATTAGGCTACAGTAATCTTAATTTCAATGTCAGATATGGACACTACAAGAAAATAAAATTATAGTTTTGTTTCATTTATAAATGTACGCAAAAGATACATAAAAATAATATTACCTTAATTAAATCCAAAAGTGCCCTCAAAAAATAGTAATATTGAGCTGAAGAGGGCTTGTGCAAGGAATGTAAGAATGAGTCACCTCAAAAGTATTAGAGTAATTCCTCATGTCAATAGACTAGAGAATTACCTCCACTGATGCCACACAAAATAAGAGTTGGTTGGGCTTAACACGTGCTTTTAATATTAAATTTTAAAAGAAAGCTATAAATGGAAGAAATTCTTTTTATTAATAATAAATAAGATTATAAAAGTTAATCTTTGTCAAGTGGTTACTATGTCAGACACTATGCACTGGGCATCATATATCTCACTTAATCCTTATGGCAATGCTATGCATACTAAGGAGTACTCTTAGAGAGATTAATTTAATAGAGTTGAAAAGTGGCAAAGGATTGATTCAGAACCAGGTCTTTTCAATGACAAAGTCAAATGGTGTTTCCATACTCCATACTGACTCTGTATGAGAACCAAGCCAACTTCATTGGTTTCCATCAAGATGTGCCATCAAGATGTGACTTTGTAGTGGGGTCATTTTACCCTGAGTAGGTCCTGATTACCTTAAGTACAGGTGTCTATGTTTTGGCTTAGAATAATTATAAAGAACATCAGATGCAACTAGACCTCAAGGAAAGAATAATTTAAAAGGTAACAGAGAAAACACTAAATCTGATCCCAGTGGTCTCAAATATGGTAAAGCAAATCAGAATTCGCAGATGGAAAGATCCACAAATCCAGTGTGATCAAGAGCATTCTGAGATGCAGTACACTGATTTCAGTAAGTGAAAGATGGATGTAGCTTTTCATGAACAGCCATAAAATCCATTACAGTTTACAGAAAAGCAGCTATGTACTGATCACAATTTATTATTAGGAGCTTCAAACTCTGTCTAGTGCAGAGATGTCGGGGATGTGATTTTCCTCACCTTGATGTTAAATGGGGACAGATGACAGCCAAGATGAGAAAGTCAGAGTGAAAATCTATAGAAGAGTTCCAGGAACCCTTGTATATAACCTTCCCAGATGAGCTTGACAAAACTGGCAGAGCCAATCTAGAGAGCTAGAGAAAGGAAATGCTGGGGACAGGTACACCTGGAAAATTGGTCCTTGAAAAGTTACCTTTGATTTGCCCTCTGTATAAGCACTCAGGAATATGCTGGGCTTGTTACTAGTTATATACGTCTTGTTGGCAAGCAGAAGAAGAGCTGGGAATCTACAGAATAGTCAAGAAAGGCAGGATTAAAAAAGCAAAAGGTCTGAGAGAAAGGTAGAGGATACTACTCATGCAAAATTCCTGTCCCAATTGATAGTATCATTGGCAGCACCTTTGTGGGGCCCTGAAGACCATTGACAGCTGCCCCTGTGGCTAGAATTGTGGCTGTCTCTACTGATCTGGGTAGCATCTGTATGTTCTTAGTTATATCCTTGACCTACATTAAAAGGAGTTGTTTTAGTTACCAGTATTTATTGGCATCTTTTTATTAATCATATCACAATTCTATTATGACAACAGCAGAAGAAAAGAAGGTTCAAAGATCTCAAAGTCACACAACTTTTATTAGGTTTTGACAAACAGTACTTACTGATATTTAGCTTCTAGTGCTTCTTACTGGGCTATAATGCTGCCTTATGAAAATACTAAGTGTATATTAAAATAAAAAACTGTGATATAAAAGGAGGGATTCAGGACCATTTATTGGCCACCACCTATGCCAGATAATGCATATATGTTAACTCTTTATAGCAAACCATTTTATAAAGAACAAAACTTTTGCCATGGATGTGATTGAAGACTACATTTTTTAGACATAGTTAGGTGTCGACATATGACTATGTTCTAGTCAATGATAATATAAAGAAGGATTTTTAGAAAATTCTGGGGAGTGCTCTTTAAAGGTGGGATCATGCCATTCTTTGCTTTCTCCATTCTGTTAGTGCATGTGAGGCTGGAATTCCAGCAGCTATTTGGGATCTTTAAGGCAAAGACCACACCTTAGAGGGTCAGAGCTGGTTTATGCCCAATCATAAGGCTTCTGTACCATACTTCTTGTCTTCTCCTGTATGAGGGAGAAAAATGTTCTTAATATAATTTAGCCAGCATTGATTTAGGGTTTTCATTATATGCCACTGAACCTAATTGTAACTGGTAGAAGAACATAACTAACATTCCAATTTCACAAACCTAGTAAACAATAAAGGCAGGATTCAAACCTGTTCCAAGTCACATCTGAATGAGGCCAAAGTATTCTAGAAAATAATCCAGTGAAGATAAATATGTCTTTTAGATTTAGTTCTCCAGGAAACAGATTCTGAGATAGAAGTTGGAGATTTGAATAGAAGAAACTGAACTGGGAAATTCTATCAGGAACCACCTCCATAAGGACTGGACATAAGAAAAAAATGAACTGCGAATTCAGTTGCAATTGAGGATTCAGTAAATCCCATGGGAAACTTCAAAGTGGGAAGGCTCTTTAGAGATGTCTCAAATGTAGGGAGGAGAGCAGGTCATTTGAGCCCCACCTTAGCCAGTCATTGAATGCCAGCTGTCCTCAGTGAAGGGTCATAGCCTTGGGTGAGGTAGCTCCTGGGAAGGGGCTCCACTATGAGCCAGCACCTGAGCTAACACTCCAAACTAGAGAAACCAGTGCCTTTGTTCTGTAGTGGTCCCTAGGTGACACCAGAGCCTCCACTGTAATGTGTTCACTATTAATGAGATAATCAAAAGGACTTAAATCTGTTTCAAATATGATCTTAGAACATATGTTCACAGTCACTCACTTCAGTGTGACACATACTTGAATATCCAATGTATGCAAGGTGCTATGCAAACTACCATGAGAAATACAAGGATGCTTTGGATATATGTTCAGTTCTCAAGAGAACAAAATGTAGATGATAATGATGTATCATGCAAGGCTGAAAATGACATTTGTAATAAAAGAAACAAACATATGTCCTGAGAATTCAGAGGAGGAAGACATTATTTCCATCTGAGAAATTAGGAACATTTTTATGGAAATGCCAGCACTTCAGCTGGACCTTGTAAGTGGGTAAGATTGGAACACGTAAAGACAAGAGTGGGCTTATGAGAGGTATTTTAAGGTGAGGAAATAATGGCAACAGAGATGAGTAAGAAGAAAGTTTCATTTGGTTTAAGTATAAAGTAATGAAGGGAGATAGAAAAACTTCCCATAACAGAAGAAGATTAAGGAATATTTTGCCAAGAGTTGCAAACTACGGAACTAATTCCATAAGCATGAGGGGCCGCTTGAAGCACTTGGAGCTAGAGAATGACATACCAGAAGCTTTATTTCAGGAATATTAATCTGGATTAGAGAAAAATATATGCCCTTAAAATCATCATCATCTGCTCTTTAGAGAGGAAGAAATATCACAACTATTGTCTGTCAGGCAGTTACTTTATATGGTGTACCAAATAAGTAATGTCATGGTTTTTCATTAGCCGATTTTCTTCCCATTGTGTCAATATTTCAGTCCTGGATTTTAATCTTATCTCAAAAAGACATTGTCTTTATTCAAACTGCTTTTTCCAGTAATTAGTCTGGTTATACACTTTAACCACTAGGGAGAGCTCAGGGATCTCAGTCACTCATTCCAGCCCAAGATCCAATAAGAGCCAAGGTCAAAATAGAGACTTCAAGGACATCCAGTGGGGACAAAATTAGCAACACAGCACACCCAAACTTCCCAAAGAAAATAATTTACTGTTAGAGATATGCTAGAAGAAAAAATCAACTGTTTGATAAATATGTCACCATTCTGTTATTTATGTAATAGGAAAGAATTAAAACATACCAAAACAAAACAAAAATGCACACTGTAGCCTAATTCAGTGATGATGACAGTTCTGTCTCTAGGTGTAGTGGTTAGAAGTGCAGGCTCCAGAGTGTCAGATCCTGGCTCTGTCACTTACGACCTGTATTCCTTGTCCAAATTACTAGACAGCTCTAAACCCAGTTTGTCATCTGCAAAACTGGGTCACTAATTGTGTCTGCCTCAAGGGATTTCTAAAGATTAAATGAGTTACTATATACTAGACACTTACAACAGTGTCTGGCACAAAGTAACCACCCAGTAAATGTCAATAATCATCATCATCATCATCATCATCATCATCATCTTGCTGATACATGTCACCTACTCACACAAATTTTTGTCATGTTGACATATTTGCACTGCTTTACATAGCTCTGTATATGCGTTTCTTATTATCATTCAGATATTCAATATCAATGTTTAGTCAACTGTTTTCTTTCTTGACAACTCAGATTATTTTTAAACAATATTCAAATTAAACTACTTCTTTTTTTAATCCTGAAAATCTCTCAGTAGCTGTAATTCTCTAGCAGCATCTTTCCATCTGTTGCTTCCCCTCCACCCTTCCACCTTCCTTTTCCACATTTTGTTCAGAAATAACAGAACAGATTAGGCAGCAGTCATCAAGATCCCTGGGTCCTGAAAGAGCTGTGTCCTACTAAACAGTAATTGCTGAGGACCACAAACACACTGACTGACTCAAGCCAACACAAAGCCTTTCTCTAGACATTATTCATTCATGCTAGGTCTGTGTCACCACCATTGGGGTAGAGTTGGGTAGAAGAAAGAAAGGTTAGTGCCTTCTTCCTCTATACTATTTTCTGTTTTCTCTTGCTCCCAGATTAAGTTATGGTTGTGCTAAAAAGGCCAAGCAGGAGCAGAAAGGCACCTGTAGGAAAGGTGTGAACACACCTTAAGTGTTAACACCTTTAATAATTAAGAAGGAGGGAAGTCCTTCTTAAGTTGTCCACAAGTTGTCCAGCCAAGTGCCCTCACTCTAGAGATCACTTAGTAATATAGGAAGAAGGCTCTTAACCTTCCTCCATGGGTAAGACCAAGGGGACAGATCTCACACGTTCCCTGTTGTAGACCACCTTCCAGGTATGTGGGACTGCAAAATTCCCTTCCCAACCAGCCCAGAACTTCTTCCAGAGTCTGCTCACTTCATTGGTCTTCACTAGGTCCAGAGCAACTATTTATACAAGATGGACAGAGCTTGGATGTGCTGACAATGGCATCCACCCATGTGAATGTAAAGCCCTTTGTGATACATGACAGAGCCCAGGGTTCGCAAAGAATGGAGCAGGCTGCAGGCCTCAGCCAGTGGGTAGGGGCCATACACCCAGTGCTGCCACATTCCAGCATAGAACCCAGAGGAACTTAGGATTCCTAAATTCGAACTTGGTCTTCCAGCCATTGTGAAGCTAGGAACAAGGTAGGACGATAGAATGTAATTTACATAGCACTCTGTTAGTTTAGTTAATAACTCTTTTAATATTTATGTTGTAAGTCCCCATTTGTACTCATGTGCCACGTCATGTTAACATGAGCATTTGCCTGCATCATGCTCTACATTTACCATTCCTTAAGAACCAAGGGTGGCCTAAAAGATCAGAAGCCTAAAAGCATTTGGGTCATGAACCAGGACAGTTTATCCTAACTAATAGTACAGAAACCAGTAGGGATAGGCACTTTAAAATGCCTAGATGATTCAAGTACCTTTGTAACTCAGCACCTAGCATAGTGACTTGTCAAATGAAAAACGAATAAATGAATGAACTCCGATTTTCCCCAGGCTCAGACAACTTGAGAAACTTGAATATAGCCTTCCATTTGGCAGCAGCATTGCCGGTAATATGTGCAAGTGTCTTTGTGCCTGAGGAGCAATGAAGCTGATAAATAATAACAATAGCTTTGAAATTTGCGTAAAATGCATATAGAAAGAACTATTTTCTGCTTTTTAACAACACATTGAGGTACTCACATGTGTAAACCAGGAATGCTACACTTAGAAATAAGTGCCACTTATGCTTAGCTCCTCGATTACATATTCAAATAAATGTACACAGTTTTGTTTGAATGTGTGTAATCCTATGTGAATGGGAACATTCAAACAAACTCATTTGGTCCATTTATTTAGATCTCTGATGGCTCATTCTAGTAAAATGTGTGTACTTTCCCCGTTTTTCTTTTCAAGCCATTAACTGTAAGAAACATAATTTAAAACATTTTGTTAAAATAGCATTAAGGATGGTGGGTTTTTTTTCTTTTCTTTCTTTCTGGTGCTGCTCCATTGAACTGCAATGCATAAAAATGAATGCATTGCCACAAAAATGAATATACATCACGTACAACCTCAACAACATTCTACTGAATAAAATGCCCTCATGTATAACAATGAATTGTTTTATGTATAAAGAAAAAATATTGGTTCTACCAGAACTAAAGAGAAAAGAAATGCTTCTTTGCCTCCCCTACCACTTCAACTATTGTGGATTGCAGGATTGGTTGGGGGAAGATGGAAAATAGGTTTTTATCATTATATAAATGTTTAGCAGGTGATGGGGAAAAAAAACAGCTCCAGGAAATTAGAAGAATGTTTTTGTGTGTGAGGTATGTGGGCTTTTGCAATCTTGTAAGTGTGCTTCACAGCCACTGATCTGAGGAGTGATGGGATTGGAGCTGAATTTCCAAAAGGTTAATCTTGGAGCCATGTGTAAAAGGGCAAAGGAGAAAGAGTAACTGGGAGAAAGGGGAGGAAATAACTCTTAGTCTCAATGGAGTAACAGGGGCCTGAAATGGGGTCATAGCAACTGCAAAGGGAGATCGGGATGTGGTCAGCAAGTACTGATGATGGAGAAAGGAATGCGGGATTTGCAATCAAAAGAGTATTACTGCCTGGGCCAGGCACGGTGGTTCACACCTGTAATCCCAGCACTTTGGGAGGCAGAGGCAGGAAGATCACCTGAGGTCAGGAGTTTGAGACCAGCCTGGCCAACATATAGTGAAACCCTATCTCTACTAAAAATACAAAAATTAGCTGAGCGTGGTGGCGCATGCCTGTAGTGCCAGCTACTTGGGAAGCTGAGGCAGAAGAATCACTTGAACCTGGGAGGTGGAGATTGCAGTGAGCCAAGATCACACCACTGCACTTCAGCCTGGGCAACAGAGAGAGACACTGTCTCTCCAAAAAAAAATATATTACTGCCTGTCCTCTATCCTGAACCACAGCCCTTCACTTTAGTGCTCTGATGGCCTTAACACACAGGGGTATCTTTCAGAAACTCAGAATACTCATGATCCAGACTGAACTTACCATCTTTTATTTTATTTTTTTCCACACAGTTCAGGGATATGTTAAAATTTTCCCCATCCTAGGAAACATTCTTTAATACTGTTTCTCTGGTCAACTCTGAGTCTCTATCATCAAATTACCTTTGCCTCTTGTCTCACACATGTTTAACCACAAATTTCCTTCCTGCCTCACTGTTCGAGAGGGGATAGCATTTGGACAAGGACAAAAATGGTAAAATGAGCCTTAGACGGCAAGGGTGAAGGGATGGGCAACAAGTGCCTGCCTACCTTTTAGGCTTCTCATATCTCTCTCTGGTCCATTTCAGATAGTAAGATGAGGCATAAAATGATTATCTGGGAGGATGGTTTTCTTCAGGGTTTGAGAGGAGCCAGGGTGGGCACAGAGGACCAACTTGAGCCAGCTTAAGCCCCAGCCAGTTCATTAAATAAAAATTCAAGCCAAGACCCCCACAAAAACAAAGTGTGCATTTGGCCGCAGCAGCACTTTGTGTTTTTCTGAGCAAACGCAACCTGGCAAAAGTCAGACCACTCTTCACATCTGGCATAGTTGGAAGGAGAGGTTCCCAACGGCAGGAAAGCCTATTAATGCCTCTACCCAGTGGAACCTTGCTTCCATTCCCATTGCTTTATAGAAACGACTCTAGGAAATGACCTTTTCACTTCCCACCTGTGCACCCTCTACCTCGTGCTTCCTGGCTCTCTGTGGTGGTCCCTGGGCACTCCTGCTTCTTTGTCTCCAGGTGATGTCTGGCTCCCTCCACCCTCTCCAACTGCTCATGTGCAGCCTGCACCTCAAGCTCTTCTTCCTCCTCCTCCTTCTTGCCCTTATCTCTCTTCTGGATTTTTTTCTCCACCAGAAATCTTAATTCATCATATGGCTTCAAAATCCACATCCACCAAGCTAACTCCTACATCTCTATCTCTAGTTCCAAAATCTCACCTAAGCTCCAGCTTCATATTTTCAAATGTCTGCCAGGAATCTTCTGATATTTTTCAGGCTTCTCCAAATGAATGCATCCAAAATGAAGCCTAGCAGCCTACTTTCCAAACCTGCTTTTTCTTCTAAAGTTCCCTATAACACAAGGCTCCCCGACATTCGTACTCAAAGTCTAATTGTTATTTATTCATTCACTGAAAGAAAGCCCTAACTGAATACCTGTCATGCTCCGCGCACTGAGTTAGCCTCTGGGTACACATTCCTGCCTTAGGCACCTTTAACTCATTTTTTCTTTATTAGTCCATCTATTGCTAAATTCTAACAACTCTATCTTGGTAATATCTTTCAAATTCATTCTGTTTTATGGAGTCTAGCTTTTACTATTCAAATTCAGACATTTGTCAGTTCTTAGGTGGATCATTGCTGTGGCCTCCCACAGTATATTCCTCCTTTCTAATTCATTTGACAGTTCATCCCCAAATTAATCTTTTCAAAACACAATTTTCATGGATCAGATGCCAACATAGAGTGGAAAGACAGCTGCATCCCAACAAGTTATGTGACCCTTTGCAAATCACTTACTACCTTTTCTTAGCCTGTTCCTTCTTTTGTAAAATGGGACTAATGATTCTTTCCTCATCAGGGATGTTGCCAAGATTAATGAAATGACAATACCATTATTCTAAGTACTTTCACATATTGCTTCATTAAATCCTTTCAACAATGTCATGAAGTATGTACTATTAGAATATCCTTTTCATAGATAAGGAAACTGAGGCACAATGAGGGAAAGTATTAATAATTTGCCTTAACTCATACGGCTAAGTAGTACAAATTCAGGATTGGAACCTAGGCAGTCGGATTCTAGAGTATAGGCTCTTGCCTGACACGTAGGCAAAAAACAGGAATTAAAATGTTAGTTCCTGTCATCTTCCCAGATATATATGAGCTTATTTTTCTCCTTTTTGCACAAACTAGATAGAGTTACATTTCTAACACTTGCAACTGAGTCTTAATACACGTGCCAACCAGTTGAGTTCAGCTCTGGTGAATAGCAGGGAGCACAGGAGCATCTCTGGCGGCCAACAAATCAAACTCCACACAAAGCCTTGTAACTTATTAATAATCTCTTTCAAATACATACAAAACATTTTGTTAAAAGGAAGAATGCACAGAAAGCTTGACAAAAGCATATTTCTAAAGTAAATTCTCTAAACAAAATCTCAAATGTTTACTCAAAGGCACAGGTAACTTCCAACAATCATCTTTGTAGTTCAGAGTGTATAGTTTAGATGTCGAAGTTCCTCTCTATACTAGTATTGTTAGTGTCTCACTTGAAGTGAACCTGTTGATAAGCTAATAAACTTGAACTTGGCACATAATCTGCATTTGTTCTTCCATTTCAGGTTATTTACTTACTCATTTAACCATCAGTCAAATATTGGAGCAAAGTTTTAGATTAATGTGTTAGATAGCATTGCCACCAGAAAAAGGGTTGTTAATCGTGCTGATGTCTACTTTGCATTGACAAATAAATATTTCATTCAATAAGAGCTTTGTCTGTTAAATGTCTTACCACCCTGAAGCCAAAACTCTACTTTTACTTACCCATTCTTTCCCTCCCCAGCCATAAAATGGACTCAAGTCTTCAGCCCTGGGAGTGATCTCAGCGTGTCTTCTCTGCAGCAGGACTTAGTAAGAGAGCCGTCATTTAGACTGCTCAGGTTTATCTTTTTATCCTGAGGATGCACATTGCACACACAGAATTTCTTTTTAAATTATACAATTTAAATTAAGTAGCTTCAGCTATGCTGGCATTGTGAGCAAAGAATGTGGAACAGGAGTTTTGAATTGTTTCTCATAGAGTATCTGCATATAGAGATGACGAATGCTAGCTTTACAATAATGTTGTATAAAAATCAACCAACTAAATGAGTTTAATACAAGTCTGATGAAATAACAATACACCTGGCTGTATGTAATTTACAGGATCTTAATAATTTGTATTGAGTTTTCAAAGCTCAAGGCTAAATAAATAGCCTGAAGTTTGAGCACTAATGTATTACCAATATCTTGCTGCATTCCAGTACAGAAGGCATAAAGCTGAGCCGGATGTATTGTCTGGGTTAGAATTAATCTTTAGGCAGGCAGATGGCTTTTTATTTTTAAACAATTTATGTGAATTTTTCTCATCTCTGAAGCAAGCCTCATTAAGATTTATGGGCTTTGCAAATAATTCTGAAAGTTTTTATGGAGCCACAAGTTTGTTCTTTAAAATATCCAATCTCATGTTTGAGGAAAATGATAAACAGGTGACTTGGTCACTTCTATGTGATTCTCTCAATGAGAGGATTGACTATCAATAAATAAGCTCATCTTCTTTTTGAAATGTTAGGTTTTTAAATTTACCTTACTTATCTGCAGATAACAAGTACATAAGAAGGATGAAGCATCTGTACTAACGGTTCCACTAAATCTCCCTTTTTTGACTCATGAAATTCAGGAAAGCCCAAGGAAGACTTTAGAGTAATAACAACAGCTTTATTAACCATCAGAGTAATCAATTACTTTAAATCCTCCCAATGGCTTCCCATCACCTATATAATAAAATTCAAACCCCTTAGCCTAATAAATTGTTGATGACCACCACCCTACGTACCATTCACATCTCACTGTAGCTCTCCTTGCAGATAACTCATGAACCTCAGAAGCTAATCCATCCACCCATCCACCCATATTCCATACTAGTTCCTACCTCCGAGCCTCTGCTGCTGCTTCCCTTCACCTAGAGGCACTTCTCCCTCCTATTAGCCCATCAAATAACACTTTCAAGATCAGGTTAAGTATAAACTCCTTCGTGTAGCTCCCTTAGGACTCTATTCCCACTCAGCGAGAGTTGACCTGCTTCTTTGTTTTCAACCATACTGTGCATATGTTCTTATAATAACATCAGTAACACTTTATTAAACTTATTTACATATATGTATATCACCATTAAGAGATTATGAACTCCTTGAGTACAGAGACCATTTTATTTATCTTTATACTCTTAGTGATTAAAACATAGCTCACATACATTAGATAACAAATGGTGAGTGAATAAACAAACACATAAACAAATAAACTTTGCTTCTACAATAAAATTGAAAACTGGAAGGAAAGTTGAGCTGGGCAAGTTAGCTCAAATTTCTTAATCATCCTTTAAAAGTTCTATCTGAGCAGACAACAAGACATGACTTAAAAGCGAAGGATTTTTTCTGTTGAGAACAAGAGGTCTGAAACACACGTGCAGGTCATTATGGCTACAAACCTAATGCCCTTAAAGTCTGAGGTGATGAAAACAACAAAGATTTTGTTACTCTTCTGGGAAAACCAACAGTTCACACAAACGACTGTTGTTTTACAGAGAAATAAGCACCTTATTTTTTTTTAATTTGCCATTTAAGTGTATGCCTGTTTAAAATACAGATTCCTTGACCCCATGCCAGCCCCACTGAATGAATCTGAATCTCTGAGGATGCGGACCATGTGGCTGCATTTTTTGGAAGCTTCTCAAACGTTTCCTAAAGTTTGATAACCACTTTTCTTCAGCTGGTAGACATTGATAAGCATCAGTTTACTCCAAATGTCCCAGGTACTGCAGAGGGCTGCGATTGTTTCTTCCCGTTTCCTGACAGTTCTTAGAACTGGAGCTTTTAATTTTTCTTCTCTAATGCAAAGCTAGCAGCCCAATTATACGTGACTTTCTGACCCCCAAATCATATTATTGCAAGGCACATTTTTTGAGGTTTGCTTTGAAAAGCACTTCAAAGTGACAGATAATTCAGATTTCTCTGATTTATCTAATTAAAACTCTAAGCCCTGCTGGGCACACCACACCTGTGCTCTGCTTTCTGCACTAGTAGCATCCAATTTGCTGTAGGGCACAGGTCTATGGGCTTGAATCTGATCAAGCATAACATTAGTTTCAGAATATATTAATTAATATAATTATGTAATTAATGCCAGTAGGTGAATTAATATAAGATTTTATGGGGTAAATTATATGCAGTACATGTTAGAAATATGCTATAAAATATTTCCAATCAGCTAAAGTTACATTATTATGGTATTTTCAGCAAGTTTACACAAATGTAGTAAGATTTAATTGTCCTCTTACATGTCTAATTTACCAGGATATTATTTTATTCTTTTAGCTCTGGGTCCTGAAAGCTCTCCAGGTCAGGCCACAGTTGTGTTATTATTTCATTGTTGATCTCACGAACTTTTCAACTTACCTATGAAGTAGAATTTGATCTGTTTGAACAATAGAGAGTATATGAGTTTTTGAGTAATGAGTCAAATGTTCAAACAATAGTTTTTTTCTGAGGTTAGTGCCACAATTGCAAAATAAACCATTTCCAAGGAAGTCTAATGGCGATCATTCCTCAAATTCTTCTCTTAGAAAAATGGGCTGTACCTTGAGGTGGTTGCTTGTTTTTATTTGCCTTTTCAGTGATTTCATTGAAGAGTAGATATATAGTTTACTTCCACCTATAAATTCATGAAACTGTAGTATATACGAGCCAGTAGGACTTTTGAGGTTAACTTCCTTGTTCAAAGTAAGGTCAGTGGCAAAAATGGGACTACAATCAGCTCTACTCTTTCTATGGTAACCAAATACCCCATTTTCCTAAAAATTATCTTCAACCTCTTTTCCTTTTCCCTGTTTGTTCACCTTTTACTTAGCTCTTCAGGAATGCAGTTAAAACCTTTACCTTCACTCCACTAGGCACTTACTGCACTGCAAGTTTATCTATGTGTTTACTCAGAAGTTCCAGGGACAGAACCTTGAAACAAACCAGGCACTTCCAGAACTATCTCCCCCACTGCGAGATTGCCTCCAGACAAGTGCTAATTTACAGCCTACCTTTGCCCGTGATGGCATCACCCAGACCACCCAATGAATAAGACATTGAACAAGTCATGTAGACCTGGCACCTCCTTGCTCACTCCCCTGCATGCTATTCACGCTAAGTTCCCCTTTAAAGACCCTGCTTTCTGCCCTTCTGAAAGCTGAAGTGGTGCCCTCAAGGCAGGCGCCTGTACTACCTCCCCTCAGCTAGCTCTGGAATAAGGTCACTTTGTGTCTACCAGACCTCGCTCTTGTTAATTGGACACTGCCAGTGGCGAGCAACTGGACTTGCATTTGGTTACACGACTAATGACGCTTTCTCTTGTTTTATAAATTCAACTTAATTGATTTAACATATGCAAATTACATGCCTACTTTGTATAAAGGAAACATCTTTTTAAACATATAAGGTTTTCTTTAGGTAGGGCATGGTGTTTTATGCCTGTAATTGCCTGTAATCCCAGCACTGTGAGAAGCCCAGACAGAAGAATCACTTGAGGCCATGGGTTTGAGACCAGTCTGGGCCACAAAGGAAACCCCATGTCTTCAAAAATTTTTTTTAAATTTTTTTAAAAAGTGATCACTGGGGTGTGGTGGCTCATGACTGTAATCTCAGCACTTTGGGAGGCTGAGACAAGCAGATTGCTTGAGACCAGGAGTTCGAGCACAGACTGGGCAACATGGTGAAACTCTGTCTCTACAACAAATACAAAAATTAGCCAGGCATGGTGGTACATGTTGGTAGTCCCAGCTATTCAAGAGGCTGAGGTGGGAGGATCACTTGAAACCAGGAGATGGAGGTTGCAGTGAGCCAAGATCATGACACTGTACTCCAACCTAGGTGACAGAGTGAGACTCTGTTTCAAAAAATATAAAATAAAAGTGATTACCCCAAAATATCTGCCACAAATCTCTCTTTTAATACAAGACACCATTTCTTTATAAAGTTTTTGTTAAAACTAAATGTATAACGATAGTAATAACATTAACCTGACAAAAAAAATATTATATGTCCATTCATGTATTTGTTCATTCATCCACTCAATTATCAAGCATTTATTTAGAGTCCCATCGTGTAAGGCACAGCTAGGTCTAAGGCTATGTAGATAACTAGAAAGGGTTTCTGCCCTTGCAGAATTTATGGTTTAGTGGGGAGAGACAGAGCTATCAATCAATAAACAAAAACATACACATTTTGATCCAGGCAAGGAAATGCTGAAATAGTGGTTTAAAATACAACATGAAGAAGTCAACACGATAACATTTGTGATGGGTTTTGAAGTATTACCTGACCACCTATTTTGAACATTTGAATGCAATTAATGGGTCCCTGGCAGTGTCATGCTTGGAGTTACCATCTATCAGGTATAAGAAATTCAGACTCACTTCACAACTCTCATTTTCTTCTCTTTTATACATCAAAGGAGGAGTAGGTATCAGTTTTGCCTTAACCCAGTTTGCTAACTAATTCATGGCAACTGAACCTTTAAAACTGACTTTGGCAGGCAGTGTTGGAAGCACGGGGTTTCGGTGGTTACTCCAGGGAATAAGGCAGCATCTTATCACAGTTGTAAAGACCCTTTGAGGGTGGAAGAACCCACTCCTCAGCATTATGCTCTGAGAAGAGACCTACTTTATACAAAGTAAGCATCTAAATTGTATATGTTAAATCAATTAACTTGAATTTATAAAACAGTAGAAAGCATCATTAGTAGTATAACCAAATGCAAATGGTCCTTGAAGATCAGTGCTCTGTCATCCTTTCACCTGTTTATATTCACAGAACACAGAACTGGCCCAGAGTGGTGAGGTTGCTCAGGTTGCAGAGGGCCTGTCATTTCAGCGGATGGTGACTGGGTAACCAGCTGTGAGGCAAAGCCTTTCAGGAGCAACAGCAAGACCTAAAGAGGGGAGTGTGGATGGCAGCACTTCTGTGGAGGAAGCTGTCTCTAAAGGCTATTTGAGGAAGGTATAGTGTTTGATTCAAATGACTTCCCACCCTAATGGGCCCAAAGTGTTTGAGACTTTCCTGAGCTGTTTTTTCAGTTCACCTGTCCAGTTGCTTCCTGGAGAGCAAAGTGGCTGGGTCAGAACTAGTTCCAGGGTTTGCTGCATCATGGTAGCAGAATCCAACTCTTTGCTCCTTCCCACAACTCAAAACTACTTCCAGTCCTGACTTTCGCAATTGCAATAAGAATTGTCACCTTTCTCTGTCACTGAGATTTGGTAAGGAACATCCTAGTCCACCAGAAAACCAAATCCCAACTCAGTTTCTTCTTCCTGGAATGTCCACATGCTTCTTATTTATCAAATCCTTTTCAAGAACACTCTGATTCCAACGCTAAGAGAGGCTGGCTTCCATAAATCAAAAGAAAATGTCTATATACCTCGTCCACAGAAGGGAGGGGTCCTTAAGATACTTAACAACGAACTTCTATCTCTAAGCAGTATAGCACTGTGGTTCAAAGTGAAGACTTTAGAGCCAGATTCCTTGCATTTGAGATTTCCTGGCTCTACCACTTACTATCTGTGTAATTTTAAATTTTCTGTGTCAACTCATTTGTAAAATAGACATTGTAATAGCCCCTACTTCAGGGAGTTGCTATACTACCTATAATTAAAACAGATAAAGCATTTAGATCAAAGTAAGTAAGCACAATGTAAATGTTAGTGAGTACCATTATTTTACTAAAAGCAGCTGCAAGCTGCTTTAATAAGAAACAAAGATCTCTGTGGTAGAATGCTTTACTACAGAAGGAAGAATAAGAAATTGTTAAGGAGGACGGGCACAGTGGATCACCACTGTAATCTCAGCACTTTGGGAGGCCGAGGTGGGTGGATCACCTGAGGTCAGGAGTTTGAGACCAGCCTGACCAATATGGTGAAACCCTGTCTCTACTAAAAATACAAAAATTAGGTGGCATGTGCCTGTAGTCTCAGCTACTCGGGAGGCTGACATGGGAGAATTGCTTGAACTTGGGAGGTAGAGGTTGCAGTGAGCCAAAAGCATGCCACTCCACTCCAGCCTGGGTGATAGAGAATCTGTCTCAAAAAAAAAAGAAATTTTTAAACAAACATTCAAGACATCTCAAAAGAAGAGAAAATATAAAAGTATGAAGGTTTTCAATCTTTCAACAAATATTTATTGAGGCCCTATTCAAAGCAAAAGGAATACAGCCATGAACAAAACAGACCACAGTCTCTGCCCCCATGGAGTTAATATTTAATAGGGGTAGAAGGACAGATAAATACACAAGATACTTAAGTAAAATGACTAATATATCAGATCATGATGATAACTCTGAGAAAAAAAATAAATGGAATGGGGGATAGAAATTAGAAAAAAAGGTGCAATTGTAGTTATGGTGGTCAGGGAAGGGTTTATTGACATGCTAATATTTTCACATGGACCAGAAGGAGGTAAGGAGTCAATCCACTGGCAAACCAGGGGAAGATTTTGCAAGTTTTTTGTAAAGTTTCACAAGTGGAAACTTGCATGGTGTGTGTGAACAACAGCAAGAAGGCCAGTACAGTTGGGGCAGAGTGAGGGAGGGAAGGATTGATAGAAGATAATGTCGAAGAGGTAGCAGGGAGCCAGATAATGTATGCTTTCTCTATTAGACAAGGTTCTCTAGAGGGACAAGACTAATAGCATGGATGTGTATACGAATGGGAGTTTATTAAGGAGTTTTGACTCACATGATCACCAGGTTAAGTCCCACAACAGGCCATCTCCAAGCTGAGGAGCAAGGAAGCCAGTCCTAAAACCTCAAAAGTAGGGAAGCCGTCAGTGCAACCTTCAGTCTGTGGCTGAAGGCCTGAGAGTCCCTGGCAAACCACTGGTACAGGTCCAAGAGTCCAAAAGCTGAAGGACTTGGAGTCTGATGTTCGACGGCAGGAAGCATCCAGCTCTGGAGAAAGATGGAGGCCAGAAGACTCAGCCATTCTAGTCCCTCCACGTTCCTCTGCCTGCTTTTGTCCTAGCCGCTGCTAGCAGCTGACTAGATGGTGCCCACCCAGATTGAGGATCTGCCTCTCCCAGTTCACTGACTCAGCTGTTAATCTCCTTTGGCAACACCCTCATAGACATAGCCAGGAACTATACCTTGCATCCTTCCATCCAATCAAGTTGACAATATTAACCATTACAAGTCCACCCCTTGTCAATTTGAACCCATACACATCTCCTGAAATAATACATACTCTTCAAATAAAGACAATAATAAGGTCATAATTACACCTAGCATAATACAGTTATTATTTGTATAACCGAAAGTGCACCAATTCCCAACCCAAATACTATTACATAAAGTTAACAACACTTAAATGCTGATATGAAGTCAATAAAGCTTATGTCACGTGATAAAGGAAAAAGAAAGGAAATAAAATGGAGATATTTTTAGTTCAAGTGTATGCATGCACAAACATGTTCTTAACAAAAGGAGGAGGAAATATTCCTGACAATTATGGTTCTTGTTTCTGCAACTGGTCATGTGGTTGTAGCTGGTATTGATGCCTACTTCCTTCTACTACCCATTCTGTATTCCCTTTGCCTTTCTCAAGCACCTCAGCAGGTCATGGCTTTTTACCTGGTGGAGTGAACCAAAGGTCTGGGGCCATTTGTAGTCCTGCCTGGATTGGGTTGTTGTTGTTTCCCACTGACCTTAATCACAGGTCATGGTAATACTAAGAGGTACCGTAAGGGATCTCCTGTATTCCACACATACTCTTCTTCACCTCCATTGTGGAGTAGTAGACTGATATCATTTTGATAGTCTGGGTCAATCACCTAGGCCAACACTGTCACTCCCTTCTTAGCCTGTTGACAGAGGTAGAAGGAGCCCAAAGTGGCCAGGTGGCAATTTTAACTTCTAGCTTAATGGAATCAGTGTTGTGTCTCCTGGTGGCAACATTCCTCCCAATGGAACTAAGGAACTAATGGAACTGATTATATTGGACCTCTTCTAGCACGGAAAGGACAGTGGTTTGTCCTAACTGGAATAGACAGTTGCTCTAGATATAGCTTTGCCTATCCTGCATTCAACGTTTCTGCCAAGACTACCATTCATGGACTCATGGAATGCCTTATCCACCATCATGGTGTTTCAAATGGCATTGCCTCTGACCAAGGCACGCACTTTATGGCTAAAGAAGCAGAATGTGATGTCGTGGGAACAGGAAGCAAAAATTTTGCTAGTGGGTCACTAGAAGTGATGGTGAGTGGTGCCACTTCCACTTCCACCCCTTTATTCCTGGACCTCTGAATCCTGGCTATAGGAGAAACAGTACTGTATATTGGATGCTGATTCAGAGCATACAAAGCCTTCTGGAGAACTTTGTCCCAGCCCTGCAAAATATTGTCACCTAGTTGGCGTTGTAATTTCAAAAGGCCATTCCACCATTCTATCATCCTGCTTCAGAATGATGGGGAATGGAGTAAGACCAGTGAATTCCATGAGGATGAGCTCACTGCTGCACTTCTTTAGCCATAAAGTGCGTGCCTTGGTCAGAGGCAATGCCATTTGAAACACCATGATGGTGGACAAGGCATTCCATGAGTCCATGAATGATAGTCTTGGCAGAAGCGTTGAATGCAGGATAGGCAAAGCTATATCTAGAGCAACTGTCTATTCCAGTTAGGACAAACCACTGTCCTTTCCGTGCTAGAAGAGGTCCAATATAATCAGCCTGCCACCAAGTAGCTGGCTGATCACCCTGAGGAATGGTGCCACACTGAGGACTCAGCATTGGTCTCTGCTGCTGGCAAATTGGGCACTCAGCAGTGGCTGTAGCCAGGTCAGCTTTGGTGAGTGGAAGTTCATGTTGCTGAGCCCATGCGTAACCTCCATCCCTGCCACCAAGGCCACTTTGTTCATGGGCCCATTGGGTGTTGACAGGGGTGGATGGGGAAAGAGGCTGAGTAGTGTCCATAGAATGAGTCATCCTATCCACTTTATTAAAATCCCCCTTTGCTGAGGCCACCCTTTGGTGAGCACCCACATGAGACACAAATATCTTCACAGTTTTTGACCACTTAGAGAGGCCCATCCACATACATCTTCCCCAAATTTCTTTGTCACCAATTTTCCAATCATGCTTCTTCCAAGTCCCTGACCATCCAGCCAAACCATTGGCTACAGTCCTTGAATCAGTATATCATCACACATCTGGCCATTTCTCCTTCCATGCAAAGTGCACAGTGAGGTGCGCTGCTCGAAGTTCTGCCCACTGGGAAGATTTCCCTTCACTGCTGTCCTTCAGGGATGTCCTAGAAAGGGGCTGTAGTGGTGCAGCTGTCCACTTTGGGTGGTGCCTGCATTTCATGCAGAACCATCTGTGAACCAGGCCCTAGTCTTCTCTTCCTCTGTCACCTCATCATAGGGAACTCCCCATGAGGCCACTGGTGTAGGCTAGTGGGGAGAAGGCAGGGTGGCAGGAGTGGGGACCATGGGCATTTGAGCCACTTCCTCATGTAACTTACTTGTGCCCTCAGGACCTGCTCAAGCCCAATCATGTACATGCCACTCTCATTTGATGATGGAATGCTACTGTGCACATCCCGCTTTATGACTAGATAAGTCAGAAAGCATTCAGTTCATGATTGGCAGTTCAGGTTGCATGGTGACTTGATGACCCATAGTCAAACATTCAGTTTCTACCAAAGCCCAGTAACAAGCCAAGAGCTGTCTCTCAAAAGGAGAGTAGTTATCTGCAGAAGATGATGGCCGGGCCTTGTTCCAAAATCCTAGAGGCCTCTGCTATGATTCACCTATGGGCACCTGCCAAAGGCTACAAACAGCATCCCTATCTGCCACTGGCACCTCAAGCACCATTGGTTCTGCTATGTCGTATAGCCCAAGTGGCAGAGCAGCTTGCACAGCAGCCTGGGCCTGTTGCAGAGACTTCTCCTATTCTAGACCCTACTCAAAACTGGCAGCTTTTTGGGTCACTCGATAAATGGGCTGGAGTAACACACCCAAGTGAGGAATGTGTTGCCTCCAAAATCCAATTAGGCACACTAGGCTCATGGTAATGACCTTGGTTTGGGGACTTTTTTTTTTTTCTGATGAGCAAGGGCATGATCTTGGTTTTTAATATAAGAGAGTTGGAAGACCATGGAGTTTTTTAAGCGGAGGAATCAGATAATCAGACCTAAGTTAAAAAAGAAAAAAAAAAACTATTCTGGTTTCTGCATTAAAAAATAAAATAGTGAGTTAGAGAGGCAAAAATAAGGAAACAAGTGACAAGGCTGTTGCAACATTCTAGATGAAGAATGATGGTGGCTTGGACCACAGTGGTAATTGTTGAGGTGACGAAAAGTGGTCTGATTTAGATATATTTCAAATAAAAGGCCAACAGTACTTGCTGACAGATTGGATGTGAGGGTGCGGTATGCGAGAAAGGGAAGAGTAAAGGAAACTCCAAGATTTTTAACTCAAGCATCTGAAAAAACAGAATTTATTTTTACCTTGGAGACATAACTGTGGAATTAACAGATTTTAAGGAAATGAAGATTTCAGTTTTGGACATACTGTATTTGAGATACTTTTTAGACATCTAAGTGAAGATGACAAATAGAGAGATATATGAGCCTAGAGTCCAGGGGAGAGCTCTGGACCAGAGACATAGATTTGGTGATAATCAATGTATTAATGTATTTAAAGAGAATGAGTGTAGAAAGAGTAGAGATCTGAGGACTGGATCTAGGACCTGCCAACATTTAGGGTTTGGGGTGATAAAAGGAATTAGCAAAGGAGACTGAGAAAAACTGACCAATGAGAAAAAAAAAAGAAAAACTTGATGTAGTATCCTGAAAGTGAAGATGCTGTATCAAAAAAGAAAGCATTTACAGTGAGTTAAATGCTGCTGATAGGTCAAGTAGGATGAGGACTGAGAACTGCCCAAAGGACTTAGCAACATGGAAGTCTTTGGTGACTTCGAAAAAAGAAGTATCAGTGGTCAATGAGGCCTGATTTGAGTTGGTTTTAGAATTATTATAATAGATGAGAAGAACTGTAGATAATGAAGTCATCTCCAGTTTTTGCAGAAAAGGGAAACTGAAATATGGTACAGTACCCAAGAGGGAAGGATGGAGTGAAAGAGGATTCTTTCTTTCTCTTTCTTCCTTTCTCTCTTTCTTTTTCTTTCTTTCTTTCTTTCTTTCTTTCTTTCTTTCTTTCTTTCTTTCTTTCTCTCTCTCTTTCTCTCTCTTTCTTTCTTCTGTCTCTCTCTCTTTCTCTTTCTTTCTTTCCTTCTTTCTCTCTCTCTCTTTCTCTCTCTCTCTTTCTCTTTCTTTCTTTCTTTCTTTCGTCTTTCTTTCTTTCTTTCCTCTCTCTTTCTTTCTCTTTTTTAAAAAAGCATCAGTTTGGTGGAAAAAAGGAGAGGATTTCTCTTTAAGATGAGAAAAGTAACAACATGTTTATGTTTCTGGGAATGATGCCATAATTGATGGGAAATTGATGTGCCAAAGAGGTGAGATTTTCCAAAGTACCATCCGGAGTAGAGGGAATGAATCTAGTGTCCAAATCAAGGGGCTGGGCTTAGACAGGAGTGTGGACATTCCTCTCTAGTGGCAGGAGGGAAGGCACACTGCATGGGCACAGATGTAGCAAGGTGGGTGGATATGATGGAGGAAGCTTGCGGAAATTCTCTTCCGAGACATCTGCTTTTTCAGTGGAATAGGAAGCAAGGTAATCAGCAAAGAGCAAAGATGGAGAATGTATTAGAAGTTGGAGAAGGGAAAGGAAAGTATGGAAAAGTTATCTGGGTGAGTGGATCAGGAATATGCATGATTGTGGGGCAGCACTACAACCCATTTAATATTAGGGTCATGAATTGAAATGAGAGCAATCAGCTGGGAAGGACAAGTACAGAAAAGGCAGAGGGTAAATGGATTTAGGGGTATGAAAGTCAATGAGGAGCAAGTATAGCTAAAGAGTGGCATAGTGAAATGAAGTCAAGAAGTGAAGATTTGGAGGAGGTTTGTAACTGGAGTGTCGTAAGCCATATTAAGGACTTTATACTTGAACCTACAGGATAAGAGAGAGCTAAAACCCTGTTTTTCAGGGAAGACAATGGCACAATTTAATTTGGTTTGCAAGAAAGACAGTTCTGGAAAGTATGAACAGGACACACTGAAAATTGTATTAGTGGATATACGGACCATGTGGTACCTATAATGTCTTAGAACAAGGACATACAGTTCACCCTGTAAATCGAAACTGGCAAATAAAAAGTTTCCTAAAGAAATGTTGAAAAATCTGAACCCATCATGAGTTCCCATTAAGCTTATCTAACTGGCTTTCTTAATTTTCCTAGGTACCTCTCATAAATGAACTCTTGTGCTCTGAAAGAAAAGTTTGTTCTTGCCCTGCCTCAAGGTCAGCAGAAAGAAAATATTCTCTTACAACATGGCATGTAAGAAATAGAGAAGAGGAAAGAAAATCTATTTGAAATAAAGCAACCATTTCTCATGATGAAAAATCTGCACAATTACTTTGGACATAATATATTGCACTTGTTTCTGGCTGATGCCTCCTAAATTAGGCTTTTAAGTGATCAAATACTGCACATTTTCACACACACTCTAAAAGTAGTATGAAATACAAGTGACTGGAATAAAACATAAGTAAACCAGGTCATGAAAATGTCATTTTTCTATAAAATTGAAATAATTGCTTTGGGAACAGTTTTCTATTTGATAGCTACATGAGTATATCTATCTTGACCTGTCAACTTTTTTTGAGAAATATTTTTAATGATAATTCTAAATACCAATGTGGTTAAAGTCCAGGGAGAAGTAAACATTTTTTCCCTTAGTAAATTAATCATGCCCAAAGTTGAAAGGATGTCAGTTTTGCAAAAGGCAATTTTGACAAATGATGTATTTGATATTTGAACCCTGATTTCTGCAAATACAAATGTAGGAATGCTGCGTCCTTAACCCAAAATTACATGCCATTATTTTTTACAAATCTGGAAATTCTTTTCCACGTGAATATTGTCCTCGAGGGATTGTATTTATTCATCTTCACTTTTCTTTCTCAAATGACTACCTTTATTAAGATTCCAGGATAAGGCTTTTCTAGCCTAGCTCAGCTTTAAAATGGCTTTAATTCATATGTTTCAAGATGCACAGCTTTATCTTGAATATTCAAGTAAAAGAAAAATACCTCAAATTAATTTTTTTTTTTTCTGAGAGTGTCTTGATATATTGCCCAGGTTGGCCTCTAACTCCTGGGCTCAAGTGATTCTCCCATCTCAGTCTCCAGAGTAGCTGGGACTACAGATGTGCACCACTGAGCTTGGCTCAAATTAATTCTTTGATTGTTAAATAAAATAGGTCTCCAACAATGATACGAACCGAATTTCATCAGATTATGCTTACCTCTTCCATGTTACCAAGTGATTAATGTTTTCAGTCAGCTTAATGACCAACTGCACTCATTTATACATGAGGGGTTCCTAGGAAAACAACAGGAATTTATACTTGAAAATTCAGAGTATTTCTTTGTTTCAATTATCATTCACTGCAAATATTTAACTGTCTACAGGTCTATTTTAAATCCCTAAATTAATATCAGATTTCACAGGTACTATTATCTAAGTCTTTAGCTTCTTCAGAGTGTTCATATGCTCTGAAAAGATATTTATTTGGATAAAATGCTCTAACCTTTTATTTTTAGGAGCTTCATATACACAGAAATAAAAAACCAGTAAACATTTTCCTTATGCACAGCCTAAGAGTCAATGAAAGCACCATCTCTGCCCTTCCACCTCTTGACACCCATTTAAAAACTACCATTAAATGGCCACTAGATCATCATCCACAAACTCAGGGCAACAGTTTGTTTGGAAATGCAAAATAAAAATCAGAGTTCAACAGTTATAAGTAGTTGCACTGTGACCTATAGTATTTCTATTTATATATCAAAATTATGGACAGCTATTTTTTATCAACTTAATGATTTCACAACTGGTATCCACTGGAATTAAGTTTTTCAATGCCAACATGATATATATTTTAAAGCAAAGCTCTTTCTAAAATATAAAATCAATAAAAAAATTTCTATTTTAAACAATCATCTACGTCCAAAGAGATAATGATATTCACTTAATTATAAGTAACTGGCTTTCAAAGCCTACTGTGGTTTTCACCAATAAAGCCCTGGCATTTTTATCAAGAACATATGTTACACTGTTTTAACAAAAGCAATGAAAAAAACAAACAAACAAAAAACAAAAAAACAAAAACAAAAGCAATGACTTTTTCCTTTACATTTTAGGATAAAATTATAGCCATTGCTTCAACATTATTAATTCATTGTGTAATTCTGACACTTTCATAAGGAAACAACTTTTAATATTTTTTAATTGTTAAATTGTGCAGAATAAATTTAAATGATCATCAAGGACAATACAAACTGCAGTAGTAAAAAGTATAAATATAACATCCAAATTCAACTTATGGGGATAATTATTCAGAATCTAAACTTAATCTCTTTTCCTGAAATGGGAGACTTCCTTCAAGGGCAGCTTCACTCACAACATATAAGGCAGAAGTATGATTTTCCACCATTCATCTTGATGACAATGTGATATAGAAATAAAAGAATGTGCTTTTGAGTCTGTGGAAACTAAATTAAAATCAGAATGACATCATTTATGAGTTAATATGACCTCTGAAAAATTGTCTAATTTCCTTGGGCCTCAGATTTTATGTTCTTGAAATACGAGTAACCGTGCTTACTTTGTAGTGTGGCTATGATGTTTAAATTAAGAATATTAGTCAAGTGTTAACAGAGTGCCTGAAACTTAAGAGTCCAAAGGTGGAAGGAAGACAGAGATTTTACACAAATAAATATAGAAATGTATACAGTAATGTGGCAGATTATGACATTTTGGTCAATGATAGACCACATATACAATAATGGCCTCATAAGATTATAATGGGGCTGAAACTTTCCTATTGCCTAGTGGCATAATAGCTATTGTAACTTCACAGCACCATGCATTATTCGCGTGTTTGTGGTGATGCTGGTGTAAACGAACCACAACACTGCCGGTTGTATAAAAGTCTAGTGCATACAAGTATGTTCAGTACAGAATACTTGATAATGATAATAAATGACTGTTATTGGGTTGTGTATTTACTACAGTATATATTTGTTATTTTAAAATTTACTCCTTCTACTTCTGTAAAACAGCCTCAGGCAAGCCCTTTAGGAGATATTCCAGAAGGCATTGTTATCAGGAGATGACAGATCCCTGTATGTATTGCCCCTGAAGACCTTCCAGTGGGACAAGATGTGGAGGTGGAAGACAGTGACACTGATGGTCCTGAATCTGTACAGGCCCAAGCTAATGTGTGTGTATTGTGACTTAGATTTTAACAAAAAAGTTTAGAAAGTAAAAAAAAGTCAAAATTTCAGAAATAGAGAAAAGCTTATAGAATAAGGATATAAAGAGAAAATATTTTTGTACAGCATTCAATGTGTGTGTTTTAAGTTTTGTTACAAAAGAGTAAAAATGTTTAAAACATAAAAAGGTCTATAAAGTTTAAAAGCTATACTAAGCTAAAGTTAATTTATTATTGAAGAAGGAAAAATATTTCTTATAATGTTGGTGTAGCCGAGGTGTAGTGTATAGTGTTGATAACATCTGCAGTAGTGGACAGTAAGGTCCTAGGGCTCCGCATTGACTCACTACTCTCTCACTGATGCACCCAGGGCAACTTCGAGCCCTGTAGTCTCTATTCGTGGTGATTGCCCTATACAATGTGCACCATTAAAAATAGCATACCACTTTTAGTCTTTTATGCCAAATTTAAACTGTACTTTTTCTATGTGTAGATATGTTTAGATACATAAATACTTACCATTATGTTATAACTGCCTACAGTATTCAGTACAGTAACATGTTGTACAGGTTTGTAGCCTGGGAGCAATAGCCTCTACCATATAGCCTAGGTGTGTAGTAGGCTGTACCATCTAGGTTTGTGTAAGTATATTCTATAATGTTCACACAATAATGAAATCACCTAATGGACACATTTCTCATAATATATCCCTGTCATTAAGCAATGCATGACTGTAGTTGAAAATTGGAATATTGGCAAAGAAGGAAAGAGATTAGCATTATGTGAGCAAATAGAGAGAATGGGGAAATAAATGATCCATCTGAGAAAGTGAATAACTATGTCATAGGGGTACAGACATGTAGTGGGATGAATTTTTTCACCCCAAATTCATATGTTGAAGTCCTAACCCCTAGTATCTCAGAATGTGCCAGTATTTGGACATAAGATAATTAAGGGGTAATTAGGGTTAAATGATGTCATTAGGGTGGGCACTAATCTAATATGACTGGTGTCTTCATAAGAAGAGATGAGACACAGATAAACATAAAGACCATGCAGAAACACAGGGAGAGGAGGGTCATCTACAAACCAAGGAGAGAGGCCTCAGAAGAAACTGATCCTACTGACACCCTCATCTCAGACTTCTAGCCCTTCAGGACTGTGAGGAGATAAATTTCTGTTTAAGCCACATAGTCTGTGGTATTTTGTTATGGTATCCCTAGACAACTAAAACAAAACCACAGCATTCATTCATTCAACAAACAGTTGTTGAGCCTTTATATGAGCTAGACACTGTTATAAGACCATGGGGAAATAGGAGTAAACAAAACTAGTTTAAATCCCTGTCCTCCTTGGATCTTACAGTCTGGCAAGCACTGGAGCCAAGACATACAAAAATGAAGACACTAAAATGTATGGTGCGTTTGATGGTGGTTAAGCCCCACAGGGAAAATAAAGCAGAGAACCGAGATCTGGAGTGTTGGGGATGGGAAACAGAATGATGTACAATTTTAGAGTGTCCAGGGGAAGTCACTAAGGAGATGACTGTCAAGTAAAGATCTGATGGAAGTAAGGGGTGAACCATGCGAGTATCTGGGAGAAGAACATTCCAGACAAAGGGACAGCAAATGTAAAGACCTGAAGCAGGACTGTGCCTGGTATATTCAAGGAACAGGGAAGATTCCAGTGTGGTTGCAGTAAAGTGAACATAGGGAGAATAGTATTAGTTGAGTGCAAAAGTAATTGTGGTTTTTGCACTGTTGATATTGGAATACATTCTTAAATAAATGTAGTTATGTTATATATCATTTTAACGGGCATTTCTTGCTTTTTTTTGCTAATGACTTATTACTTGCTGTTTATTTATGTTTATTTTAGACTGTGGAAATGATGTAGGACAAAGAGCAAATTCGAGCATTTTCTTATTCGAGTTCAAAATGGGTTGTAAAGCAGCAGAGACAACTTTGCAACATCAGCAACACATACGGCCCAGGAACTGCTAATGAATGTACAGTGCACTGTTGGTTCAAGAAGTTTTGCAAAGGAGACGAGAGCCTTGAAGATGAGGAGTGTGCCGGCCAGCCATTGGAAGTTGACAATGACCAATTGAGAGCAACCATTGAACCCTCTTAAACTCCACAAGAAGTTGCCAAAGAACTCAAGGTCGACCATGCTACAGTCATTCAGCATTTGAAGAAAATTGGAAAGGTGAAAAAGCTCAGTAAGTGGGTGCCTCATGAGCTAACTGAAAATTTAAAAAAAAGTGTCTTCTCTTATTTTACGCAACAACAACAAACCGTTTCTTTATCGGATTGTGATGTGAGACGAAAAGTGGATTTTATATGTTAACTGGTGACGACCAGCTCAGTGGTTGGACCAACAAGGAGCTCCAAAGCACTTCCCAAAGCCAAACTTGTGAAACAAAAAGGTCCTGGTCACTGTTTCATGGTCTGTTGCCAGTCTGATCCACTACTGCTTTCTGAATCCTGCAAAACCATTACATCTGAGAATTATGGCCAGCAAATTGATGAGATGCATCGAAAACTGCAACGCCTGCCAGCCAGCATCGGTCCACAGAAAAGGCTCAATTCTTCTTCACAACAACGCCCGACTGCACATCGCACAACCAACGCTTCGAAAGTTGAACAAGTTGGGCTACGAAATTTTGCCTCATCTGCCATATTCACCTGAGCTCTGGCCAACCAACCACCACTTTTTCAGGGAAAACGCTCCCACAACCAGCAGGATACAGAAAATTCTTTCCAAGAGTTCGTCAAATCCTGAAGCATGGATTTTTATGCTACAGGAATAAACTTATTTCTCATTGGCAAAACTGTGTTGATTATTATGGTTCCTACTTTGATTAATAAAGATGTGTCTGAGCTTAGTTATAATGATTTAAAATTCATGGTCTGAAACTGCAATTGCTTTTGCACCGACCTAATAGGAAGTGAGAATACGAATAGGAAATGAGAATGAGAAAGAGAATAGAATAGTAGGGAGCAACAGAGGCCAGACCATGTAGGCTACTATGCAAGTTAGAAAGACTCTGGCTTTTACTGCGAGGGAGATGGCTGCAATGCGGAGAATAGATTGAAGGGGGAAAGACTGGAAGTAGAGAGTCCGTTGGGGAGACCGTGGCAATCACCCAAGTGAGGCAGTGGTGGCCTGGACCAGGTGAGGAGCAGCGGAGATGGTGAAGAGTGGTCCAACTCTGGGTGTGGTTTGAAGGTTTAACTGACAGTTTTGCTCAAGTACTGTGTGTTGAAAGAAGTACTCAAGTACTATGTATAAGAAAGAAGCATACGTGTGGAGTAGGAGGAAAAGAGGATGATTCCATGGACTTAAGTCCAAGTGGTTGGAAGGATGAAGATCCCATATACTGAGATGGAGAAAGACAGAAGGACAGAGGGACAAATGATCCCAGGGATGGTAGAGGTTTGGGTAAGAAGGGGTGGGGAATGCCTAATAAGAACTTAGTTTCAAACATATTATGTGCAAGTTATGAGTGGATATCAAGTGGACATGTGTAGGCATCTGGAAATCTGAGTCTGGAGACGGGTAAGAGGTCTTGAGAGGTGTGGACAGACATTAAATATTTGGGAGGCATCAGCATATGGATAGCATTTGAAGCTTGAGAATGAATGAGATCACCAAAGGAATAAGTATTAACAGAAAAGTGATGAGCTACGAGGACCAAGATTTGGGATGCTCAATAATTTGAGAGTATGAGGAAGAACTAACATAAAGGTAAGCAGTGGTCAGAGGTAAAATTACCTGTTACATTTGTAGTGCCTCCATCTTCCTGACAGAATTTTCACAGATACATGGCTCCCCTCCAAACAGGCAGCCTTAGGAGCTACCTGGTAAGTGGATTACAGCAACAGATCAGACATAGTTATTTTGCCTACAAAAATTCACAGAAGCTCATCAAGCATTATGCTGCTCTATTTATTGTGTTTGGTGCAAAAAGATGCAACCCTTCTTTCATTTTAGAGGGAATACTCCTTTAGTCCCTATGTCAAGCCTCTGAACTTTTACAGCATTTATCTCCTATCTTCTGGCATGCATGTGTCTTAACACCAAGATCACCAGAAAACAGAATGCCATCAGTGTAATGGATCAAGACCCCTCTTGACTACATTGTGATAGAGAACTCGAGAGCTATAAAACAGTGACTGCTGTCTCTATCATATGAAGATATACTGCTTCTGAGTTTCTTTGCTGACAGGAATTAAAAAGAAAGCATTTTCTAAGTGAACAATTTCATTTGAGGTCCTATGGGTTGTGTTGACTTGTTCCAGTAACAACACCCAAAATTGACATCACTATCTGATTAAATTTCAATAATCTACAGTCATTTTCCAAGACTAATATTTTGCCTTAGCCAAACAGGTAAGCTCAGTGGGGATGTGGGCAAGTACCACTGGATGAAGAGATGACTGCACTAAGAGAAGGTAGGTGGCATAGATTGATGATGTGAGGAAGGAAGGAGAAGTGTCTGACGGTGTACCTAGGGAACAAGAACAGCATTCATGCCACCCCCAGGCCAGGGAAAATTAGGAAGTTTGGAGTGAAAACAGCCACATTACCCCTCTACATCTTTCAAGTCTCTGATTGTGGCACTAATCTCTGCAGTTCCTTTAGGGATGTAGTATTACTTGGTTTACTGCCTTAGCTGGAGGCAGGGATGAGCGGTTCTAGGGGCTTCCACTTGGTCCTTGCTACCACAACTTTCACCTCGCAGGGAAAGGAACCAATGTGGGGCACCTGCAAATTAGTAAGTATAGTTGGCCCTCTCTGTCTGTAGAGGTCGTAACTGTGGATTCAGCCAACAACTGTTCAAAATTTAAAACACAATACAACAATAAAAAATATAAATTAGGAAAACAGTAGAGTACAACAATAATTATGTATTGTAAGTGATCTAGAGAGGATTTCAAGTAGGTGAGAGGATGGGCTTAGGATGTGAAAATACTATGCCATTAAGGGTCTTAAGCATCCATGGATTTTGTTATCTGAGGGGGGTCCTGCAACCAACCCCCACAGATACTGAGAGACAACCGTGTATTTATTCCACTATTCAACTGAAACTGGGGAAATAACCACATTATGAGATGGACTCAGGCCAAGACTGCATTTTCCCTGATGTCTATAGCTTCCACTTTGACAAGGCAACACAGGCGCAGTTTGGGCTCACTACTATCAATTCAGAACCAGTATCTAACAGGCCCCAGAAGTTCTCAGTATTTCTTTCCCCCCGTGAAAAATCACCATGTTAAATGGACACAGGTGTCCCTAGATTTCTCTTGTATACTTGTGACTGCATTGCAGGATTCTTTGTCAAAGGGATCTAGCTACCCCTTCATTAAGAGACCCTAAGTCTATAAAATGGCTAAATTCTTTAAAAAAATTAATAAAGCAGTGGATGATCCTCACAGTGATTTCAGTCAAGTATCTGTCCACCAGACCTAGAAATTTTCTGTTAATGTGTCAAACAAATCCTTGCAGGCTGCCCATTTAATCTACTCCTAGAGATCCTGTGATCAATGAACCATCACCAGAAACCCCTGTGGCACGAGAACCTTTGATTACTACCCTCAAGTACCATCTCATGATCTCAGCAATTCTGGAATCGTATTATTCCCATTGAAAACAAGTAACCTAAATTCACTGCAGCATCTTTGATCTACAGAGATGATACCATAAGTCTTTTCAAGGTACTCCTTTACTAATGGATTTAAAAAAAACATCCTTGGTGAAGTAACTGTCTTCTAAGCCCACCCCTCAGAGGATGAATGAGCAGATTAGTAAAGAACAGATCCCCATTCCTATCTTCCTAAGACTCTGGACTCTTTCCGTCAGGAAAGTTCTAACATTTCAACATAGTTGACTGTAGGCCACCACTGAGTTTAGGTTTTAGTTAACCAATGTAACAGACTTATCACCATTCCCAGATTCTCAGGCCAACACATTAACTCACATTTTCTGTGAGTATGCCTGCCTTATCTGATGTAACCCTTTTTGGTCAAATGCTCTTAGAATCCACTCCCATTCTATCCTTCAAATCCCTACAATGCAAAGTGGCAATATTCTGCAACTCTTCTGAATAGGCCCTTCCTCCTGGACCTGATCTTATACTTCTTCGTTTAGGGTATTGGTTATTTTCTAAAAAGTAAAGATGGATAGTGGATGTAAATCCTGAGGATAACTGATACCTGCTTATGAGAGAACCATCTCAGGTGAATTCATTGATACACTGTTTTTTCTTTGCAAGGCAAGTGGAGATGCATACTGGGCTATTCTTATGTTATAAAGAAACACTTGAGACTGAGCAATTTATAAAGAACAAATTTTAATTGGCTTATGGTTCTGCAGGCTTTACAGGGAGCATGATGCTGGCATCTACCTAGCTTCTAGGGAAGCCTCAGGAAGCTTACACTCATGGAGGAAAGTGAAGGGGGAGTAGGCAGAAAGCAAAAGCAAGTGAGAGAGTGAGGGGGAGGTGCCACCTGCTTTACAACAACCAGGTCTCATGAGAACTCACTATCAAAAGGACAGCACCAAGATGATGGTGACAAACCATTCATTAGAAACCTGCCCCCATGATCCACTCACCTCCCACCAGGCCCCACTTCCAACATTGGGGATTAGAATTCAACATGACATCTCAAACTATATCAGGAGGTAAGACTTCCCCCTCAGACAAATGGGGCTGCCTCTGCCAGTAGGGAAGTTTCAGGGAAATGTAAAAGGCTCAAGGTTCTCAGCCTTTCCTGTGGTGACCCAAATGTTCCCATTTCATTTCTGAAGGCCCCACTTCTTCCATACGAATGCCCTTACCTTAGCATGTGAGACCCGGTACTGGCCAGTAATTGGTATTACAACTCAGCAGCCTTTACAATAAAAGCTCTAGGTTTGATTCTTAGCTGTATCTACAAAATACAAGATATTCCCCTAGAGTTGCCATAGATTTTGTGATGCTTCTTTTCCCAATTTTTGCTTTCAATTTGTCCTTTTCCCTGTGTATATGCTCTAGACATTCGAAAGAGCCAGTCCTCCTAATGATCTCTGTAATCCCTACCATGACCATAGTGACTATGTGCCACAGCCACTTGATCTTCCAACACTGTACTCCACTTGTATTCCATGACTCCATGCCATTACTAGTGATGATGTGAGCAATTGTGACATCACCACTTGCCACCAATGATAAGCATCCGTTTTCCCTGACAAGGAAGTTATTTGTCTAGACATCAAATATGTGAGCAATCCAATTCCAGAATTCCACTTTCTCAGGACTACTCATGGTACAAATTACTGTATTATTCAGGGTTGTAGCAGGAAACAGATGGCACAACCAAAAGTAATGATCAAAGAGGGTGTAGGCAAGAATAACAGAAATCTATCAGAGATGGTGCAGCAGCTTAGGCTAAGCAAGAGCAAGATCTTTCTACTCCTAAAATGAAAAGGCAGGGAAAAGTGGCTCCTGAACCCGTGAGATCTATATATGGAGTAGGCTATGTCAGAAGCTGTGATGCTGAGGAACACAGCTATTTCCAAGGCACTGCAGGGCAGGAAGGCAAGTGGATAATCATCCTATTTCCCTTTCTACCTAGTCTTCTGCTAATACCCTCCCCCACCTCTATTTGCAAAACCCGATCAAGAAAAAGACAGCCTGGCCAATAAGGTACATAGAAGTCAGCTTCCTGGGGTACTGAAGGGTGAAAGATAGTGGATTTAGAGGGGAAAAGAACAACTAGTTTAGCAGGCTTCTTGCTCATGCAACAATGGAAAAAGCATAAAGAGCTTTAAAGGATGCTAAGTAACAACCGAAAACACTCATGGAACTATCAGGACCATCAAATTTGTGGGATTTCACTTGCCTATTGCTGAAGGCTTCTAGGATAGTAAAAAAGTGGTCTTACACCTGCAACATGGTCAATCCCCTAAAGGTGACCTGCAGAGGGGTATACCACACCAAGATTTGGGCTTTACTGCTTAAGTACTCAACAAATGTTACTTTTTTCCCCTTCTAATGCTGGCTCCCTTCCCATTTTTTTTCATTCCAAAATGACCCTAAAAGTAAAGAACAGCAACTATGTACTCGTGGGTAGGAAAATTCCTCTTAAAATACAGGCAAATTTGCATGCTACTTACAATGTCTGTAATACTTTTATTATGAAAAGATTCTTTCCAAAATTTCAGATTAAATGAATGCCTCTGGATGACCAATTGCTATCTTTTGATGAGTTACTACCAACACACCAGTGCCTACTCCTAAGTATGTATATGTGGGCTTAAGCGAGCTCAATTATTCTGACACTGTTGCTACTTCTAAGTAGCAAACAAAGAGATTCCATCCTAATGTTTCAATCCTAATAGGGAAATGTAAGATTTAATCACAAAACACTATACGTACAAATAGTAAGCGCATAAGAGCTTAAAATTACAAATATTGGAGATTATCCCTGGAAAGGGAAAGATGAAGGGGTGGTAACTGGGGGGTAGGAAGTCTTTAGCTGCATTTATTTTATTCCTGAAATGAGAGGAAAAAAGATCTGAAGTGAATATGGCAAAATGCCAACATGTGCTAAACCTAGGTGTTGGTTACACGTCATTATTTCATGGAATAAGCAAAAGCTACATATAAAGCCCTCTTCTTCCCTGCCCCAGGATTGCTGGTTGTTAAATATTTACCAGCACACCACTAAGTATAGTGGTTGACTGAGGTTCTGGATCTAAAGATCTGAGCCTAACTCTGATCAAATAACAAGCTGCAGTATTCAATGAATATATAACCTTTAGTAAGTTGTTCAAGAACTCAGTAACTTACTTTCCCCATCAGTACGACTCCACAGTTATAAGAATTAAATAGCCTGATACGTGAGTGCTTAAGATGCAAAATAGCTTCTAATATAAATACCATAAGACATATACAGCAGTTACCTGACATTAACTGATAAACTGGAAATATATCCAAAGACCTTTGCCAATCCCAAATTCACAAATACTATGAAGGTATATTTATTTCCCCCATAAAAATGAAATCCATCATTCATTAGCTCTCCTCATATCCTCTTTAAAAGTACCTGATACTTGGAGTTGTTTTCAGGAATATTTTTGACCAAAGATATATTTGCATATGTGTATTTATAAATCTATCTTGTCCTCAAGTTCAGATGGTAATAGTTCCGAGGAGCTGTTGAGTTACTCAAACCTAACTGGTTTTTGAGTTTCAGATACTGAATAGTTAACAATTCTAATTTTGATAGTGAAAAATTTAATTGAAAATTTATCCAAATCTTTTCCATTGCTGAGTCTGAAATGGAAGAGACACAAATATACAGATTCATTTTAAAAATCAATTTATGAGTTCTTATGCAGGAAACACATTAACAGAGTCCAATAAAGCCATGCATTGGTCAGTATGTTATAATTGGACCCAGCAGACATGAATATGAAGCAGCATGTGCCAGCCCAGCACGAAACTCAGCAAAATGCAGCATCAAATACTTGGAAAAAGTGGATATGAATACAGCGTTGACAAACAGCTTCATGTGGAGGGGGATAGGATAATGGGTTTAAGAAACAACTAGATCCCTATACCACTCTGCATAGGAGGACTGTCCCTTCCTCTTACAAGTCGCAAAAAATGTAACTCCTATGCCCACTTTGTTCTCAAAAAGCTATTCCACATGAATGGAGTAAATCTAAGACGTGAGAGATAGCAAATGGGGAAACGGAATCCAACACAGGGGAGACAATCCCCAGGATCATGGTAAAGGAGATCCCAGGATTACAGCTGTACACCACCCATAGAAGGCAAAGTCCAACTTGGACAAAGCAGATTGCTCTAGGAGTGATTTTTTAAAAGATGAAAGAAACTGATGGAATAATTGTTATGTTTGAACATATAGAGAAGATATTCATACATATGGTAGAAATCTATGCAGTCAATTAACTATAGGAAATAAAAAGTTAGTATATGGTAAGGATAATACATCACTCAGCTGTACACAGCAGTTACATAATCTCAATAATGTACACATATCCTTAGTGTAATCACAGTCAACAATGTAAACAATGAATTATTATGTTGGGAGGAGAAAAGGGGATAAAAAGGGAATGTGTAATGCTGGGAAGCAGAAGAGGGAAGCTTTATTTTGAGAATCAAAGAAACAATGCCTAAAATTTAAAAATCAAGTAAAAGCAATATAAGCATGTCATTTGGAGACATGGTAATAAATAACAAAAAAAAAAACATCTAAAAGAGTTGAAAGGGCTTGCCCTGGAGACAGGAAATGGAAGAAGTCAGAGTAGTGGCCTTTTTCCTTAGGAAAAAAAATCTTACAGATCTATTCAATTTTTTAAAGCTGTGTACACATGAAACTTTGATTAAAAGTAACAGAAAAACTAAAAACTAAAAAACACAAATCCAACACAGTGTCAGGCTCATAGAAATTCCATAATAAATGTTCGTTTTTTTATTATTATAATGACAAGACAAAGTTTTTCATATCACCATTACACTCATGCTAGGGATAACAATACTTCCTCTACTATAATGCTACTTGACCTTTATTTACTATGCTTGGCATAACTGGGCATGCTTAATAAAATAAAATATAAAACATTCAATTTTTTTCTTTTACTAATCAAAGTACCTAATTTTATACAATTTGCACACTTTTAATGTCAGTAACAGAAACGATGAAATTATTTTACTTCTTGATACTTAAGAGTTTAACTCCAAGACATGCACTACAACCACGTAATAGATTTTTGTCATCAATATGATGGTCCTGGCATCTTATATATTACGTTCACACTTTAAATTAAGTACTACTTGCTAAAACGAAAACAGGTAAAGACAATGAACAGACGGTTCACGTTAAGAGGAATACGAAAAGCCAATAACAACACTGACATATCAACCTTATTTGTAATGAAAGAAATACAAATTTTAAAAGTGACATACCACTTTTTAATTATATTGGCAAAAATTAAATCAAAAAGAATACCTACAATTGACCAAGGAGTATTCTGGTGGGGGGAGGGAAGTCACATACATATAGTACTAATTAGAGGGGTAAATTGTACAATTAAAGCCCTATGAACCAGTCAAACCAATCATTCCACTTTTAGAAACTTTCTCAAGGACATAATTAAGCATGTAACTCAAAATGTACAAGGACATTCACTCTGCCACTGCTTTTAGTAATAAACTGCAGATCATCAAAATGTCTAACACAGAAAAAAGTGAGTAAATTATGGCAAACCTTTCTTATGGGAAGGCAGTGGGCTTCCAATTCCATTCTTCACACCTAGCTTAACTTCTTTCTTTTCAACAGAGTCTACTTCTAACAGAGACTAAAAATGTCAGACATTGCCTTTTTCTGTAACCTGATCTAAGTCAATGGAAACTGAGGGGAAATCTTCTGGAGGCTTTTGTTAAAAGTCTTCCTCATGGATAAAACAAATGAGAGACGAAATGGCCTTTTCTGCCTTTGAGATACAACTTTACAAAGATGTAAAACTGGAAGTTATAACAGCAGCTCTTGTGATCGAGAGGTGGAATGGCCTAAGGCAAAACAAACCAACTGAGGTCAAGGCAAAAAAAGTGTGTCTTTAATGACACCCCTGAACCCTGTGTTATGTCAAACAATTTCCTAGGTTACTTAGGCCAATTATATTTGGACACTGTTACCTCTGGCCAAAAGCATCCTAACTTGTATTAGCTATACAACAGAGTACGTTAGAACCACAAAAAGTTATGTTACAGAGGTATATTTATGAACAGTAGATGTGCAGTTAAAAAAAATTTACAAAACAGTACATTTCCATGTTTTTAAAAAAATCAAGTATGTCAATATGGATTCATTTGCCAAGAAAAAGGTCTGAAAAGATACTGAAGGTTTTAAGAGTAGTTATCTTTGAAAGATAGCATTTAAATGTTTCCTTTTGCTTATGTGCATTTTCTATTTTTTTCTAGTTAGCATGTATCACTTTAAGATCCCGCCATCCTTCCTATCAATTCAATGCAATTTAGGAAAGAAAGAGGTAAACATGTATTCCAGTGAGCTATCTTGAACCAGAAGTCTGCTTTTTTTTTTTTAATTGGAAAAGTTTCTGTTCTTCAAAAAAACTTTCGTGAAATAAAATTTGATACTAAACAAGCATTTATTTTTCAGTGAATATGGAAGATTACAAACAGTTTTCATTTCCTTTGTTACTCAGGGAATCATCATGACTTTGTACCATTTCGTATTGGAATTTCTTCTGTGAAGCAAAAACAGTCCCAAAATGAAGGATCTTCAGGTGTCATGGGAACAGCAGACGATATTAAATCATTAAAGTTGAGAATAGTAAATTGCCTCTGGGTTGGTTTGGAATCATCCTGAGATGGAACCTAAAAGAGAAAAGCAGATTACCTTATTGTTATATTGCATGTTAATCTTATGATCAATTTCATAATCATGAAAATAAGTAAGACCAACTTACATTTCAGTAGTATTAAATGACAACATAGTAGGATTCCTAGAACATTGTTTTTATTTCTTATGTTAGTGTTGCCAATACAACAAATCAAAAAAAATGAAATAGAAAACCTGATTCTTTAACTTTTTTATATAACAAAAACCTGTGGTATTTAACATGTAGATTTACTGGGCCCCACATCCAAAAAGTGTGATTTACTACATATAAGTTAGAAGGGATACCAAAATCTGTAATTTTAATGAGCAGTCAGGTTATTTTGATAGAGGTGAGTGAGAAAGTAAACTTTTGTGAAATACTACTCTAAAAGGTGGGTCTGATAAAACTGCCATAACTTTACAGAGATGTATACTTCTTTAGGAAATTATTTATTCAATATTAAATTTAAACTGTATCTTACTCTCTGAGATAGAGCCCTTGTTCACAATTGAACCCAGTGCAGACCCTCTTTAATATTCTACACATCTAGTATAAATAGTACTTGGGTTTTGTACAGCGCTTTAACAAGTCAAGGTCCAGTACTTATTTTATATGACTGGTCTCATAGCTATGTTGTGATACAGTTATCTCAATTTTATGGATGGGGAATCTGAGGCTCAGGAAGAGCAAACAATTCAAACAATTTGTCCAAGCTCAAAACATGGTTAAATGGTAGATGTGGGCCTGGAACCCAATTTTGTGAATTGTACGCTAGTCTTCCCAACATGCCACTGTTGCCTAAACAGGCTCTATCCAGGGAAATAAAAAGTAAGTACTGAATATGCAAATGTTTCAACAATTATAAAGCTCTATGAAAACAAAAGGTATTTTTGCAGGGAGTGTGAAGCTGAGATTTAAAAACAGAAGGACCAGTAATCTGGGTCAGAACATCTTCAGATAACAGGTGTCAATTTTCACATACCATCCCTTTTTAAGGAAGATAATCTATGGAGAACTCGTAATCCTTTGATTAATCTATCAAAGGTCTGGTGTGTTGCCTGAGCTACTTTTGTGGAAGTAACGATGCATATATATTAATCATGCTACATTCTTTCATGTTGATTTACTAAAAAAATGGAATGCATGTAGTTTTCATTAAAACATGTTTTCCTTAAATAAATACTTCTGCAGAATCACAATTATATGAAAACTAAGAGTCTTTGACCCTAAGTTCTTTCCCTACTTGCTTACCAGATAATAGGATAAGAACGTATAAAAATATTGTGGCTGAAGAATTGAAACTGATGTTATGCCACAATATGACACAAGGTCTCTTACATGTTTGACACTGTAACTTTGGGAATAATTCAGGATATTACTTTAAAAGGAGGAGTGGATTCAATTTGCAAGGTAATCCCATTACTCATCAACCTTCAACGTGGTACTCTTACATTCAACACAACCCCAATTCACCAAGAAATAAACTACTGTTAAGATGACTAAGATAACCTTGAATGTCTATTGGAAATATGAGTAGTATGATAGTACTACCATATTTTTTGTTGTTGTAATACTTCAGCATATATGAAGATGAAGAAGCGGGTAACATTTTTTTGAGACAGAGTTTCACTTGTTTCCCAGGCTGGAGTGCAATGGCGTGATCTTGGTGCACTGCAACCTCCACCTCCCAGGTTCAAGCGATTCTCCTGTCTCAGCCTCCTGAGTAGCTGAGATTACAGGCGCCCGCCACCACACCTGGCTAATTTTGTATTTTTAGTAGAGATGGGGTTTCTCCATGTTGGTCAGGCTGGTCTGGAACTCCTGACCTCAGGTGATCCACCTGCCTCGGCCTCCCAAGGTGCGCTGGGATTACAGGTGTGAGCCACCATGCCCGGCTGCTTTTTAAAAATGTTTCTACAAAATCCCTAGTGAACTTTATATTTGCTAATAAAGAGTACTACTATATCTATAATCTTAAAAAAAATCTCTCTAAACTGATATAAGGCAAATGACTATTTCCATCAATAAAGAGCAAACTTAACATTGATTCATGCAATTTAGAAAAAAGAGAAATCCTAAAATCTTACATCCTGATGTCTAGACCCATCGGGTTTCCTAAGAGCAACTGCAACAAAATGGTGCTCATCTATTTTGCTTTCCTGAAAGATAAAAGGTAAATAAATACAGATTATAAAATATGTAAACCTAGATGTAGTTTTGTTTACATTTTCTAAATCTCATTCTCTCTCTCTCTCTCTCTCTATATATATATATACATATATGTACACTCACACGTGTGCATATATATATTTCCCCACCTCCGCTAAACCACTTTAGAAGTTACATACGTGCTGGCCCTTTACTCTTAAGTACTTCAACATGTATTTCCTAGTAGGCACATTCTCTTACATAATCACAGCAGTTAATAACATCAGTAAGTTTAACATTGAAACAGTACTTTATTAGCTGTATTCCAAATTCTGTGAATTAATCCAATAACATCCTTTGTGGCATATCCCTCCTCCAGAACAGGAGCCCAGTAATGGGCAAGAAGGGACAAATATTGCATTCAATTGTCATGTCTTGTTAGCCTTTCTTTTGTTTTTTATGATATTAACGTTTTAAAGTACAGATTCCCCCAAATCTGCTTTTTATTAATAAAATATTGCTCATTTGGGGTTTGTTTGATATTTCTTAATGAGTGGATTTAGGTTATGCATTCTCAACCAGAATACTACATAGGTGACGTGCCCTATCTAGAGGTACTTGACAGCTATCTGTCCTTCAATGATGATGTTAGTATGTATAATAAAGTACAAGGTAAAAAAAAAAAAAAATCAAGTTGCAACATTGGTATGTAAGCATTTAGTTAACTATATACTATCACGTATGAAAAATCATGGTGGAAATTTATAGGTAAAACATAACCAATATGCAATTTTCTATTTTCCCCTATATATGAGACAAAGGGGAAGGGGGCTTTAAAATGTAATATATACTGAAGCAGTTACCAGAAAAAATTATAAACACTTAAAAGCTGAACAAACTTTTCACTGAAAAACCACTTTACTAAAGCATTCTTCCATAAAACGTCAGAAGAAACTACAATTAGAAATAGTACTTAGGGAGCTTTCATTTTTTATCTTCTTCTTCCTATCTTCATACCTTCAGGTACCCAAGTTAGCAAAAAGTGAAATTCAGTAAGGATAAATTTAAGATATGTTTAAAGAGGAAAAATATAAGACTAAGTATCAGAAGATTTACTATGTCAAAGTTATCACAAAGTAAGTCTCCTATGTAGCCCTGTTCTGTCTTCTCTTTAAACAAACAAGAAAAAAGTAACTGGAATGTACAAATTTAAAAATATCTAAAATAAGTTTTCAGAAATTTAGCATATAAGATATAGTTCTTATATGTATTGAATATTTCAGTAAATAAGAATCATGCTTAATGTATAATGAGAGGTGTATGTACACTAACAATTGATAGTTGGACACTAAAGAATGTTAACTAATGGATATACTGTTTTGAATCTTTCATTTTTTAAATTTTTTGTAGAGGCAGTGTCTCGGCCTCCCAAAGTGTTGGGATGACAAGCATGAGCCACCACATCTAGTCCTTAGCAGTTATTGACTCAGCTCTCTTTTTCAAAATGCTTTCTGTCCTTGGATACCAACGCTACTCTCTTATACCATTTTTGTCATTCTTTATCAGTCTCCTCCACAAATTCACCTTTGAATATTAGTATAGATGCTCCTCGACTCACGATGATGTTATATCCCAATAAACCCACTGTAAGAAAATATGGTTACATGGAAAATGCACTTAATACATCTAACCTACCAAACACCACAGCATAGCATAGCCTACCTTAAATGTGCTCAGAATACTAACATCAGCCTACAGTGGGCGAAATCATCTAACACAAAGCCTCATTTATAATAAAATGCTGAATAGCTCATGTAATTTATTAAATACTGTACTGAAAATGAAAAAAGGAATGGTTCCATGGGTTCTGCAAATATGAATTCTACTGAATGCATTATCACTTTCATACTGTCATAAAGTCAAAAAAAGTCGAACCATCATAAATTGGAGACCATATATATTCTCAGGGCTCTATTCTAGGCCTTACTTCTAACTTCATGTGGTTTCAATTTCCACTTCTCTCTTCATAGATTCAATATATAGCTGCTCCTTAGGTAATCTCACAGTTCCAACTTCAAATCCATCGTTTCAACTACCATTGACATAATGGTTATACTTATAATCATTATGATTATAATTTTTTTCCTCTAGCCCAGCCCTCCATTCCATTCACCTATCTGACATCTTCACTTAGATGTTTGGTATCTCAAACTTAACATCTCATTTATTTTCTAGTATTCAGTATCTCAACAGACGATCTTGTAAGTCAGAGAACTACTCTACAGCCCATTTGCTGGACACAAGCAGGACCAATCACAGTATAATGACTGGTCTGGAGATAAACAACTAGCCCCAAGCTAGGCCAGGGAGTCCCTTCTCTAGGATTTTTGGGCTTGGAACAGAAAGTGAGTTTACCAGTTTGTTTAGGTTTTTAAACTGTAAATTGTTTGTAAACTGTTACATGCAACAGTATATTACATGCAAGAGCCATGTTTTCTGTCATGCAGACCAGAGAGGCTGAGAAAGCTGGTGTACAGAATGAGAAACACGGGTGGGAGAAAACTGAAGCCAAAATGTAGAGAAAGGCAAAAGTAGGAGACAAAAAGAGCTCTGAATATTTCATCACCTAATTCTAGCTAATAAGGGGGATAGTTACTGAATCACTCTAGTAACCTATAATACTGTTTTGGGGGGTTTTTTGGCTTAGTGTGTGTTGGTTTCTCTCACTAGCAACCAGGAACTGCCAGTGACAGAAACAAAATACAGTGAGACCAAAATATTTAACTTGATCAATATCTTGCAGGATATACCAGCCTGATCTGGAATCTGTCTTAAATACCATCATTACAGCCCAGCCAAAGTGGCTGCGTTTGGCTGTTCATACATGTAAAGCTCCTTGTCAGAGCCTCTTTTCCTTTCCCATTCTGAACTCACAATGACTCATCTTTCAACATCTTTCAAGTATTAGTATAAATGTTACATGCTGTCATAGTAGCCCTGATTTCACTTTCAGAGCAGCAGGACTGGATTCAGTTGCGTCCAAATTCAGTGACTAGCCCACCCAAATTAATCACACATACATGCATAAAAAATATAAATTCTTCATTTTAACAATTCTAATAAATTTCTTACCTCAAATGCCCATTCTTTTTCTTCCTCTCCATCCAGGAATAAACGTGTTTCTTTATAAACTTGGCCTATATCCAAGTTTAATGGAGACAGATCAAATTCAAGCCGCTGCAATTCAAATCCTAGTCCAACACCAATGGCTTTTATGAAGCTTTCTTTAAGTGCCTAAGATACAGAAAGACATTTTCTCTTAGAATTTAGTGGACAAAAATTCTTCATAGAATCTACAGGCCCAAAAGATAAGGAGTTTCAACGCTATACTACATTACGGCTATACAGCTATAAGCTTTTTTAAAAAAAACCCTTACAGCATGAAAACAAACCATCCATATGATCTTAGGGCAAATCATTTAAGCTCTCTGTGTCTCTGTATCCCCTCGTATGTAACCTGCGATGATGATAACAATACCTTCCTCATAGGGATGTTATGTACATTAAATTAACTAACTTAGAGCTTGAAGTAATGTCTTCTGGCATGTAGTATATATTATCAGTGTTTGTTATATAAGATCTCATGTGTTCCTTTACGACAGAAAACATTATTTATAAATGGTAATGTTTCGTTTTAGCTTTAAGTAAGTACTTTCTAACTGAGCATTATATATAGGTTAAATTTTCTTAAAATGAAACGTCATTATAATGTAATACTGTATGCCTAAAAACCATAAAATTCTCAAGCAATCACCCATTTACTTCAAGCACTGTTTGGACACTACTGGGTAACCAAGGACTCTGATTTTAAGCGAAGATAATGGAATCATTACAGAATTTTGCTTTCAAAATTAGAAAGAATTATACCCAGTTCCTATAAAACATATCCAGCTGAGTCCATTCATCCTTAAAGCTTCTGATTGTTTCCCATTCTTTGTTGGTGAACTTTCTTTTCATAATATGAAAGAATTCTGGAATTGAACCACGACCTGCCAATTAAGGAAATAAAAAATTAAATAGCAGTTCTATTAACAAATAAAAAGTTGCTCTATTACTAAAACTGTTCAAGACAGCACCCCCCAAAGATCTAAAGGGCAACCATACTTTTGAATACATTTAAAATAATCCTAAACAAAATCTCAGCAAGTCAAAGCAAGTTGAAAATTAAAAGAGTAAACACACTATGACAAGCAGTGGTTAGCCCAGAAATATAAGAGTAGTTTAACAGGAATTGGCGATATTCTGTAAATTATTAATTACGCAGGAAAACCATATGGTTGTATCAATATATGCCCCAAAAAGTTTTGATAAAATTTAGCAGCCAAAGCTGTTATAAATTTTAAGTAGCAGGAAATTTCTTATATAAAAGGATACTTATCAGAAGTGCAATCAAAATGTAAAGTAGAGCCTATTATTCTAAAGTTTTATTTTGTTATGTAACAGAAAAAAGGGAATAATTCTTTTATTATAATTTTTGGAAAATTAGCAGAAAGATGAAAACTGTTCTTTTATTCTACGTTATTGCCACGGCTAAAATATTAATACTTACCTTCTTCAAAATGTTTTCCAACTTGTTTTCTAATATGATTTCTTCAAATAAAAAGATTTTCATTACTCTTTCGTGGTTGCAGTTGCAAAATAAGCTCATTTTAAAAAACTTGAAACATATCTTTGGTGCCACTATTTCATAGGTAACAAAATATTACATAGCATTCTAAAAATAAATGACAAAAGATACAACTCAAAGGATCTGATTCCCAGAACCAAGGGATAAGATACATGTTAAAATTCATGGTAGGCCTCTGGTACTGAATTTTCCAAAACATTAAAATTATGTGTTTGTGTGTCTTTACTACCAAGTACAAACTTTCTACCATCATTCATTTTATATAAATATGTATAATATGTATAAATATTTACACAAATGTATTCAACTAATATTAAAAATAAATTGATCACTGTTCTTGCCTTTTATACTTACAGCCTAATGGGCCTATCAGAGAGCCTGTTCCAAGGTAGGTGAACCACAAACATTTACTAAGTGTATACATGAATGTTAACTATTATATGGTAAATTACTTCCTAAATATTCTTCTGCCCTGTATCCTTAGTTCATTATTACATTATTTTCCAGAAAATCTTTTGAAGGTAATCCCTTTGTGGATTCTGTTAATATGGGCTTACTCCAATTCCCACTTCTAAAATAACCAACTCCAAAATTTGACATTCTCGAAGGATTAACACAATTCTTCTGATAGCTGATACCACACTCTCTATGGGCATTTCTTATGTAAATAAATATGTGGAGAAAAAAGATGTTGAAGATGTTGAATGTCCCCTTCTTAATACTTCACTGGCATTTAATCATTAATTCTCTCTACGAGAATTCAACAATTAGAACTCCATTATGATCACTCACTAAAAGCATAAAGTGCTAGGTACCATGAACCGCATGATGAGCAAAACAGACATGGTCCTTATCTTCATAGAGAGTTTACAGTTTCTCCTGCAGTAACCAAATACCTTCCCCACATTCATCTCAAGGGTAGAATATATTAAAAATCGGTTCTGTCATGAAATATTTATGATTCTCCCAGTACCCCGCTTCAAGAGTCAAAACAGTCTCCTCTTAGTTCATCAGGAAGTATTTCTGCCAATCCTGTTGCTGATATGTGGTACTATGGATCAAAATAAGGATCCTCATTCATTTTCAGGCACTGAAATATTAAATTGTGATCTTAGTTCAATGGCAAGAAATTCTTACCCCTTTTGGGGCCATGGATCCCTTTGTTGTCTGGTGTTTACTCCTCAACACCTTCCTGAGACTAACATTAATAGAAGCCCCTCAATAAAAACTGTTTTGTTCAATGCATTAATAGTACATACTGGCTTGATAACTAACATCTTAAAGAACACCTTAAAGAAAGTAAAGACAGAAAGCTTCTGAAGTAACTAAAGTAAATCTGGAAATTTTAAACATTGGGAACACTGTATCTACAAAAATCATAAACTGTTTCTTGTTGAATGGATTTTGGCACAAACAGCATATGTAACAATAATGGGAGGAATAAACTATCTTTGGTTTGGAAGCCTGCATTATATATTTTGAGTGAAACTGTAGTTTTAACAGATTAATGTCCAAAAAATCTGCATTTAAAAAGATATGCATTTTGTCATCTATAGTGTCATTTTGCTTGCTGCTTTCTTCAAATTTTATTTTTATAACCTCCAAGAAGTCTTCTGATTTTTAACTAAATAAGATGGGGCAATCAAGGAAAAAAATTTAAATAAGCATGCTATTAAAAAACTGATTAACATAAAAGGCAATCAATCTGGCACAATCACTAGAAAGCAATCACATAACTCATTATGTACAGCCAAAAAATACTCGATATGAGTGCATTTTCATATACTTTAGAGCATCTTATTTAGTCCACAAAATAAAAAATTTGACAGCAATAATTGGAAAAGGTGACTTCGTAACTATTTGGCCAAAGCACAGCAGCGCCACACTGTGGCATTATGGTGGATATACAGTGGGCAAATATTCTGTTAAGTATTAGTTTACCTAAGAAAGTGGAATAAAGAAAAATCGGTAGGAAGAACAGTGAATTTGTCCCTTAAACTATTTGAAGACAGCATAATTACTGGACATACATGTTGGCAAGTTCTAATAATACCATTACATACACAGAGAATCATCAGTCAAATTTAGAAAAACCTGATCTTCCGTCTTATAGCTTGATCATTAGGGAGAGCAGTGTTAGATATTGTATTCTGCAATGATTAACTAATCAAGACCACACAGCAATTAATGTTTTATTTTAAACACAGTAGTAACATACAACAAAATCATTTAGATCCAATGCCTTGAGCAACTATTTCAGGCCTATGAAAAAAAAATCCAGAACCTCAGGGCCTACCTACATTAATCCCTCTCCAAAACAAGGTCACCAATATGTATATACAAATATATATATATATAACAGTACCTCAGCCTTTAGGAAAATGGGCTGGTCATTTTTGAGGGAAATGCAAGGGAGTTAAGCAATGCCCATCCATGTGCTTGCTTCAAAGTACCAACATTTAACCTTAAATAATAAATCATATTAGAAATTCTAATAGTTTCACTTTCTAAGTACTGAATTGTATATAACAGAATTATATATAATTTAGCTTCCATGAGAAGCGACAAGTCTTCTAAGATATGAGTTAGTATATACACCGTAATGCTTGACTTATCAGCTCATTTGTCCAGGAACTTATCCAGACATAAACCTAAAATAACACAAAAATATCTGAGCTGCCAATAAAGGTTTCACAAACTACATGCACAAAGCCTCTTGCATGTTACTATCAAAGGATGTATTTAAGCCCTCAATTTGTGGAGTACAGCAGAAAAAGCACTAGATTGAAATAATGTCAACCTAGGTTTGAGACTCACCATTTAGGCAGTCCTAAACTTCAGTTGCTCTTACATTGTTTACCAACACATATAGGTATTAACACACAGACGCAAGAAACAGGCTGATAGAGCTAGAACTACTGGGCTGTGAATGTTATCCTTTCAGGAAGAACTCCAGAGAATGAAGAGGACCAAGAGGACACAGCATGAAGCCTTTTATTTTCAGGCTTTGAAACCTAACCAATTTACTCTGTTTGAGAACCATGACCCCTTTTTACTTCAAACTTCTTTTTGGAATGGGAATGTCTATCTTACGCCTCTCCTACCATTGAATTTTAGAAGACTTGTTTTCTGCTTTCACAAATCCACAGATGGAGAGGAATTTTGCCCCAAGAAGGATCATACTCCAGTTTCACACATAGCTGATTTAGATGATTGAGATGAGATTTGCCACTTTTTGGGTTGATGATATTAACACTTACATGAGATTTAGAGTTAATGCTGGAATGGGCTGAGAATTACTGATGCTGGGATGGGGTGAATTTACTTTGTATGTTAGATGGATATAAATTTTGCAGGGGGCCAGAGAATGGACTCTACTGGGTTGAAGGGAGTCTCCTGAAATTCATGTCCACCCAGAACCTTAGAATGTGACCTTATTTGGAAACAGAGTCTTTATAGATGTAATCAAGTTAAGATCAGGTCATACCTAATTAAAGTGAGCCCTGAATCCAATGCCTGGTTTCCTTACAAGGAGAGACAGACACACAGAGAGGAGACAGAAAAGGTCATTTGAAGGTGAAGGCAAAAAAATTGGAGTGATGCAAATGCAAGCCAAGGACTGCTAGGAATGAGCAGAAACTAGGAAGAAGCAAGGAAGGATTCTTTCTTGGAACCTTCAGAGACCATGGCCCTGCTGACACCTTAACTTCCAGCCTTCCAGAACTTATAGAAGAGCTGTCACTTTAAGACACCATGTTTGAGATACTTTGTAGGGGCACCCTGAAGAAACTAATACACACATGGATACAATTTAAATTATATATAAGCACACATTCGTGTACACTTAGGAGCTTTAATTTCATGTCCCTGGAGTCAAATGTTCAAATGCTGGTCCATCACTTCTTAGCTACAGATTGAGTATCCCTAATCTGAAAATTTAAAATCCAAAATGCTATAAAACTCAAAGCTTTTTGGGCATCAAAATTATACTCGAAGGAAAAACTCAGTGGAGCACTGTGGATTTCCCACTAGGGATACTCAATCTGTAGGTTATTTACTTAACATTTACTTAACATCTCTATGGCTGTTTCTCAAACTGTAAAATAGGGACAAAGAATTGGGCCGATTAAGAATAAACATGTAAAATGCCTGGAAATATCAAGTACTTAATAAATATTAGCTCTGAGGTTGTTGTGAAAGTCATTGTTAAATGTGTATCTTCTTTTGTCAAGTGTTTTTATAAAGTCCTTCCTATATTCATCAAGTAAGGCTTAAGTGGTTTTCCCATCGATATTTAGAGGGGCATTTCATATCTGAACAACATTAACCTTTGTCTGTCAAATCTGCCACCAATATATTCTCTGGTTTGTGAAAGATGATTTAATATGAAATCATATCTGTTGACTTTGTGGTTTCTTTTTATCATTTTAAGCTTCAAAAGCCATCTTTCAGAAGTTTGCTGAAATATACAATTACATTGTGTTCTAGTAAGTGTTAATAAAACTGGCCAGGCGCGGTGGCTCACGCCTGTAATCCCAGCACTTTGGGAGGCCGAGGAGGGTGGCTCATGAGGTCAGGAGATTGAGATCACCCTGGCTAACATGGTGAAACCCCGTCTCTACTAAAAATACAAAAAATTAGCTGGGCATCGTGGCGGGCGCCTGTAGTCCCAGTTACTCTGGAGGCTGAGGCAGGAGAATGGCGTGAACCTGGGAGGCAGAGCTTGCAGTGAGCCAAGATCACGCCAGTGCACTCCAGCCTGGGCAACAGAGCAAGACTCCATCTCAACAACAACAACAAAAAAAACCCAAAAGTGTTAATAAAACTTTAATTTTGTTATAGTGTGAGGCAATGATTTTCTGATATCACTCATAAAAAACTGTAAATGGGCTACAATTTTTCTTTTTGTTAGTTCTGTAAATTACATCCAATACAGAGTTTCCCAAACATTAATATGCCTAACAATCAGCTGGGAATATTGTTTAAATATAGAAACCCAGCCAGGTGCGATGGCTCACGCCTGTAATCCCAACACTTTGGGAGGCCAAGGCGGGCAGCTCACCTGAGGTCAGGAGTTCAAGACCAGCCTGGCCAACGTGGTGAAACCCCGTCTCCACTAAAAATACCAGGTGGTGGGTGCCTGGAATCTCAGCTACTCTGGAGGCTGAGGCAAAAGAATCGCTTGAACCCAGGAGGCAGAGGTTGCAGTGAGCTGAGATCACGCCACTGCACTCCAGCCTGGGCAGCAAGGAGTGAAGCTCTGTCTCAAAAACAAAAACAAAAAAAGAAACCCTGTTGTACTCCCAGAAATTCTGGCTCTCATAGGTCTGCAGTGGTTTCAAGGGATCTGTATTTTTAATGAACACCCTAGCTGATTTTGACACCCTGACCAAAATTTAAAAATACCATTCTATGGTCCTATTACTATTATAGAAAAGAAATCTAGGACTAAACGGACTCTAGTTTCTTTTAAGATAAATTATTTTATTATTTGGATACTAGCAGGACTGTTCCATTTTCCACAAAATTTAATTCTGATATTCTATATATGATTTCTTCTTTCTATTGTAGTACTATATATAATTTAACCCATGTTTTAAGTATACAGTTCAGTGGTATACAGTATACTCATGTTGTTGTACAATCATCACCACTACAAGTCTCCAGAATTTTTTATTCTCTTTTAAACTGGAACTAAATCTGTCTAATCCCAAATCTTGTTTCTTATCCATTTAATCTGCATCTTCTTCAATAATATACATTTTCATAAACCAAATCTCTATGTTCAGTCCTCTTTATCTCCTTATTCATTCCCTTTCATTTTGGAAGTGTTTCTCAGATTTATCCTATATATCATCAATTCAATTTTCTGTAAAAGCTAGGGTATTTACAGGTTTCTATACGGATTCTTTCATTACTGACGTTTGAGGGAAAGGAGGATTAAGGATTTTGCAGGGGACACAGTTGTATGTTTTTAACTTGAATTTAGTAATAAGGACAATTTTCTCTTAAAATTAAAATTTAAAACGTTCATGGAGAATTTTTATCTCAGAGAAAAACATTTCTTCTAAGTCCTTTAGCTTTTGAAATTTTCTCATAACTTTATTAAGTTTTAAAAAATTATTTTACATAATTGGCTTGTTTTTAAAGGGACTAAGAAGCATTTGTTTAAAAAAAAAAAAAAAAGATTCTGGCAGGGTGTGCGGTGGCTCACGCCTTTAATCCCAGCACTTCGCGAGGCTGAGGCGGGCGGACCACGAGGTCAGGAGATCGAGACCATCCTGGCTAACGTGGTGAAACTCCATCTCTACTAAAAATACAAAAAATTAGCTGGGTGTGGTGGCGGGCACCTGTAGTTCCAGCTGCTCAGGAGGCTGAGGCAGGAGAATGGCATGAACCCGGGAGGCGGAGCTTGCAGTGATCCGAGCACCACTGTACTCCAGCCTGGGCGACAGAGCCAGACTCCGTCTCAAAAAAAAAAAAAAGATTCTGCTACATATATTTTTCTATGATGTGATATTGGCCAGGCACAGCAGCTCACGCCTGTAATCCTAGCACTTGGGAGGCTGAGACAGGCAGATCACTTGAGCCCAGGAGTTCCAGACCAGCCTAGGCAACATGGAGAAACCCTATATCTATTATAATATTAACTATATATATATATATATTCTAAGTCCCTTCAGGTTCATATAGACCAAACTAATTTTTTTATTACAGCTAATAATTATCTGTAGAATGCATCCACCATTAATTTATTTAACCAATTTCTATTAGTAGCATTCAGGTTTTGTTGTTATTCATAAATATTTTGGATAGAGTACTATAAACAAGATCGCTAAATCAAAGACTATGTGTATTTTCAATTTTAACATTATTTTCCAAAAAGCCTGTAGCAATTTCTAGTGCTTCCATCTGTATGATTGTTCTTTTCCGACATTTTCACAAGCTCCAAGTGTTTTTTTCCAATTTTCTGCAAATCTGATGGGCATCTCATTGTTACTTTAATTTCCATTACTCTAATCATTAAGGTAACAGCTTACTGACTACTTGAATTTGTTCTTCTGTAAGGTGACTATTAATATTTTCTAGTCATTTCATAGAAGCTCTTTATATATTATGGATATTGACACTTTAACAATTTGTTATAAGAATTTTCCTTATTCTATTACTTATCTTTTGTATTTGGTTATATTTTTGGAATATAATTTTTTAAAATTTAAATATCTATACTTTGATAAATTCTGAACTCTGTCTCATTTGAAAAGAATTCATAAAAAGATTTACTGCAACTCAACATCATAGTCAACTATATTTTGTCCTAAAATTTTAATTTTTTTTACTTTTAAACTTCTAATTCCTCCAAATTGGTGTATATAGTATGTTTTACATCCACCTGACCAATTCTACCAGCACCATTTAATAAATAATCTTTTATCCACTGAACTGAAATATGTATATATCCTGGGCTCTAAGATTAACTCTTCCAGTTGTCTATTCTTTCACTAGTACCATACTCTTTTTAGTTTACAATGCCTAACACAAGTTTTTGAAACTGGTAAGGCAAGACCCTTATTATATTTTTCATATTCCTAGTCATTAGTTCTTCCATAACAACGTTAAATGTATGTAACCCAGTTTCACAGAATTTTTCATATTTTGGTATCTGCAAATTCTTTTAATAGGAAGCAATAAAATCTCATACTGAGAGGCCATATACTGTAGACAGCAGTGGTTAAATATATTAACTCTTACTTTTTAGCTAAGTCAACTTGGACAATGTCTTAACCTTTTATATAAAATAACAGTAGTACTTACGCACTAGTCTTACGAAGATGAAATAATACCTGTTAGGCATCTAACATAGTGTCACACACTTGTAGGAATTGCTCAATAAATACTAGTTACACAATCAAATCCTACTGACAAAGGAAAAAGACTGACCTGTAACTGGGAAGGGGGAAAACTCCTTGAGGGTGGAGACTTGGTTTTCCAGTAAGGAATTCAGAGTACAAAGTGATGTGTGACTTTCTAAAACTACTTACAGGTTTTAAATCCCAAGTGCATTTAAAAAAAAAAAAAAAATCCAGCAAAGTTTATTTTAAAAATGTAAAGACGAACATGTAAAACCATAGGGGGAAAATTCTGGTCCTTTCCCAAATTTCAATCATGATTTTTATGTATTTTGTCTATTTTATTCTGCCTTACTTTGTAAATATGGTCACAAAACTAAACAATTCAAAAGTTACACTTTATGCTTATCACTTCAAACACCTTTAATGGTAGAAAAAATTAGAAAACAAAGGGAAAACCAACCAAAATTTTCCAAATGAGGGTAGTAAATTAAGATGAAGACCAGGAAAACACCATTCTTCCTAAGAGTAAGAATGTACTGTCCTGGCATATAGAGGCTATATACCAGGTACATTCTCTCCTGCGCGGCCACAGCAACAGTTGGGAGAATAGGTAGAGGGAGGGAAATGAGCTGCACTCAGTAGAAATGGTTAATGCACCATGAAAGAAAAAGACTCTCTAAGTTCCTATAGGATTCTGACCTATAGAACAAGACAGAGTAATGGAATTGACTCTTTCAATGCACTAATGATAACCTCCAAAAGCCAACTCCGTCTTTAGAGTTGACAATCTAGTAACAATGCCTAGTATAAAACACAGTACTTTTCTTGCTGCTATGCTAAGTTTTGCCTAGCATCATTTAGCAAGACTCTTAGGAAAAATCCCTTGCTCAATCTCCTCACTTACTACAATAAGTAGAGCAATTCAAAGAATCCCCAATGAAGCAAATCAGTGTCTACTTCCCATCCTCATTAAGAAATCATGCTGTGTCCATTCACGCTTCAGAAATCAGTGGCATGGTAACAACACTAGTGACAATTGGAAAATCTCTCTTCCTTTCTGTGTTACTGGACATAGCAATAGCTTTTTCACAACAAAATAAAGAAAAGGCCTAGACATTGTGATTAGTCAAATAAGATCAACTAAAAAAAAGCTGGTGGGGGGAGGTCTAATAACATAATTAACAGGAAAACTAAATCTTAAATTTTTGCTCAATTGTCTTTCCATCATTTATTAAAAGCTTCATTATTAATTACTTGTTTATCCAGCATTGACCATAGCCAACACTGCCCATCAAGTTAACTGGTAATAAAATTTGTTTCTCAGAGGTATCATTTCCAAGCAGATACCAACCCACTGGGCCAATTATTGCCAGGTAGTTGTGCTGACTGCATTCTAAAAAAAATGGCCTTTCCATTTCTGATTTTAGAAAAAGTTCCTGTAATGACAGCAGAAAGCTATAAGAATATATGGGCTAATTCCCATGCTAAGAATCCTCTATAGCAGCAATTTTTCTAGAGTAAGCCACCTATGTCCCTGTTGAATATCAGATCCTTTCCTAAGAAAAATGCACATGTGCACATCATACAAAATGTAGCATGTAATTTCAGGAGGTTAAACAAAATTCCTTGAACCTTATCCAGGGAATCAGATCAACAATCTGTTATAAGGTTTCCAAAATCACTAGTAGGGCCTTGTTCTGAGCAAACCTGAGAATACAGTTGTACTGGAAAGGTTTATGAGCAGGTAAGAGAAAGAGTAGCTAGTAGGAAAATGCAAGGTAAGGACAAAAAGGGAAAGGGAGAAGAGATTCACAGCCACACTGAAGCCTATACTCTAACAGCACAGTGTTTATTCATTCATTTGACAAATATTTTACTATTATATACTAGGCAAGGTACTAAGAGGTGTGATAGTGATCAAACTCTGATGTAGCTAACATGGTTCTTGCTCTCACACAGCTTTTGAGTATCAGGAAAAGATAATCATTCTGATGAATAATCAACTGAGATACATTACTGGAATAAGGAAAATATATTTTATGAGAGCCTACAACAAAAGAACCTAGCTTAGATAGAAGGCTCACAAAGCTTCCCTAAAGTAAGGTTAAGGTGAAATCTAACAAGTAAATAGGAGTTCTTTATGCAGAAATGGGAGTGAGAGATAAAATTAATACAAGCCTTACAGACTGAGAGAGCCACATATTCAAACCACATACGGTGCAGGCAGTATGGAGATTAGACAGTTTTACTATGAAATTAGGAAGATGTGGGTTTTTATTAATAGCTTTCTTCTTAGCCTGTTACTTATCTTCTGTAAAAATAGCAGTATATGCATCATAGGGTAGTTGAGAGAATTAAATCACAGAATATGTCTAAAGCACTATGTAAAATGCCATGGCACATGGTTAAGTGTTCACTAAATGTTAGTGATGATGACAAATAAAAAGTAGGTAAGAGAACCTGTATTTAGTATGTATTAAATTAAATTGCCTGGGTACACATTCAACTTCACCACAAATGTTAGTGGTCCTTAAAGCCACCAGTAACAAATTTCTAAGGCAATATATAAGCAACTTAAATATTTTAATAATGCTTGCTCCTCATTTTTACTTACATAAATGGGCTAAAAAGAGCTGTATTTAGATACAGAAAAAAGAGTCGCCCATTGGTATCCACTGGGGACTGGTTCCAGGACCCTCCTCAGATACCAAAATCTGCGCATGCGGCCCTGTGGAACCTGCATACATGAACTCAGCCCTCCATATCCTCAGGTTTCATATCCTGCAAATACTGAATCGTGATAGCGTTTGATTGTGGATGCAGAATCTATGGGGACAGAGGGCCAACTATTGAAAAAAATTCACGAGTAGACCCATGCAGTTCAAACTTGTGTTGTTCATGGGTCAACTGTGTATGTTATCTCTACAAAAGGACTACAATGTTCTTTACTATTGAGATTCTTTTTTTAAAAACAAACAAGAATTTCACTTAATATTTCACTTTACCTCTAGGCAAAGTTATGGATCCCCAGTAATGGATAATCTATTATTTACGTGAAAGTCTGTAAATATTCATGGAAATATACCCTTTTCAGATTTATGCTCTCCATTACCTTTGTGTACTGAGCACATTTTCCCTAAACTTAAATATGTCTAATACATCTCCTGGCCTCAGATTACTCAATAGTAATAGAGCTGAGGCATCGAGACACTTAACAGCCATACTAGAAAAATGCAATGTTACCTGGAAAACTAGTCTTCATTATATCAATTCCAACTTGCAGCTCAGGTTCAGCAGCAAGCACTGCATAGTCTCCTTGATGAGAGATGTTAAAGTTGAAATTCGGGTAAGGATTCGATGAGTCCTTTGCAAGAACTGGTTTTCCTTTTGCAGTTCTTTGCAAACGAATATGATTCCAAGGGATATTCAATTTCTCTGCAACTAATTTCCTTATCATCAGACGACCAGCCTGTTAAGTACATAAAACATTTGTATGTATTGATGTCTACTAAAGATACAAGCACACTGTGTGTAAGAGTATTTTGGTTTCTAAAATTTTCATTTTTAAAACTTTTCAAAATACCTAAGTATTAAACACACGTTAAGACTTAAGCAATGCTTAAGTAGATAAAAAATTAAAGTCCACCTTAGCAATTCCCTCTCCTTTGCTAGTGACCAAAGTTAACAGCTGGCATCCTGTCAGTCTTTTCTGTATTTAAATATATGTGCATTTACATGTTTTTGATAACTCTACATATAAACACAAACATGAGATTATACTTATGTAGTACTCTACCACATATAAGCTGTAAGTTTATAAGTATTGGGAATTCTTTTATGTCTGTACACATCCGTCTGGTCCATGCAGTTTTAACTGTAGCATATTTCATAATATTATTTCCCCGTTATTGGACATTCTAGGCTGGCTCTAGACTTGCTGTCATAAACAACTCTGCAGTGAGCAGCCCTACTGTACCTACATCTGTGCATATGTATTTCTAGATCCCATATATTGATCACCCAGCTTCAACAATTAGCAAGGCATGACCTATCTTGTTCTGCTCTCTCCAATTATTATTTTTAAAATAATTACTACAAACACACACACAAAAAAACAAGAATATAAGATGACAAAGCATATATTTTTAAAAATATCTTTCAGGTTTTTTTCTTCTTCAATTCTAACACTGACTTTTAAAAACTGCAGGCTTTTAAAAGTAGCTTATTTCATAATTCCTTACAAATTATAAGTGTAAAAAATTTTCACCAATATGCCTTGAAAATTACCAACTCGTCTACATTTCAAACAGAAAGGTGTTTCAATGTGGGACATTTTTAAGAAAGGACTGTCTTTTAAATGATGGTAATTCACGGTTGTTTCAAATTGCACCATATTGTAAAGATTACTTGTTTTGAAATCCAGTTTTCCATTTGTTGCTTCAAAATACATAGCTAAAATAAATAAATCTACGTAAAATACTGTTTCCCATGGCATCTAGTGAGGAAGGTATCCTCTCCGGCTTCAGTTTCATTGGCTTCAATTCCGGGGAGCGCAGGCTACAAACTAAATCACACTGTCAATAATTTCTAGGGCCTACCACGTGCAAGGAGTCCTTGGAGAATGGTGGGATATTTAACAAGCAGAATAAGCATGGGCTATGAACCCACGCAAACAAGAAAAATAACATTTAAAGATAAAGACATAAAAACATTAATTACAGAAAAACACAATTTTGTCGGCCTTTCCTACACTTATTTCATGGTTTAGGAGGGTCTCCATTTGAAATAACAAGGGGAAAGAGAGAATGTTTACAGCCATCGCGGCCTCCAAGGCGGTTACAAAGGCCGTGGAAACCAGGCCGTGCGTCGCCCGCAACTCCGCAGCGCCGGCTGCTGTCGCCTGGGCCGGCCACAGGCTCCACAGCGAGAGGGCCGCCGCCAGCGCGGGAGTGTCGGGTCTCCACAGCCCGGCCCGCCTCCCCCAACATCTGCTTCCTAGGCTCTAAATACCAAAAAAGACCTGTAGTACCATGGCTGCCTTAGCGTCCCGGGCAAAGACGAACTGGCCAATGCGCTCCTTCTCCTCGGGCTGAATCGATCGCACTGCCAGCAGCCATTCGGCTCGGCTCGGCAGCCAAGTGCCGCAGGAAAAGGCCCAGCGCACGCCCTCCATGGATGGCACCAAGCAGAACCGTTTGGCAGGGAAAACCATCCACTGAAAGCGGACCTCGCCGCTATCTCGGGCCCGATGGCGCGGACGCAAACGTGTCCCCACCCCCTTCTTCCCGGCGTCCGTGCGCAGGGGGCGGGACGTCGCTACGCAGACGGGCCCACCGACAGCCCTCCCAGCCCGCCCCCAACTCAGCCACCTCCTCTAGGAGAAAGGGGCTGGGGGCGGAGACGGAGATCAGCCTTGCGCTTTGCGGCATTGTATGACGTCACGTAGGCGTGGCTTCGGAGGCGAGCGAAGGGCGGGACCAAGGCCAAGAGCCCGACAGTTACGCCACTCACACTTGCGGAAGAGTTAACGGGACAGCAGTGCAGGCCAATCGCAACCAGTCCTCTGGAGGCAGGGAGACTGGGGTGGAGACTTCGGAGACTGCAGTTGCAGGTGGGTGAGCTCCGGGGTCTGAGGGAGGAGTGGGATGGTAGCCCTTATTCTCGGGGTCTGGGTTGGCCCCTGTGACCCAGACAGAATAGAATGTCCTTGGCTTCAGCTGCTTCGTGTACGGGGCACGAGAGGTTTCCATCTCTAGGAGGGGGTCTGCAGTGGTGCCCCCTGCAGTTGTGCCACGCGGCAGCCCTGTGTTGCTTCTTTCCCTGCCCCCATTCCCATCAGCCTAAGACCCACCCTCACACAGTACGCTCCCGACCCTTAGCAGCAGCCTACCTGAAACCCTCCCTCCGAAGGCCAAACAGAGGCACTATCCCCACTGCGGAACACCGACCCCGCCTAAATCCAGCAGCTGGGCTAATGCTGGCTGTTTATTTGGGGCGATGAAGCGACCCAGGTGCTGTTTTGCTATTGCCAAGCCTGGGCTAGAGCCCTAGCGAGAAAACAGGATTCCATTGTTGAGGCATCAGTGTTTGCATCATGACAGAGGTCCTTGCTCTAACAGCAGCAGAACCAAGTAAATAACTTTGCTCAGTTATTTTCTCAGACTTTGCGAAGGGTCATATTGATGTATGTCTGTTTCCTTAGTTGTTCCATGTAGGCTGTTGTTCACTCTCGTGTGAAAGCCCACGCGATCCAAGTGCCCTGCAGGTTTTGGTCTAGGGAAAAGTTGGTCTCTGCAGATGACTGTAAATGACTACCTGGAGGTCGATTAAAGTGCGGTACTGCGGGATTCAGCCGATTTTCTTCTTCCTCTGACTGCCCGGAAATATCAGCCAAAGGCCAGCGGTAGTAATTAACACAATTACCTGCCTATGATTTCTGTCCTATTTAAGATGGATTCTATTATGTTTTTATCTATACTTGTCTTCATGAACTTTTCGTGATATCATAAGCCCCCCGAATCCCTCGAAAGTAGATGGGATTCTGAGCACACACACACACACACACACACACACACCCACACACACACACACACACACACAAATTCAGATCCCCAAAGGACAGTAAAATGAATTATTGGCTTAATATATCATCTTAGCTAACCAAAAGCCTGTGTCAGCTGCCATATTGAAAATCTGCTTACCAGCTGCAGGGAGCTTACAATCTGGTAAGGCAAGTAAGTCATACGCATAAAAAGTACAATAAGAGACAGTGTAAAGATATGTGGGTAATACTGATACCCATATCAGCAATGATCATAACTCACTTCTCCATTTTTAACTAAGAATCATATAACCTTTCCTTCTTGTCGTTTTAAACTCATTTTTATAACTTTGGTACATTACGTTTCTGTTTCCAAAACACTTCTGTGTATGTTATTGCATATGTTCTGTGCACTAGTTATTACTGATGGAGACGATGAGCTCAGAAAGAATTTGTTTAAATTTAGGAATTAATATCCCATTATTTTACCATCGAACAAGATCTCTGTGTATTAGATCTATGGAGCCTAATACACAGAGAGTAATGTAGGGATTATTTGTACCTGGTCCAGAATCTAGAATATTCTCCCCTTCTCCCATTATCACATTCCTTGTTTCCTCTGTGTCATTCAGGCCCAAATGTCATACCAAACAGAATGTCTCTGTTCACCTAGTCTAAAATAGCTCACTCTCCCCACTTCCAAACCTCAGCCCCAAACCTATTACCCTCGTGAACATATTTTATAGGTTTGTTTAATCCCGTTCCCTGTGTGCTTTTAAAAATTCTCCAGAGCTTAGCTTAAACCTTCTCTTAGAGGACCTACTTCAGAGTACCTTTTTCCAAAACAGTATTGTTTATATAATTCATTTGGCAATTATTCTAGTATTGCCTTATGACGTCTCTCCTATTGTCCTGAATTATTTACATGTGTGTTATCTTGCAAAATAGAATGTACAGTACTTGAGAAGGAATGTCATGTATACCTTTTACAAATAGTATACGTGAGTAAATGTTATTAATGACTCCACAATAGATTTATTACTGTCAGGGGTAACACTGCTTTTTATATTCGATCTGCCTTTCCTCACTTTTATTAAGGAAATATAAATATGCAGTTCGTAACTTGCTTAACTATATTAAATGAACCCAACAATTTTACTAAAATATTTTTTATTGCATTGGTAAGGGGAAGAAGAGGACTAAAGTAATAGGGGCTCACTCAGTCTGTAATGATCATCTTGCTTGGTGCTGATCTGTGGCTTCTTAGCAGGATTCTGAGGGACTCGTATTCTATTTCCAGCTCTACCACCAATTGTCTGTGTGACATTGGTCACACAGGATCCTATGCATGACATAACCTCTTACAGGTATTAATTTCAATGGAAAGGCATCGAATGAGATCATCTCTAAGTCTAGGTGTTTTTTAGACATATTCACTAACTTTTTATTGGGTCACAAACTTTGTTCTACCTCAAAGCCTTCTTTTTTCTCCCAAGACTTATTTGAATAACTCCATAATTCTACCAGTGTCTCCAGGAAGAAACTATGATGCTGCTTTTCTTTGACTCCCTATATCCAATCCATCTCCAAGTGTTTTTGGCTCTACTTTTAAAATACAGCTAAATCCATTTATTTCTCTTTATTCCCACTGTTAACAATCTAGTATAACCCACCATTATTTTTCATCCAAAATACTAATCAGTTTTCTAGCCTTCCTGAGAAAGGGGAACACTCTCTTCCAATGTCTTCTATGCCATAAGCACAACTTGCCTTCAGAACTAAATCTAGAAATCTATGCCCTTAATTCTTATGTTATATTGCCCTCTAATTAGACTGAGAAGGAGAGGCCAGCAAGGTAGGAAACCTGAAGAATGTTGTGGCACAGAAACTAAAAGATGAGTGTTTCAAGGACTAGTTAACAGTGTGAATATTCCTAAGAGGTGAAATAAGATGAGGAGAGAGAAATGAGAATTTAGCTTCAAGATGGTAGTGTGGTGACATTGACAAGGGCAGTTTTAATGGAGTAAAAGAAAGGAATTTTATTGTAGTGGGTTGAGACACTAACTGGAGGTGACACTACCACAGAGTGTCCTTTAAAGAAGTTTTTCTGGATTTAGGAAGTAGAAAAATGGAATGGTAGCTAGAGGGAATAAAAGGTCAAAGGACAGATTTTTGTTGGATATTTGTTTAAAGATGGAAGATACTAGAATTTACATGCTAATGGAAAATGTCTAGTAGGGTGGGAGAAACTCTTAACGTATGAGAAGGAAGGGGTATGTGCGTGTAGAGGGTGTTCAGCATTCTAAAGTAGACTCCAGGGTAGAGGACCTTGTCTGTGTTGTTTTTAGCTGTATTTCTAGTATCTAGAATAGTACCTGTCACAATATTTGTTACTCCATAAACTGTCTAATATTTGTTGAATAAATGAATGACTTGGACCCTACTTCTCTTACCTCCTTTCAATTCATTCTTGACATATTAGCTGGAAAAATATTTTTTAAAAAAATGATGTCATGTCACTGTCCAATTGAAAGTGATCAGTCATTCCTATTTCACTTAGAATAAAATCCCAGCTCCTGTGACCCATAGGATCCCGAATGAGGTAGCAACTGCCTTCTGCAGCCCTATCTCCTGACCCTCTTGCTTTCATTAACTACTCCAGCCACACTGGCCACCTTTAATTTCCTAAAACTGAAGGACTCCTTTCCCTCTGTAGGGCTTTATATGTGATTTCTCCCACTAACCCCTTACCTTCTTATCATTCAGTTCTCAAATGACACTTCAGAAAGGCTTTCCCTAATATTGTAGTGGCTGAAAGCAAGGGCTCTTGAGCCAAACTGGATTCACATACCAACTCCCTGCTTACTTGCTATATGATCTTAGCCAAATTACTTAAATTATCAAAGCCCGTTTTCTCTGTTTGTAAAGTGAAGATAAATATCTACTTTATCCAGTTTTTTTTGAAGATTAAAAGAGTATGTGTAAAACATATAGCATGGGGCCAGGCATGGTGGCTCATGCCTGTAGTCAACAGCACTTTGGGAGGCTGAGGCATGAGGATCACTTAAGGCCAGGAGTTTGAGACCAACCTGGGTAACATAGTGAGATCCTATCCCAAAAAAAAAAAAAAAAAAAAGCTGAGTGTGCTAATGCACGCCTGTAATCCCAGCTACTCAGGAGTATGAAGTGGCAGGACTGCTTGAGCCTAGGAGGTTGAGGCTTCAGTGAGCTGTGTTCCTGCCCCTGCACTCCATCCTGGGTGACATAGCAAAACCCTGTCTCAAACAAACAAACAAAAAACATAGTACAAAGCATGGCACATAATAAGCACTATATAAGTGTTCCCTATTACCCCTTTTGTTATTGTCTGAAATTGAATGCCCCATTGTTCATTTTTATTTCCACTTCCTACTTTTGTCTTCACAGTACTTATAAAAATTTATAATTATTTATTTGCCTACTTTATTTATTATGTCGTCCTCACCAGATACTGGACAACAAAAAAGCAGGGACCATGTCTGTCTTTTATTCTCTTTATATCTCTAGTGCCTAATTCGGTGCTTGTCATATAGTTAGCATCTATAATAAACATTTACTAAAATAGGCCAGAAATCATGCTGCATATTGAAACATCAGTGACCAAACTAAGATCACTGTAGGACCCAGTGAAATCAAAGCCCAGATCAGGCAGAGCACAGCTTTAGTTTAATGTTCTACTTTTATCAAGTGGCATATGATTTTTGTCATTACTTTTTATCAAAGGCTTGGTTCTTAGGCTTGACTCTTCTACCTTTATTTATTCAATTATTTAAATCAAATTTTAATGGAAGGCTTTTTAAAAAAAACAATAACAGAATCATTTTAAAAATTGAGTCAGTGTTTTGGGCAGGAAGGTGTTTCATTGAAGCTGGGGTGCAATCTTAAAAGTACACTATTTTATATACTACTAAGAAAAAAAATGCCAACTATGGCACAACTCTTTATCACTAAGAATTTTTTCTACTCATGCAAAGAGCCCCCTTTTAAAAAATCATATAATACCCTTGCACCTATATACAAAGAACAATATAAGCAAAATTAATTGGCTGAGGCATTCCTAAAACTTCTTAACATTCAAAGTGTCTTTTCACTGATTTTCAACTCAGAGTCTCTGTGTCCATGTTTTATTTTTATAATATCATTCTCTGTTTAGAGCATTAATGATGTATCATTTCTTAAACCAATGTCCATTATTATCTCCAAGGTTTTCTTCCAACATACTGATATCCATTCTTCAAGTTTAATACACATGTAATGACAAATATGTCATGACTACTACCCAACCAGAGTGATTATAAGATGCCTGTCAGTTTCAGATAAGTGTGAAAAAATTTGTGTCTTAAAATCAACGAAATAACATAATTGAATTTGAAGATTATTTGAAGAAAATAAATTGCCTTATAAATCTTTTACCAAGAATTGAGAATTGTTTAACAGTTAATAATGTTATTGATTTTAATCATTAATATTTACATATAATTTGACAATATTAACTTAATATTCATTGTATCATTTAAGTCTCACAACAGTCCAGTGTCATAGGTGTGTCCACTTTGCAGATGAGGAAGCCAAAGCCTCCGAGAGCCTAAGTAGGAGTCACTAGTAAGTGATGAACCATTTAGGACTATTTCTCTAGTTCCAAATGCCATATTCTTTGTTATTTGCAAAATACACTTATACAAGTAGGATATACTCAAATGAAATTTAAGAAATGGAAATTTTCAGCTCCTTGGATTTGTCATTCTGTATAGAATATACATGGCAGACTTTTTTTAAAAACAGTGTTATAAAAGTGAATAGCTATCTGTGATTATATTATTTTAGGATACTTGAAATTTTCAAGTAAAACTTGTTTTTGTTACTATTTATAGAAATAAAAATAACTTTGTGTTTACATCATGTGGTCCACTTATTCATGAACCATGAGGCTCAATAATTGACTTAATCCAACACAAGATCTAAATTACATACATGATTTTCATGACAATAAAGTTAATTAAAAAGTGTTTGTGGTTAGAGTTTTAAAAATTGATATTCGCAGGACCTATGCCACTATGCAGAGATGCAGTTTTTGATCTTTTGGAAGTATCTCCTTTAGTCACCTTTTTACTGTTTTATTTCCTACTTATTTTAAAATACAGAGGAATGATTTTACACCAATTAAATAATTATGTTTTATTTGCATTTTCTATGTTTTGAGCAAGAAGAAAGCTGGAACATCAAAATAGTTTCTGAATTGATTGATCTTTTGTTATCTTTTAATGTCTTAAAATAATTACACAAGAGGTTGTAAAGATACAGTTTCCATGTACCCTTCACCCAGTTTCCCCAAATGGGTGCATACATAATTCTAGTAAAGGATCAAAACCAGGAATTTGACATTGGTACAATGTGTGTGTGTAGTTTCTTGTAATTTTCTCACATGCGTAGATTCCTGTAACCTATTTAAATTATGTGTATCAACACTTCGTCCATTTTTAATGGTGAGTAGTATTCCACTGTATGGATGTGCCATGATTTGTTTACTCTTTCACCTATTGTGCAACATTTTGGTTGCCCTCAGCTTTTGTCTATACAAATGAAGCATTATGAAACATATAGAGGCTATTGTGCACACATAAGCTTTTATTTCTAATGCTCAGCAGCATGATTCTTAGGTAATATGGTAGGTATATGTTTAGTTTTTTTAAGAAACTACCAAACTATTTCCACCAACAATGTATGGGTGATCTAGTGTCTCTGCAAGCCCTCAAGCGTTTGGTGTTGTCATTATATTTTATTTTAGCTGTTTTGATAGATGGGTAGGGATATTTATTGCAGTCTTAATTTCCATTTCCATAATGACTAATGATGTTGAACATTTTTTCATGCGCTTATTTGCCATCTGTATATTCTCTTTGGTGAAATATCTCTTTGTGCCTTTTGCGCATTTTTTAAATTGAATTGTCTGGTGTTTTTGCTGGTAAGTTTTCAGATTTCTTTATAGATTATTTCTTTATTAGATTCAGTTTGCAATTTTTTTTTCCTGGCTCATAGCTTGTCTTTTCATCCTCTTAAATAAAGGGACTTTCACAGAGGAAAAATATAATTTTGATATAAAATCCAATCTATTAATTTTTTTCATTTATGTGTTGTGCTTTTGATGTCTCAGAGCTCATTAATGAGACCCTGGTTACAAGGATTTTCTTCTGTATTTGTGTCTAAAAGTTTTATATTTTACATTTAAATCTATGATCCCTTTTGAGTTAATTTTTACATAAAGTATGAGGTATAGGTCAAGGTTCATTTTTTTTTTTGCCTGTGGATATCCATTTTCTTCAGCATTTTTTGTTAAAAAAGGTTCTTTTTCTTCCATTGAATTGCATTTGTACCTTTGTCAAAAGTCACTTGGCTATACTGTGTGGGGCTACTTCTCAATTGTGTATTGCATTCCACTGATCTATGTGTCTCTCCTTTCACTAATATTACACAGTATTGATTACCATAGCTATAGTAAGTCTTGAAATCAGGTAGACTGATACTTCCCTCATTATTATTCTTTTTGGTTGTGTTAGATATTCTATTTTCTTTATCATTACATATAAATTTTACAGTAATCTTATCTGTATATACAAAAAATTGTGCCAGGATTTTGATAAAAAATGTGTTAAACCTTTATATCAGTTTGGAGGAAATTAAGGGGACATCTTTATTAAGTTGACTTTTCCAATTTGCAGACATGGCATGTCTTTCCATTTTAGTCTTCTTTGATTTATTTTTTTAGCATTTTATATTATTCAGCATACAAGACCTATGCATGTTTTGTTAGATTTATACGTATTTCTTTCACTTCTTTTTTTTTTGAACTATTATGCTTTTAATTTTTGTTTTTGTTTTAAATTTTGTTTCTATGTGTTTATTGCTGGTATATAGAAATATGATTGATTTTCATGTGATGCTCTTGTGTCCTGTGGCATTGCTGAACTTGCTAATTAGTTCTATGAGGTTTTTTTCTGGTAGATTCCTTTGGATTTTCTATGTAGACTATCTTGGAATTTGCAAATAGAAGCAGTTTTGTTTCTTCCTTTCCAATGTATATGCCTTTTATTGAATTTTCTTGTTTTAGTGTGCTTGCTAGAGCTTACATGCACTTGGAAACTGAATAATGTACTTCTAAATAAGTGTGAACTATGATGAATAGCAGTGGTAAGGGTGGACATCCTTGCTGTTTTCCTCATCTTAGGGGGAAGGCATTCCATAATTTAGCATAATGTTTTCTATAGGTTTTTTTGTAGATTTTTCTCTACCAAGTTGAGAAGGGGGAACTTTTCCCCTCTCTTCCTCTTTTGCTAAGAGTTTTTCCCATAACTGGGTGTTGTATTTTTTCAAATGCTTTTTATGCATCAATTGATATAGTCTTGTGGTTTTTCTTCCTTAGCTGCCTAATAGGATAAATTACACTAATCAATATTCAAATATTGAAACAGCCTTACATCCTTGGATAAACTTACTTAGCCATAGTGTATAATTCCTTTTATATATTGCTGATTTTTTGCTAATATTTTTAAAACAATTTTTGCATCTATATTTGTGAAGTATATTGGTCCATAGTGTGGGGTTTTGGTCTTTGTTTGTTTGTTTTGGGTACTGTCTTTGTCTGGAGTACCACAGTAATACTCACTTCATAAAATTAGTTGGGAATCTTCCCTCTGCTTCTGTTTTCTTGAAGAAGTTGTGTAGAACTGGTATGAATTCTTCTTTAAACTTTTGGTAAATTTAATTTCCTTAATGGTTACAGGGCTGTTCAAATTATATATTTCATATCGGGTGAATTGTAGTAATGTAAGCACCTAATGCTAAAAATTTTCCTCTCAGCACTATTTTAGCTGCATCATACACATTTTGATATATTGTATTTTAGTTTTTACTCAGTTCAATGTATGTTTTAAATTACACTTGAAACTTTCTCTTTGATCCATGGATTATTTAGAAGTGTGTTATTATGTTTCCAAGTGCGTGGAGATGTTTATGTTATCTTTTTGTTATTGATTTTTAGTTTGATTTCATTGTGGTGAAAGAATATGTAGTCTGCTGTTGTTAGGTGGAGTTTTCTATAAATGTTGATTAGATTCTGTTGATTAATGGTGTTGTTGAGCTCTATATGCTTACTGACTTCTTGTCTAGTTCTATTAATTTGAGAGAGAAGAGTGTTGAAGTCTCTAGCTATAATAGTGGATTTATCTGTTTTTTTTTCAGTTTTATCAGTTTTTGCTTCACATATTTTACAGCTCTATCATTTGGTGCATATATGTTTTTGATTGCTAGTCTTCTTGGTGGTGGATGGACATTACATAATATTCCTTTCCCTTGCTCAGGTCTACTTTATCTTGTAATTATATTGCCATGCCTGCTTTATTTTAATTAATGCTTGCATAGTGTATCTTTTCCTATCCTTTTACTTTCAACCTACTTATTATATTTGAAGTGAATTTACTTGTAGGAAGCATAAAGTTGGGTCACTTTTTAATCTTCTCTGGTAATCTATCTTTTAATTGGTGTATGTAGACCACTTACATTTAGTGCAATTATTGCAACATCAGTATTGAAGTCTGTAATTTATTTTCTGTTTTCTGTTTATTCTATTTTTCTTTCTGTTTTTTCTTTCTGTCTCCTGTGGCTTACTTGAACTTTTTTTAGAATTTAATTTTGATTTAGCTATAGTGACTTATGAATGTTATCTCTTTGAATAGACTTTTTTTTTTTTTTGATGGAGTTTTGCTCTTGTCACCTGGGCTGTAGTGCAGTGGCACGATCTCAGCTCACTGCAACTTCTGCCTCCCGGGTTCAAGCAATTCTCCTGCCTCAGCCTCCTGAGTAGCTGGGAGCCCACCACTCCAGGTGCCCGCCACCACACCTGGCTAATTTTTGTATTTTTAGTAGAGAGGTGTTTCACCATGTTGACCAGGCTGGTCTTGAACTCCTGACCTCAGGTAATCTGCCCGCCTCTGCCTCCCCAAGTGTTGGGATTACAGGTGTGAGCCACCATGCCTGGCCTGCATAGATGTTTTAGTGATTATTTAGTCTTCTCTGATATCATTCTAGTTGGTGGGATAGGAGGAGAATAATAGAAGCACCTCATTATAGCCTGTCAGTGAAATTCTAGGCTCTCCATTGCACCTTTGCAGGCTTGGGTGGGTATAGAGCCAGAATTTTTTTGTGTGGTCTTCTGCTGTGGTGGAGTGGTTATTTCCTTAAAAATTTCTGTCTTGTTAGGTTGCTCCTTTTCTCGTTCTGTGACTAAAGAGGGCAGTTTGGGGGCTGTTTATGTGTGTGCCCACTGGTGTATCAGGGTTGCAGCTTTTGTAGGAACTAGAACATACTAGGCAAAAGGAAAACCCAGGCAACTCACCAGTGTGTTTTTCCTCAGGTCACTAGTCAGTCTGATTTCAGCTTTCCACTTTTCATCGTCTTCATTTATTTGTCTTCATATGTATGTATTATATATATGTTTATTTATATTTATATGTATCTCCAGGGTTTTTTGTTTTTGTTGTTGGTTTTTTTTTGTTTTTTTGTACTTAGCAGGAGAAATAGGGAAAGTTACATCTAAACCTTACTGGAAGCAGTCTTTTTGTTTTTTTTAATAGGGACTATATTTATAAGAATCAAATCAAATACTATGTGAACTCTGTAGGCCAGTGCCTGGCACAGCTTACTGGCTCAGCAAATATTAGCTAGTATTATCATGTATGTCATCCTTATTAAGAATGATCTTAAATTGCTGTGGTAACTTTTGACAAGTACATTTATAGTTGGATCTAAAGAGCACTAAAATTGCTTTCTGAGCTTTCATTTGATATTAAAATCCAGGGTCAGAATGATTCATTTTGGAAATAACATAGACATTTAGTGGAACAAGCGTGTTTCTACTAGTTTTATGTTTTTAGGCATGTTATTTAATCTCCAAGCCTCAATTTGCTGTTTGAAGAAGTAATTATTAATACTAGTCTTAAAGGATTATTATAAGTGTTGGATGAAATAACTGTATAAATTATTTATGATAAATCCCTGTACCTTCATTCTTATTATATCACTAAACAACTAAACAGCAAATAAATGGCTAGAAACGGAACCATTTATTTGCCTATCAGTGTTTACCTGTCAACAGAAATAGAAGTTTTGCTGTATAGTATTGTTCTCCAATTTATTGGTTTAAAGGTCCAAAACATTTTGCTGTATGATGTGGATGTAGATATTGAATTTAGATTGTTGTGATCATTGTCAAAATTTCCCTCCAAACATACCCTTTGTTTTTTAGTGTATTAACATGCACAAGTTTCTCCCATCTATACCAAAGTAAAACAAAACAAAATTTCCTGGTATCTACATGCTCCTCTAGGCCCCACCTTGATGAATTTTGTTTGTTTGTTTGTTTTTGTTTTTGAGACAGTCTTGCTCTGTCATCCAGGCTGGAGTGCAGTGGTGTGATCTCAGCTTACTGCAACCCCTGCCTCCTGGGTTCAAGCGATTCTCCTGCCTCAGCCTCCCGAGTAGCTGGGATTACAGGTGCCCATCACCACACCTGGCTAATTTTTGTATTTTTAGTAGAGACGGGATTTCACCATGTTGACCAGGCTGGTCTCGAACTCCTGACCTCAGGTGATCCACCTGCCTTGGCCCCCCAAAGTGCTGGGATTACAGGCGTGAGCCACCGCACCCAGCCTTGATGAACTTTTTAAAAGAATAATGTATATAAATTGTGCCCATTATTTCCACTTAACTCCACTGTTATCTGTTCTCTCCCTATTTTACCCCAAATCATCAGTGACATTTTCCCGTCACCTTTTGATGATATAGGTGACAACTTCATACTTGAAATTATCTTCCCTTAGTTTCTACTGCCTCTCCTGGTTTTCCTCCATTTCTCTCACTGTTCTTTGTGAATTCTTCCTCAGCCATATACCTTGCTCACTTTGTGTCATTCACAAATTCTATTTTCCACTATATTTTCAATCCATCTAGACCAGTACCGGGTATGTAGCAAGTGCTCCACAGATAACATGTATACATATCGATCGCACATGGAACAAAAACAGACCGGGCGCGGTGGCTCACGCCTGTAATCCCAGCACTTTGGGAGGCCAAGGCGGGCAGATCACAAGGTCAAGAGATCAAGACTATTCTGGCCAACATGATGAAACCCCGTCTCTACTAAAAATATAAAAATTATTGTGCATTTTTGAACAAAAACATCGTGAAACTAATATTCAGTATCTACCCACATCCTTTTCCCCACGTCTCCTCTACTGGATAGCCTGGAGGATGGGGTAGTAATTACTGCTTTAGAATGTTCCATGTTGATCAAATATCCTTGCTAACATCAATTATTTTAATCTTCAAGAGATCTTTTAGAAATCCAGTGGAATCTAAGGTTGTAGGAGATAATGTGTCTTTTGATCCTCAGTGTCAACTTCCTCTAACACACAGAGGGATTAAAATACATATCTTTTAGTGGATGAAAACATAGAGCGATTCCAAGGGGCATCCAGGCAATCTGGACTGAGTCACCCGATTCTGTAGTTATTTTAGACAGGCCATAGAGATGCCCTACATTACTGTTATAGGTTATTGATGCCCCAGATCATCACTAGACTGGAGAATGAGACCAGGAGTAACATCTTGGCTACATTGTGACACTGAGAAGACACCTTGATCCTTTGCACAGCTTTAACACATATCTGTCAAACTAGTATAGACTGTTTTCAATCATATTGTCTGTGTATCTGCTTTGGGTGCCCTTTTGCATAGTATAAATACTTCCTGGCTATTCCTTTTATTTGTATTTATTTATTTATTTAGTTAGTTAGTTATTTAGAAACAGAGCCTCACTCTGTCACCCAGGCTGGAGTACAATGGTGCAGTCTTGGCCCACTGCAACCTCTGCCTCCTGGGCTCCAGCGATTCTCTCGGTGAGCCTCTCGAGTAGCTGGGATTACAGGCACCTGCCATCATGCCTGGCTAATTTTTGTATTTTCATAGAGACAGGGTTTCACCATTTTGGCCAGGCTAGTCTTGAACTCCTGACCTCAGGTGATCCCCCTGCCTCGGCCTCCTAAAGTGCTGGGATTACAAGGGTGAGCCACCACTCTCAGTCCCTGGCTATTTCTTTTAAACATTTGTTTTCATCATTTTGGAGTTAGGGAGGCTGGCACAAATCTCCCGCCAATTCTCTATTATTTCCTTTGATTCTGACACTCCAGATTAAACAACTTTGCAATGAGAGCTCTTGTGTTCAACTTCACTCTTATGCCCTAGGAATTATTAGAGAGCTGCTTCTCTTGTCCCTTCCTCCATTAATCAATAAGTGTAAACTTCTTGATTAATGTCAATTAAATGATTTGCTCATCATTTCTGTTAAATTTCTTAGAAAATAAGCCTTAACTTCTACTTATTTTACACACATTATATGCTAAATTACGTTTCTTTTTGAGACAGAGTCTCTCTCTGTCACCAGGCTGGAGTGCAGTGTTGGGATCTCGGCTCACTGCAACCTCCACCTCCTGGGTTCAAGTGATTCTCCTGCCTTAGCCTCCCGAGTAGCTGGGACTACAGGCATGAGCCACCACGCCCATCTAAATTTTACATTTTTATTAGAGACAGGGTTTCACCATGTTGGCCAGGATAGTGTCAAACTCTTGACCATGTGATCCTCCCACCTCGGCCTCTCAAAGTGCTGGGATTACAGGCATGAGCCACTGCGCCCAGCCAATTATGTATTTTTTTAAATATTCTCAACAACACAACTAGATAGATATAGTTTATCTGCATTTTACAGATGATGAAAATAATAATAAAAAAATTAGAAGTTATTTACCTCAAATATATCACAAGTAAATGCTGAACTAGCATTGGAACTCAAGCCTGATTCTAATGCCCTACTTTTTCTTTCATTTTGCATTGTTAAAAGAAAAGCTTTAGGCAAATAAAATTTAACGGAGTTTGAGCAAAGAACAATTCATGAATCAGGTAGCATTCAAAACTGAAAGAGGTTCAGAGAGCTCCACTCCAGCAGTGTGACCAGCAAGCTTTTATAGGTTGAACATGGAAACAAAGTAGAGAAATTACCTGATTGACTACAGCTAGGCATTTGCCTTATTTGGATATTGTCTGATGGAAGTTCCCTGTTTGTCACCAGTAGGTTGGTTGGCTGTTTGTGATTGGCTAAGGCTTGTTTTTGGTTTTTGGTTTTTAAGTCAGTTACAATAAATGTTTCCAAGTTAAGTTTCAGTTCTCTTAACATAAGAGAGCTGGTTACAGAGCGTAACCTCAGGCTAATAGCCATCTTATTTAACAACATTATATCATACTCTTGGGAAGATATATGATTTTTACACAAGCTAATATTTCACATCTGTGTATTTTATAAATATTAGAAAAGAAGAGGAAACATGCATAATTTTAAAAACAGTCTTACAAGTGACTTATGAAGATGCCTTGTGAGGTAAAGAATTAGTCCTGGGACATTAGCCATATATAATTGTCTTTATGCCTCACTCTAATTTGAAATACTCTTTTTCTATCCTAGGTCATATGTTATCAACATTGTTAAGTCAAGATTTGAACTGTCGTGACAGTTAATTTCATTTATAAGCTTGCCTGGGCCATCTGGTGCCCAGATACTTGGTCAGACATTCTGAATGTGTCTGTAAGGATATTTCTGGATGAGATTAACATGTGAATGAGGAGACCAAGTAAAGCAGATTTTCCTGTGTGGTGGGCCTTATCCAATCAAATGAAGAATTGAATAGAATAAAAGACTGAGTAATAGGAGATTTATCCTGCCTATTTGAGTTGGGACATAATATCAGTCTTTTCCTGCCATTGGACTCAAATTGAAAAATTGACTCCTCTTGGGTCTCAAGCTTGCCAGCTTTTGGACTGAAACTTACACCATTGGCTGTTGTGGTTCTCAGGCCTTTGGACTTGTCTGAAACTGTACTGTCAGCTCTCCTGGGTATCCAGCTAACTAGTTGTAGATCTTGGGACTTCTTAGCCTCTATTATCACGTGAGCTTATAATAAATCAATCTTGTACTGTCTCTCTCTCTTGCTCTCTCTCTCTGCCCTCATCTTCATCCATCATATTGGTTTCGTTCTCTCGTTCCTTTTCCTCAGAAATAGCCTCCAAGCCTTTCATTATCTCTCTTCCTCCATGATACCCACTCTCATTTTTAATATGTCTCCCTATTCATAGTTACTCAGAACACTACACACAGAATGATTTCTACAAGTCACTTAGATTTCCAGCAGTACTGCCAATTACAACCTATTACTGTCTCCTGCACACACAGGCACATACACACCTCCACAGCCACACACATTCACACAGGCACACTATTTTTCCACACAGTATAATGGCTATCCAGTGGAACTTTCTGTGATGATGAGAATGTTTTATATTTGCTTTGTATAATATAGTAGTCACTAGGCAGATGTATTAGCCTGACTTATTCAGAAAAACAGAACCAAAGGGATATATATATATACACACACACACACACACACACACGCACACGTATTTGTATTTCTACTGTACATATGTATAGGTATTTTTACTATATATATGTATATGTGTTTGTAATGTATATATATGGAGGGAGACAGACAGAAAAACTATAAGGAATTAGCTCATGTGATTATGGAGGCTGAGAAGACCCAAGATTTGTAGTCACCAAGTGGGAGACTTAGGAGAGCTGATGGTATAGTTCCAGTTTGAGTTCCAGCTTGAAGTCAGGCAGAAAGAAAGAGTTCTTTCTTATTCAGCCTTTTGTTCTATTCAGACCTTCAACAGACAGGATGAGGCACATCTACAGTGGGGAGGACAATCTGCTTTACTCAGTGTACCAATTCAAATGTTAATCTCATCTGGAACACCCTCACAGACATACCCAGAAGTAATGTTTAACCAAAAATGTGGGCACTCTGTGTCCTAAACAAATTGTCACTCATCACACCACATATGACTGACCACTTAAATGTGGCTAGAGCAATGAGGGACCTGAATTTTTAGTTGTATTTACTTACAAGTAATTTAAATAGCTACACATGGCTCATGGTTACTGTCTTGCATAGCACAACAGTAGATTGTCTTGGTCCTGGAATGGAGCTTTAATTGATGCTGTAGGACAATTTGGACTACTTCTCCAGTATCTAGCTTCCACCTAGGCCTCTTGGAATACCCGCTCTGGGACAACCAAGCTTCATGCAAGAAGCCCAGCCACTCTGAGACTGTCATGCTGTGAAGAAGCACCAGCTAGCTACTTGGAGAGGGTGTGTTAAGAAAAACCCTAATGATCAGTGAGGATGAGCCTTTTTTCATATGTTTATTGGCCGCGTAACTGTCTTCTTTTGAGAAGTGTCATATCCTCCTTGATGGGGTTGTTTTTTTCTTGCAAATTTGTTTAAGTTCCTTGTAGATTCTGGATATTAGACCTTTTTCAGATTGGTAGATTGCAAACATTTTCTCCCATTCTGTAGGTTGCCTGTTCACTCTGATACTAGTTTCTTTTGCTATGCAGAAGCTCTTTAGTTTAATTAGATCCCATTTGTCAATTTTGGCTTTTGTTGCAATTGCTTTTGGTGTTTTAGTCATGGAGTCTTTGCCCATGCCTATGTCCTGAATGGTACTGCCTAGGTTTTCTTCTAGGGTTTTTATGGTTTTGGGTTTTACACTTAAGTCTCTAATCCATTTTGAGTTAATTTTTGTATAAGGTGTAAGGAAGGGGTCCAGTTTCAGTTTTCTGCATATGGCTAGCCAGTTTTCCCAGGACCATTTATTAAATAGGGAATCCTTTCCCTATTGCTTGTTTTTGTCAGGTTTGTTGAAGATCAGATGGTTGTGGATGTGTGCCCACATGGTATACGATTTCACAAAAGATTGAATAAAGAAGCAGATATGAGAATCTAGTTGTCTTCCATTAAGCCAGATGTTAAAGAGATTTGCAAAAATATAAAACAATGTAACCCTTCTCAAGAAACTTTTTTTTTTGTTTTGGAAAATAGCTATTTTACAGTTATCCATTTATATATTTTTGTAGTTATATATAGTTATATACATAGGTATGTATATAAAATGGATATATATGAATATGTATATTAAATAGATATATCGAATATAGTTATATAAAATTTTTTCTTATGTTTAAATGAATCAATAAATATTTAATTGTTCTCAGAAAAAAAATAAAAAAAAGAAGAAAGATCCCTATCTCTTCTAGCCATCCCAGCTGAATCATAAGAAATGTGAATGAGGAAACCATACTGGACATGTAACCCAGTCAGACCTTCAGATGGCTTCAGCCACAGCTGCCATTTGCCTGTAGTTGTATGAAAGCTCCCAAGCAAGAATCATCACCTAAACTCACAGGACCATTAGAGATTATAAATTGTTGTCTTAAGCCACTAAGTTTTAGGGTGATAACTGGAACAGAAATGTAGAATCAAGGTTTTCTATTTGTCTGGTTCTCCAAGTTCCCAATCCTCTTTTCCTTTCTATTTCCCACTTGCTTTTGATGATGCAACTTTTATGTTTGGAGCTGAATTTGCAGTTCATGATATTCACAATTATCTGATCTTTACCTATCTTGGATTTCTGACCTCATGTTTAAAAAATCTTTCTTAATTAAGATATATGCAGTTTTCCTTTCTACTTTTAAATAGCCCAACTTGGAAAAGTTCTTGCCTTTTTCTTTTTCACTAAAGCCATAACTAATTAATGCAGTCTAACACTGATCTTTTTCAACCAATTATCTTGTAAAAGTCTAACCTCAGAAGGCATATAGTTTATGGTCCAAGATCAGCATTTTAGTAGCTACTTTGTTATCAGAAGAGAATGGATTGGCAAGGAGGGGGATTGCGTTGGGCATATACTCAATAACTATGTTAGAAATAACACCTCTTATGTATAGTAATAATATTAATCATGTAGTGAAATCCTATATAAGCTATTTATACAACTTGTACGTTTTGCTATTTAACATAATTATATAGCCTTGAATGTTAGCCCTTATGAAAAATATACTTTTATTCCAATGAGCTCAACATTTATGAAAATTCAAAAGGAATTTAATATTAAATGTCAGGAAAACAAATGTTTAAAACAAGTTTTACTGTCTTATTTTTTTTCTTAGTGGTTATTTTTGTGTATTTGCCATCAAGAGGGCAAATTTTGGAGTCTGAAACTTGCATTAGGTCTCTACTACATCAGTGACTTTTTTTTTTTATTCTAGTTCTAAGGACATATGGAATTGGCTATGGATAATTCATATGCTTTCAATCAACGAAGCACCTGTAATGGAATTCCATCTGAGAAGAAAAACAACTTCCTTGTATCAGAAGATCATGGACAAAAAATCTTAAGTGTACTACAGAATTTTAGAGAACAAAATGTCTTTTATGATTTCAAAATAATTATGAAAGATGAAATAATCCCGTGTCATCGTTGTGTGTTAGCAGCATGCAGTGACTTTTTCAGGTACTTAACATTGTCTATGCCTCAGATTTTATGATTTGGATAATTAAGTTCTATTTTATACTGCACTCAAGTTTTCCCCCACAAGAACATGCAACAGTAATTTTTAATTCTTAAAAAAAAAAAAAAAAAAAACCTAATTAGGCTGGGCACGGTGGCTCACACCTGTAATCCCAGCACTCTGAGAAGCCAAGGCAGGCAGATCACCTGAGGTCAGGACTTCAAGACCAGCCTGGCCAACATGGTGAAACTCCGTCTCTACTAAAAATACAAAAATTAGCCAGGCACAATGGCGTGCGCCTGTAATCCCAGCTATACAGGAGGCTGAGGCACAAGAATCCCTTGAACCCAGGAGGCTGAGGTTGGGTGAGCTGAGATCACACCACTGCACTCCAGCCTGGGCAACGGAGAGAGACTCCATCTCAAAAAAACAAAAACAAAAAACCTAATTAGAACCAAGATTAACTAATGATTTTTTTTTTTAGACAGAGCCTTGCTCTGTCACCCTGGCTGGAGTGCAGTGGCGTGATCTCGGCTCACTGCAAGCTCCGCCTCCCAGCTTCAAGCCGTTCTCCTGCCTCAGCCTCCTGAGTAGCTGGGACTACAGGCGCCCGCCACCACACCCGGCTAATTTTTTGTGTTTTTAGTAGAGACGGGGTTTCACCGTGTTAGCCAGGATGGTCTCGATTTCCTGACCTCGTGATCAGCCCGCCTTGGCCTCCCAAAGTGCTAGGATTACAGGCATGAGCCACTGCTCCAGGCCATGATTTTTTAGTAGGACAGAATTTAAGACTACCTTTTTTTTAAAATATAGGACTTCCCAGGTCAGCATTTCCCAAAGTTCTCTGGAACATTAATCCCTTGAAATGCTCTGGGACAGAAGAAATTTTTTTGATGGTGTCAGCTTTATTTGGGGGATCCCTGTGTTGTATTATTTTAGAAAAAGAAGACGACAGGTTGAACAAAAATGGAAGCAAAATTTGAAGAAAATAACTCTGAGAGAAAAGTAAATTTCCATCCTATGTTGTATTCATGTATTATGGGGAGAGGAGGCTCTAACCGATTTAAAAATGTATCCTCTCCTTAGCAAATTCATCCTCTCCTTATATTAGGGAAAAGTACTTCTTAGCTATAAGGCATTTCTTGAAAGCACTCAGCTTGTTCTAATTCTAAGCAACCTTCTGAATATAATTTGGTTTCCCATGTAGATCACCCTACAGAGAATATCCTATTCATAACACTGCAGTAATCACTATGATGACAGCAGGTTTCCAATTCTGTGAGGTTAAGGGTCAGACACATGACCTTGCAATTACTGTGTTAATTGTATCAAGGTAGTACTATCCTGTGAGTCTTCTTGGTCAATAGACAAGCCCCTTTTGGTGAAACCCTGACCTTCAGCCTTCCTAGTTATACTACAATAAACTTAAATCCTAATTGCAATATTTTGCGTTATGTTCATTTGTGGAAGCAATTTTAATTTGAATTAAGCAGGGTTTAAATCTCCAATACACTTGATTTAAAAATAAGGTTTAAGATGTAGAAATACTAAGATGCATATTTTATATGCAAGTTAATTTATACTGTTTTGAATCCTCAATTTAACCCTTATTTTTTTACCGCCATCTAATTAGATCTCATCCTTATTGCCTTTAGAGTAAATCTTACAAGCTAGATTTCATTCAACAAACATTTACTGATACATACTTCCTGCTAAACACCTGTTCCTGTAGGGGCTCTTGCTTTGTAATTGGGAGCAATGGCTTAGTACTGCAGCACAGTTTACTAGGGCCATGGAGGCTACAACGGTCTTGAACTAGCTGTTTGCCTAATTTGACTATATGTCTTCATCTATTCTTTTTATTTCTTCTCTCAGGTAATCAAAGTTGTTCTTTGAACTTCACTGGGGCCCTTACTGTCTTATACTGTGCCATTCTTATTTCCACCAGTGTCTTCCCTCCTCTCTTATAACCTAACTTTTCTTCCATGTAACTCTTTTCTGCCCCCCTATGCTTCAGGTCCCCTCTTCATCACAGGAAGCTGTGTGGTACAATGGTTAAGTAGTTGGCCTCTTAATACATATGCCCTAAGTCTAAATCCGAGCTCTACCATTTACTAGACATGTTTTATTAGGCAAGTCACTTAACCCCTTCGGGCCTCAGTTTCCTCATTTGTAAAAAAGTAGGATTATAAAAATAGGACTTAACTCATAGAATTATTATATTGCTTAAATGAAATAACATGTAAGTAATAATTAGCACTGTACCTACTACATTCAGTTAATATTAGCTGCTATGATTATTATTTCTAAACCTAGCAAAAATGTAAATAATCTGGTATGAACACACAGCTTGATTTCCCTGTGATGTTTTCATGCTAATAAAATACTCTTATGTAGGCATTTCAATTTATAGATCTGCACTCTTCTTGATGCTATTTTTTATTCAATTTACACATAATTTTTGCACATATTTCTTTGTTCAGCTTACTGCTAGTTTTTTATAGGCCTGCTTTTAGTTTTTAAAATTACTGTCAGAACAACGTATTTTTAAAGTTTTCTACCTGGTTTAAATAACAAAAATATCAGATCCTTTATTACATATAGTACTTTATGAAATGAGTACATAATTCACATTAAAATATGTACATATGTAATAGACATTTGACAATTTACACTCTCCTATAATGCTGCTAATTCATAATATGATCAAACTCACTTAATGGGATACTGAAAATGTAAAATAAAAATGTCAGAGAAGTGCACAGTGCATGAAAATATCCCTCTTACAGTGTTTTTGGAAAACAAAAATTATTATTGAGATGGAATGTCATTGAAGACAAGAAATTGAAAAGGAATCACACACGTTTTATACATACTTCATGATAAGATGGTAAATTGGAGATAGATGTTAACTGGATACTTTAAGATGAATAGGATGAAGTACAGAAATATAATCTTACATGTGTCTTCTCAAAGAAAATGTGGAAGCCGATAGTAAATTATAAATACATCAAATCTGATAGAAAACAGTTTTTAAAATAATGATAGCAATAAAAGCTAATACTTTGCATCAATTAACCCATTTATTCTTCTCAGCACCCAATGACATAGATACTACCAGTACCTGCATTTTCAGATGAAGAATTCAAAGCACAATAAAGAAGTCACCTCCCCAAGGCCACACAGCTAATAAGTGGCAGCGGCTACATACACTGGCAGCTGGGCCCAATGGACCATATAGCCAGCTGGGCTATATGGACTCTTAATATTATCCTAAACTGCTGTAGATGTCTTAATAATCGATATAATTTTTATCACAGGTTAATATTTCTATTGATATACATTATTTAAAAACCCTGCATAATGTGTAACATTTTGCAAGTCCGGTCATATTTTTCAGTTGGATGTTGTACTTTTTAAATAGATTTCATTACCTTCTGGAGTAGACTCTGATAAGTAAATTGGTTTTCCCCTAGAATACTTTGGGCAACTAGGAACACTGCTCAGAAAGACATCCTGGACAATACTGGCACAAATACAAATCATTATTAAACCAGAACCTGTAGTAAAGTACATTTTGTTCCATGCCCATACATTTCCAAATAATTTATGTTTTTACCTAAACTGAGCCAAAGAAATTCCCAGTTCCTTAGATTCTGTCAACTTTACCATGTAGCAATAAAACAAAACTTATTATGAAGAACTTTCAAGCTGGTCTAATTATTCAAATTTGGGGACCTATCTCCATCTCTCAGTGCCTATTACCAAACTTTTTTTTTTTCACCTTTTTGCTTGATGTGGTACACTGTTATTGTTTAGTTTTAGGAAATCACATTCCCCTTCTCCTAAAGAACTATATAAAATATCTTTTTAGACATGTATCTTATTTGGTGAATTTTCCCCACACAATAGAGTCATTGGAGACATCAGGTATCTCACTGTACTCTTTTCTGTTTCATTAACGTGAAATCAAAGATGAATTTGAAAGAGACTTTTAAATCCTAAGCCCTAAATAATTATATTTTAAGTAATTTTAGTTATCACCAGCACAGTTGTTACTAATTAATCCATAAATAAAGAAATTTGGCCATCAACAAGATTTTGCCCCAATAGCGTTAATAATAAGTATACAAAATTTGAATCGTTTATAGTCTTTTTTTATTAGTTGCTATAGCTCAGCTGTAGTGTACATATTTTGTAATATAGGCATTTTGTAATACGTTTGTTGGCAGATAAATAATATGTTATATAATTCTAGATATTAATTAGGAGGCAATTAAAATATGCTTTTATAAATATATTTTAAGTCAAGAGTAAGGAAACCTCTTTAAGGTAATATTGAAAATAATTATGGAATAAAATATTCCTGCTGTTTTTCTGTGTTCTTTATTTTTGCAGGGCTATGTTTGAAGTAAACATGAAAGAAAGAGATGATGGAAGCGTTACCATTACTAATTTGTCCTCCAAAGCAGTAAAAGCATTTCTCGATTATGCCTATACTGGAAAAACAAAAATAACAGATGATAATGTGGAAATGTTCTTCCAGTTGTCATCATTTCTTCAAGTTTCCTTCCTATCCAAAGCTTGCAGTGACTTTTTAATAAAAAGTATTAATCTCGTCAATTGTTTACAGTTATTATCTATATCAGATAGCTATGGCTCCACCAGTTTGTTTGATCATGCATTACACTTTGTACAACATCACTTTTCTTTATTATTTAAATCCAGTGATTTCTTAGAGATGAATTTTGGAGTACTACAAAAATGTCTGGAATCAGATGAATTAAATGTTCCTGAAGAAGAAATGGTACTGAAAGTTGTCCTTAGTTGGACTAAACATAACTTAGAATCAAGGCAAAAGTATCTGCCTCATTTGATTGAAAAAGTGAGATTACATCAGTTATCTGAGGAGACACTTCAGGACTGTCTGTTCAATGAAGAGAGTTTACTCAAAAGCACAAACTGTTTTGACATAATCATGGATGCAATTAAGTGTGTGCAAGGTTCTGGTGGACTCTTCCCTGATGCTCGACCATCCACAACTGAGAAATACATATTCATTCACAAAACTGAGGAAAATGGAGAAAATCAATATACATTTTGCTATAACATTAAAACTGATTCATGGAAAATACTGCCGCAATCACACCTGATTGATTTGCCAGGATCTAGTCTTTCGAGTTACGGAGAGAAAATATTCTTGACAGGTGGTTGCAAAGGGAAATGTTGTCGAACGGTTCGACTGCATATTGCTGAGTCATATCATGATGCCACTGATCAAACCTGGTGCTACTGTCCAGTCAAAAATGATTTCTTCTTGGTATCAACTATGAAAACACCAAGAACCATGCATACATCAGTTATGGCTCTCGATAGATTATTTGTCATAGGTGGAAAAACTAGAGGATCCCGGGACATTAAAAGTCTCTTAGATGTTGAATCTTACAATCCTCTTTCCAAAGAATGGATATCTGTTAGCCCATTACCCAGAGGCATATACTATCCAGAAGCAAGCACATGCCAAAATGTAATTTATGTTCTTGGATCAGAGGTAGAGATTACAGATGCTTTTAACCCATCACTTGATTGCTTTTTTAAATACAATGCTACAACTGATCAGTGGTCTGAACTAGTAGCAGAGTTTGGGCAATTTTTTCATGCAACATTAATTAAAGCTGTACCAGTAAACTGTACACTGTATATATGTGACCTTTCCACCTATAAGGTTTATAGTTTTTGTCCAGACACTTGTGTTTGGAAAGGCGAAGGATCTTTTGAGTGTGCAGGCTTTAATGCAGGTGCAATTGGAATTGAAGATAAAATTTATATATTAGGTGGTGATTATGCACCAGATGAAATCACAGATGAAGTGCAGGTCTACCACAGCAACAGGTCTGAATGGGAAGAAGTTTCACCAATGCCTAGAGCCTTAACAGAATTTTACTGCCAGGTGATTCAGTTTAATAAATACAGAGACCCATGGTTTTCTGATCTATGTGCTTGAACATTCTAAAACGAGTCCAGTTCTAGTAACCTAAAATAAATCTGTTAACCAAAATGATAGGTAAAAAGATCTATACATCTTAATGAAATAAAACGTTCCTGCTTTTAGTTATGTATGTACACCATATATGAATAAACAGTTTCCAAAAACTTAAAATACACAATATATTTTACCAAAAATTATACTGAATATAATTTAACCTTGGGGTATCCAGAGTACTTAGTATTTTCACATGAAACTACAAATCATAGACTCTGACACTTTGATTTTTAAAGTACTCTGTCCATAAAAGATTTGTACTATTTAGATGGGAGAAATCTCTTGAGAAAGTAAAAATGAATTACACTGTATCTTATATGAAGTAAAAAATAAATCAGAGGTGAGAATATTGTTACTGTGGGTATGAGTTGTTGAATTCCTATCATTTGTGATGACTGGTTAACTTAAGTACCCTTTTTACCCTTTTTTAGTTCAGAAATAATTCTCCCAGCTTTATAAATAGTACACTAAACATAGTTTAACTTTTTTTAATGACTCATTTTTCATTAACAGCATAATGTACCATGTTATAATGCCATTAGCAATTACTTAAATGCTTTAAAAATTGCTGATTCTATTAGTTTTCAATGTCAGTTGGTTTCAGTTTCTAGCTCTCTCTCTCTCTCTCCCCCTCCCCCTCATTTTCTGGTTCAATCTTATTAAATTAACATTCTGGATTTAATTAGTAGTTCTAAGTTATACCTGGCCTGAGTTTATGTTAACATGTAACCCTCAATTGGAAATTTTTGGATTCTGGGATGGTAGTACTAAAATACTTTTTATGTATTTTTATGTATCATTGCTAGGTTCCAGCCTAATTGAGGACATAGAAAATTGACCTCTAATTAAGTGGATCATTATTATGGCATTTCTTAAGCTTTGTCCAAATTTGAGCTACATAAAACATTTCAGGATTTAAATTAGTAACATATCAATTTTCTGTGATGATGTATACCAACTATAAAGCACTATGTTGGTTTACTACTTCAGTAAATTATTCTTAGTGAATTATTTTCTAAATTAAAAAAATGACTTGGCTTTTGGTATTGATAATAGTATTCACAACCTGCATCTGTTAAGATGTTTGATCTTTAACCCACACAATGTAAGAGTACTGTGGTCATTTTTCTCAGGTAGGTGATTCTGCCTTCCAAGAGTATATGTTTCTTTAATCAGTTTAAAAGATAAAGGCATTTTGGGTTTTAAGACCCCTGCTTTACATCTCAGGTAATGTGTAGATTGTATTTCTCTGGAACCAAATGTAGTTTTCTACACCCAGTTGTAAATGTTAATATTTCTCAGAAGTGCACATTCTTTAAAAGTGTGTTCCTAAGTAGAAATATACCTAAATGAAGATTCTCTTATTTTATCATATAAATTTATGCAACCATAAGTTCCAAATGTATTTTTCAAAATGGAATGGAATATCAGAGTACATTTTCATGAAGTTTAAAAATCAAGGACTGTTCCTGATTAGATGACATATTTATAAAGAGTATTCTGTAAAATTGGTGGCCTTCTTATCTAAGCACATGAGTAGTTGGCTCTGCACTTTGTGTATTTAAAAAAGGAAAATTCAGTGGAGGCTTTTGTTTGTGTGTGTGGCTTTGAAAACAAATTATTTGAGAAAGACCATAACACAGTGAGTAGCCTATATGTGGATTTACTGAACTGTTAATTTAGGATATATATTAATAGAGTATGTTTAAAATAAATATTGTTTTCACCACTGACTTTGGGAATTGTTCATCTATTTCAGAAAGGAGAAACCCAAAATCAAATCCCTTTTTGATATTACTTCATTGTTGTATCATTTTCTTGATTTCCACTACTGTTCTGATTGGCCTTTGCTTTATGCTAATGTTTCCAGAAACATTCTTGTTATCAAAGCCTAGGTGGCTCCCTCTGCATTTGATTTAATACATTTTCTAATGCAGAAGGTTTTCTGCCCTAGTTTTTTTTTTTTTTAATAATTACTGTGGGTTACTTTTTAATCATTTTCACTGATTGCCATCCCTTTACATCTGTACTTTTGTTCTCTCTACAATTATCACTGCAAGGAAAATTGTCTAATCAAGAACCACCAACTCTTTATTTACTGTTTTTTTTTCCTGATCACCATAGCAATCTATGCTAGACTCCGCTCCACTAACTCCTCTCCTTTCATATTTTGCCTCTCCTTATAAAGACAGCACTTTCATTTGATCCATCTGCCTTATTGGAAAATGGTTTTGTGTCTTCAAAGGCCTCAAGGAACTCAACCACACAGGAGCAATGACTAAACTCTGATTATATCCTCTGGTCTTGTTAATGACTGGTTTCACTGTCTAAGAACCATATGTATTATTCTGGCCTCACCCTCCTTTCTGGATTTCTGACCTGCAAATCTCAGTGATCCCTCAAGTCTATTCTCAGTACCTCCAGAAGGAGCTGTTTTTTCTGTCTGTGAGGTTAGGTAAGAGAAAATAGCATCCTTTTATGGGCTCTTCCCTTAGTCTCTTTAAAAGTCTGTTTTCCTTTCATTATATCCTTCAGCCAATGCTACAGTGCAACAGACAAAATAATTATGCTCATTATTCAGATTGCTATCATTCCTGTGGGAAAATTCTATTTAACATTTCTAAATCCATTATCGCTTGTCTTGCTCCACTACATTTGCATTATGCATGCCAAAAATATTTTAACATTGTAATGTCTTCTAAAATTGAAAGTAGGTATATGGCATTATTAAATATGAAAAAGAGTATATTTAACACATGAGATCAATTCAAAGTTAATGGACGTTCCTAAAATGTGGAGCAACTTTTGTTCATCTACATCCTTTGAAACTAAGTAGTATGAGGAATATTTGCATAATCAAAGCTAACTACTTTCCCATAATCAGCTCTGGTCTGAGGAGTGAAGGAGGTCATTATCACAGCAATATTCATTACGTGCTACCCTTGAAAGCTAGATTAATATTCAAGAGCGATCACATGCTGCAATATGATTTTGTATTTCTCAGATACCAAGAAGAGCAATTGAGTATATGTTCAGTGTGCTTATTAGCTCAAGGTATACCATTTGAAAATCAGAATTAAGCACAGAGGTATACATCTATTTACATTTTGAGACTTGAATGCAATAAATATAATGTAATGATTAAGTAGTTGAATATATAATGTTACTTTAAGATCATCATGCTCAGTTTAATTGGATCTAGTGTTGTGGAAACTCTTATTTAGAATTGAAAGTATAAATCTCAAAAATGTTCTCTGAGGGGGCAGCTCTGAATGGCAACCTAAACACAAAGGCTGAAAATTATAGGGAGCATATTTCTGTCCAGTGTAAGAAACAACTTTATAAAGTCATACTTTAGAAGGAGACCAGTTACCCAAAAGTGTGGCATATGGAAGATAATTAGCTCAATAATTTCCTATATGAAAGAGCATGACCAAAGATTTCTACATTCTATTTACACATCTCAATCTCCATCATTTCTGATATATGTTTTCTCCTCCAACTTATTTAGCATTTTAGGCATTGTGAATAACTTGATTCAGTGGTTCTTGATACTCAAGATTTTTCAATAGAAATTGAGTCTTAAAACTACACCATTTTTGGAACTATATATTTATTCAAGATAATATTTTTTAATTAGGAAAAGTTTGTAAATGATGCTGACATTTAAAGTGAGCTGCTAGTTGGGATTTTTCCTTTGATTTGCCATAGAGGTATGTTCATTTTATAATGAGTAGAAACTGAAAGATCAGTACCTACAATTTTCTCCTAATTATTATTTTTCTGCATAGTATTTATATTGGCAAAGGTAGTAATTTTAGTTAAATATATAATTTGAAAGAATATGTCTTACACATCTAGATGTGTTTATAAAATATATTCAATGACTGATGCTTGATCAAATTTAATATCAAAATGGGGAATTCAATCACAGGGAAATACTATTATACATTTACCAAAAGATAGCTCTTCTAAATCATAGACTCATTCAAATTTGAAAATAACCTTGGAAGCTAATGCAGCTTCCAAACCTGCTATAGAAATTTCCTTTAAATTCTAAAACATCCCGACATGCAATTTTTTTTCAATTTCTAAATTGGTGTTTTCAGTGGTGAAGAATCACTATCTCCACGTTTGAATGGTTCTAATAGAAAATTCTTCCTAACACTGAAAACAAGTCTGCCTCCCTGTAATAACTTCCAGGACTTGGTCCTAGGTTGCTATCTTCACATGCCAGGCATTTAAGTGTTTGAACCAGTACCATGTCTTCCATTCCTCCAAAATCAAGGCCTCATCTTTATTCTTGTTCAAATGCTTGGCACTTTAACATCTCCCACAATAGCTGGTCTTACATATCTCCTTGTACGGTTATCTCAGACAATCTGTCCTACTAGCTCTATTGCTTTTATGGTGGATTGAGGCTTACCAGTGTTGCAGAATCTGTTTCTTGTATGGACCTTGCCTCCCTGTCTATTCTCAGTGTGCTTGATAATTCAGACATGTCATTCCCTCATTTAGCTCTTTAAATCTTATATATCCCATTTGGACTAGAGTCCTGCTGTGTCTCCCTTTTCCTACTCATGCCCGTTAACATAATCACAATCATATTTTCTGGGAGAGGAATTATGAAGCCAAATTTTAATAAGTCAATTTGTCATTAGATATGGTTTGAAGACTTTTAAAAACACTAAAGAAAACTCCAGAAACTATACAAAAAAATAGAAACCAAAGCTGTCACACCCTTGATGGTGAATGAGAGGACAATAGGCTCACAAATCAATACTGACCAGCCTTATGATAATAACAATCTAAATTTGGAGATTATTTGTGCAGCTAGTCCATTTGGATAGAGCATGATATTTTCATAAAACAAGGCTATAATTAAATAAATCTATGAGTCAGATACTTTTGTTCATTTCACTAACTTTGACATTCCCAACCACAAAAGTCTAACTAGCTCAACAAATTGTGCTGATGGTGTCCAGAGTAACAAGATTGCTGAAATAACTCAGAGTACAGTCTTCTGTTAATGAGTATCATATTGTGGTATAAATATTTCTTTATATGTCTGTCTTCCTCATTTAACTGGAAACTCTTAGGGATAGGGACACATCTTCAGCATTTTTGGGCCCAGCAGTTGGCAGAGTGCCTGTCATATAATAAAGCATCCAATAAACTGATATTATATTGAGCCAATATGTGAAGCAAGATATATTTTAGTTGTTTCTGAATCAGTTTGGTATATCTGTATTTTTTTAACTTATTTTCATATGAAAAGGAAATTATTTTATGTTAGAATTTTACATTTTAGAATGCTACCACATTGTACTTTATTAATGTACATGTTAATTTTTTTGTAATATTTATCTTGCTTATGTTCAAAGTCTCTGAGAAAATTGATTTAGGTAGTTTATGCAACTTTAGTTTTCGTAGTACAAAAAATGTAAAAGTTAATCAAAGGCATTTTTTTAGAGTGAAATTGCACTATGCAAGTGCATTGCCTATCTATGGAGAGCATGTATATATTATAGTTGACTGTATAGTTATGTATGTATTGTTGGGTATTGAAAGTGAGATTATAGATTCAAAATCATTTATCCACTTAATTTTTTAATGCTTGGGAGTATTTGTTTTCAGTGAATTTTCATTATAATATTTAATTTTGTTTCTTTTCAAAGGCAATAATGGATAAAACAATGACTGCAAATTTCCCATTTCTCCTACAAGAGCATAATAGTGTCAATGACCTTTTTCCCACTCAGGCAGGGGAATAATGCCCAAAGCTATTTACATTGCACACGCAACTTACTTCATTTCTCTGTTAGTGGAATGTGGGGTTTTGCATATGCTATGAGAACTAAAATTAGCATTTTGAGGTCCATGTTAACCATATTAACAAGTAGTAAAACATTTCAATTCTATAAAATAATTAATTTATTAAAATGTATCTCAGAAAAAATATATATTGTCTGTATTTATTGTTATTACAAATAAAAGAAGTGGAGAAAGGTGAATGCCAGGATTCTCATTTTCTTGCCTCTCCTTTCCCAGGTGTTCTGGGTTTCTGAGTGGCTTTAATGGTCTCAGGAGTACTAAAAGTGTGGTGGTGAAGGTGGAGGATTATCAAAAGGGGCTTCTGTAGCTGGGGTATGTCCAGCAACATAGATTTCAAGGTGGAAAACTAGGTCTGAAATGAATATAGTGACAACCAGTCTTCAGGTGAGTCACAGGTGGAGAGAGATCTCCAGGTCCTGACTGAGCTAAGAACAGACCAAATGTCCATGGGCTGCAAACGACAGTAGCAGTAGTTAGCCAAATCTGCAGGGCCAGGAAATTCCCAACCCTGCCTCACTGGACACTAGGCATAACAGGACCAGTCAGCTGCCAGGGTATGAACCGATCTACTTCATATACCCAGATGTTCATGGGAGGAGCTAGTGAAGGAGCCAAAGTCTGAGAGACTAAGTAGTACCTCAAAAGGGCTTTTAATGCATTTGCATTGGACAGATGCTCTCTTAATTCCAGTTCCTGTAATTTTTTCTTATTTCTGGACAGGGCCATTTTCTATCATGTGTTTGGTTTTCCTCTGCGAAGAGCTATGATTTCTAAGTGATATTGGCTCCCAAGTCCTTCCTACAGACTAGGGCCCAGGTTGCAACAGATTTCCCCCTTGGGAACCCAACCCTTGAAAAGTGAACTCTGTCCCCATCTCACATGACTGCATAAGGCCACTTGCCTTCTCCAAATTTCCGAAGAGGTCTGGTGCTTACTTGTTAGTCATTGTTCCAATTGTATCGCTCCAGACTTCTTTCCTTAATACCTCAAATCTTCAATGTGCCTCCAAATTTCTGCAGGTCACTTTGCTTTCAAACGTAGACCCATTCCTTCTTTTCAATCCCCCAGACAGAAGCCTTTAACAGAGTTTATTTTAAAGCTTAAGAATATCATAGGGAATTGGCCTGCCAGTTTGTTGGAGATGTTCTCAAATCAAGGTCTCCTCTCTCAGTTAACATTTTAATACTCACAGGCCGTGATTGAAGCTTTCCTTTTAAGTCATTAAACATTATGATTAATCATTGCAGTCTGATGCATTGGCATTTGAAGTACTTTCCTGAAAATCTGAACCCATCTGAATTAGTCCCTTTCCTCCCACTCGGCAGAAAAAAGGACAGAAGCCCCTCAATGACAAATCTCAGTCTCCATTCTTACAAAAAATTGTGAAAAGCATTTAAAAGAGCAGTTTGTCCCCTTTCCAATCAACAAGAGTTAGGTAATATTGGGCTATACAGGCTCTTATCTATTTAGAATGTAAGTAACAAAATATGTTTTGTTGAAAACTATTTGTAATTATTTAGCTAATATACAGATTTTAATTGATTTCTATGTATATTTTCCAGTGAAAATAACTCTAAAAATGTAATATTCTTTCCAATATGGATGTAAAAAGTTTCAAAATGTTTATAAAGTGTTTTGAGATTTTTTTTTTTTTTTTTGAGACAGAATCTCTCTGTCACCCAGGCTGGAATGCAGTGGCGCGATCTCCGCTCACTGCAAGCTCCGCCTCCTGGGTTCACGCCATTCTGCTGCCTCAGCCTCCCGAGTGGCTGGGACTACAGGCGCCCGCCATCGCGCCCGGCTAATTTTTTGTATTTTTAGTAGAGACGGGGTTTCACCCTGCTAGCCAGGATGGTCTCGATCTCCTGACCTCGTGATCCACCCGCCTCAGCCTCCCAAAGTGCTGGGATTACAGGCGTGAGCTACCACGCCCGGCCGAGATTTTTGAAACTAATTCAGAATATTGAATTTTGAGACAATGTGGAACTAGACCAGTTTACATAATGAACATGAATTATTTAAAACTGAATATTTTATTACCGCTTTTTATAAAACCTGTGCTATAGTGATTTTGTGCTTATTAAATTTTATAATTTTAAAGACTTTTATAAAGCTTAATGAGCCTAAACAGATAGCCAACTTAATAATATTCATGAAAAACTTAAGAAATTTGTGGGAGCTATCTTAAAATATAATTTAGGCATAAATATTAAATACATTATCCTAGTATTTACAGTGTTAGATTTTGCTGCACCTGATAATAAATATTTTTGCATTTCTTCTAAGTTTAAGGCTTGTTTAACTTGATTTTGCTCTGATGGTAATTAGTGAATCTTCCATGGGAAGTTAATTACCCTTTCCTAACCCTGACCAAAATATGTGCTGTAAAATGAGTTTAAATTTTTTAATCAAGAAAAGCCTTTCCCTGTGGGCTTTTCAGATTTAAAAATCCAATTAGCCTTTAATGTTTTTCCTTTTAGAGATTAACCACCCTTTTATGTTATGAAACATTAATTGGAATTCAAACTATTTATAGCTCCTTTTAAAACAACCTTTTAAGAAATCAGTAAATTTTGTGTTTCTTTTACAAACAATATTCACCTTTTGAATTCAGTATTCCTGAAGGAGTAAAATATTACCACAGTATTCTTCCATTCAATTTCTTTTACAAGAACAAATTAATATGCACCCGTTTCTAAGAATTTTTACAAAGAAAACTATTCAATAGTTTAAAATAAAGCATCTACATTTCTTTCATTGATAAATGAAATATTGAAGTTCCAACCAATACTTTTGTGAATGTCTACCATGCATACAGTGTTAGGCAATGCTCCTCAGACTTGCTTCAAAAATAAATCATCTAGGACAGGCCTGGTGGCTCACATCTGTAATCTCAATCCTTTGGGAGGCCAACGTGGGATGACTGCTTGAGGCCAGGCGTTCGAGACTAGCCTGGGCAACATAGCAAGACCCCATTCCTACAGAAACAAAATGTTTAAAAAAAATTAGCTGGGCATCGTGGTTCACACCTGTAGTACTAGCTACTCAGGAGGCTGAGGCAGGAGGATCACTTGATCCCAGGAGTTCAACGTTATAGAGAGCTATGATTGTGCCACTGCACACCAGCCTGGGTGACACAGTGAGACCAGGTCTCAAAATTAAAATAAAAATAATGACCCGGTGCAGTTGGTGGCTCACACCTGTAATCTCAGCATTTTGGGAGGCTGAGGTGGGAGTATAGCTTGAGCCCAAGAATTTGAGATCAGCCCGGCATCACAGTGAGACCCTTTCTCTACAAAAATTTTAAGTCAATCAATCAATCAATCAGTCAATCATTTGGGGTGTGCCTGCTAAAAGTACCAAATGCAGAGCCTCACTCTTGGATATTTTGATTTAGTAAGTTCTAGATTTAGGTCCTGGGAATCCAAATTTTTAATAAGCACTGCAAATAATTCTTTTTGGTGGGCAAGTTGGGCAACACACTGGGCTAATGGTTGAGGAAACTAGCTCTGAATCAGACAAGCCTGGATTTGAATCTCAGTTCCACCATAGATTCAGTTTGAGCAAGTTACTTAAACATCCTGTGCCCTAGTTTCTTTATCAATAAAACTGGGTAAGAGAATTGAAGCACCCACAAAATGGTGTTGTGAGAATTAAATAAAATAATGCATGTGACATGCTTAGCAAATGGAAAGTGTTCAATAAACATTTTGTCTCCCTCGTCTCTTTTTCCTTGATTTCAACAGAAGCCATCTTCCCCTAACTGTCCCAAATGCTACCACAGTCTTTCATTCTTCAATTAGGGATGAAATTTTAAGTCTGAAAATCACTCAAGTCTGCCTTGCTAAAGAAATTGGTGTGACAAAGTAAAACGTTGCCTAATGCACAGTTTAGTTTTGGCTTGGTTCTAAACATTCCCTCTTAGTCTCAACCATGAGTTTCTCGCTTATTAATTAATTCATTCAACAACCATTTCCTGACCTTTTACTGTGTTTGTCACTATACTAGGCTTGGGATTATTATGGCAAGAAAACCAGCATGTTTCCTATTTTTGACTGATTGAGCATCCTGCTGTTTCTGTGAATCTCTTGATTTTGACTGGCTTCTATTGCTAACACTTTCAATTTGGCCACATTTTTGTTCTCCATGCTCTCCCAGGACCTTAAACCTTCAAAAGTTCCTTAGCTTCCACATCTGCTCTGCCCAGACGAACATTCCCCTTTGCTCCTTGACCCACAGCTCTCAAGATCAACAGGGGCTCCTGTGACTGACAACAGCCAAAGCATGAGGCTCAGCTCCTGCTCACCCATGAGTAGGGGAGTTAGAAAATCAGTTCACAGAGCCTAGAGTGGTCATTAAATGGGTGAGAGATCTTAGCAGCCTACAAGGAATTGTTAATATATTAAATAACTTATTTTCACAAAGTGCAATGCAGAAGATGTATACATTTTTGAATGAACAAAATCCAAAAGTTTTTTTCTCAATAATCTCCTACCCTGGTACATGCATCCAGCCATACATAATGTTTTATGTTGGCAAGCAGTCATATATCATACAGGGTATTACTTTAATATTTTTTCACCTGATAAGCTAAATGAGAATACTGTTTCTCATTTGTTTCACCATCATATATCCTCACCAAAATAATATCAGACTTGAAAGTGTGCAGAGGTCAGCTTATTAATATTTATAAAACAAGGATAGTCAATCATTAAAAAGTCCAGTTGTATAAAAAGATTCCTCTCATTAATTATTTAATATTTCTCCTTGATCCTGAAAATGTAATTAATGTATCACCAGGCAAGTAAAAGAAAGCAGAGGCAAGGAGTCAAGTAGTAAAAATGCCATGTGACCAGGAATATTGAGGACATTTATACAATGCAGAGTCAGGAATTCATTAAAAAAGGTGACAGCTGAAGGAGAGAAATTAGTGATTCTACAAGAGGAGTCATATCAATAGTTGCTATAAACTGTCACTCCTCAGCCCTGGTCTGCTCAGCTAACATCTCTGGCCTTACATATGCTACACTTACATATGCCCAGAGTTATGACAATCTGTGTCTTTGAGAAGAAAAAGGTGGAAGGCTATCTTATGGAGAGTAGGAGGGATCCAGACTTACAGGTTCTGTTGAGAACAAAGAAGAAACACTCAAATCCAGTGGCTGGAGTCCAGACTTTGTTGTTATAAATTTCCATTCCCATGATAATGACCTCTCTTTGAAACTGCATATGAAGGTCCTGATGCTTAATAAGAGAAAATGGGTTTGATTTCTTGCATCTTTTATTTCAAGCTCCTTAATTTCTTAAGCTGGGGCCTACATGCAGTCAACATTTCTGTGGAATGACAGCATCATATTTTGAATGGACACATAAGATATCACCTGGAAAAGGGCAGTTGGCTCCACCAGACAGGTCCTCATTAGGATGGCAGGACCTTGTTGCAGTCACCATGTCTACATCAGTCACCTATTGCTGAATTACAAAATACCTCAAATTCAATGGCTGAAAACAATCTTATTGCTCATGATTCTCTAGGTTAGGGATTTGGGCAGGGCTCAGCAGCAACAGCTTGTCTTTGTTCCATTTGGTGTCAGCTAGGAGATTTAACTAGGGTTGGAGGCCTCTCACATCTAGTGCCTTGTTGCTGGCAGTCATTTTGGACACATTAGTTCTTCATGTGGCCTCTTTCCTCATGTGACCTCTTTCCTTTGGGGTGCACTTACCAATTTGGTAAGTACTAGCCACGTATGTCTTTTACATAGAAAATTACATTAATCAAAATTAAATAAAGTTTAACATTTAGTTTCTCAGTTATAAGTTATGTTTGGAGTGCTCAATAGCCACATGTGGCTAGTGGCTACCACATTGGACAATGTAGAGTACTTCCATTATAACAGAAATCTATTGGAAAGCACTGTTCTAGGGCCCCTCTCCTCAGCAGGATGGCCTGGACTTCTTTCCATGGTGGTTGGTTTCCCTCTAACTGAAAACAGAGCTATAGGGTCTCAAGGCCTGGCCCTGGAAGTCCCAGATACCACTACTATTGCATTCTATTGGTTCAAGCAATTCACAAAACAGCACAGATGTCAACAGACTCCATAGCAAACAGTAAAGACATATTGTAAAAGGTGAAGAAACAAGAGAGATACAATTCACTGGCTGCCATTTTTAAAATTTGAACTTCATTGGTTTTATACATTTCTTATGGAATTGATAGACTTATATAACATTGTTTTTTCTCTTTGCATAGTTTTTTTAAAATTTTTAAGTTCAGAGGTACATGTGTAAGATGTGCTGATTTGTTACATAGGTAAATGTGTGTCATGGGGGTTTGTGATACAGATTATTTTATCACCCAGGTATTAAGCCTAGTACCCATTAGTTATTTTTTCTGATCCTCTCCCTCCTCCTACACCCTCTGATAGGCCCTAGTGTGTGTTGTTCCCTTCTATGTGTCCACATGTTCTCATCATTTAGCTCCCACTTATAAGTGAGAACATGCTGTATTTTGTTTTCTGTTCCTGATTCAGTTTGCTAAGGATAATAGCCTCCGGCTCCATCCATGTCCCTGCAGAGGACATGATCTCATTCTTTTTTATGGTTTTATAGTATTCCATGGTGTATATGTACCACATTTTGTTTATCCAGTCTGTCACTGATGAGCATTTAGGTTGATTCCACATCTTTACTATTGTGAAGAGCGCTGCAATAAACATACACATGCATGTGTCTTTATAATAGAACAACTTAACTTATATTCCTTTGGGTATATACCCAAGTAATGGAATTGCTGGGTCGAATGGTATTTCTGTCGTTAGGTCTTTGAGGAATCACCACACTGTCTTCCATAATGGTTGAACTAGTTTGCACTCCCACCAACAGTGTATTAGTGTTCCTTTTTCTCCACAACCTGGCCAGCATCTGTTCTTTTTTGACTTTTTAATAATAGCCATCCTGACTGGAGTGAGATGGTGTCTCATTGTGGTTTTGATTTGCATTTCTCTAATGATAAGTGATGTTGAGCATTTTTTCATATGATTGGTGGCTACATGTGTATCTTCTTTTGAGAAATGTCTGTTCATGTCCTTTGACCACTTTTTAATGCTTTTTCTTCTTGTAAATTTGTTTAAGTTCCTAATAGATGCTGAATATTAGACCTTTGCCAGATGTATAGTTTGCAAAAATTTTATCCCATTCTGTATGTTATCTGTTCACTCTGATGATAGTTTATTTCTCTGTGTAGAAGCTCTTTAATTAGATCCCACTTGTCAATTTTTGCTTTTGTTGAAATTGCTTTTGGTGTCTTTGTCATGAAATCTTTTTTTTTTTTTTTTTTTTTTTTTGAGATGGAGTCTCACTCTGTCACCCTGGCAGTGCAGTGTTGCAATTTTGGCTCACAGCAACCTCTGCACCCCCAGGTTCAAGCAATTCTCCTGCCTCACCTACCAAGTAGCTGGGACTACAGGCATGCACCACTATGCCCAGCTGGCCTTCTCTCCTTATCTTGTTTTTCTGAAATAAACTAATTCCTGCTAATATATTAGTCTATAATGGCTTAAAGTAGGTACTTAATCAGGAAAATGCCTACAACAAAAATTTTATTTTCAAAATTCAGTTCAAAACTCTTCTTTAAACTACTGGGTTTCCTTTTTTTTTGTGATACACTTTTGTTTGTCCTATGTCAATATTTGAAAGTTTTAAAAATCAATTTTGCAATGTGAAATTATTTTGATTTGAACAAGTCATTCCTCTTTTACCTGAATTTGGTACAAGGAGCCAGAGGGTTGTTTATCATCTTAGTGATCAGTTTCTTCCTCTGAGAAATGCGAATAATAGTGGTGTTTTCATTATTGTATCATTGTGAGAATTCAGTGTGTTAATATGTATAGAACCCTTTAGATAGTATCAGGCCCAGAATAGCATCATATAAGGATTAGTTTTGAAGACTGATTCTCTTTCTAATTATGATATTTTGTATATTTCTTTTCAAATAAAATTCTACGGCTTTTTAACTTAGGATGCATACTTAAAGGTATAGAGAACAGTATAGAGTAAGAATGTTTAAATAGTAATTTATGATCTAACAAATTTTATACTTAATATTAACTAAATCAACATATTTTTACTATATCTAATGTTTACCCACCTCTTTCCTTATTTCATTCTAAGCCTTCTGAGGACAAGAACTGCTCTAACTAAAATTACAGTGGTCCAAAAGTACCTAATGGAGTACAGTCAGTCCATCCTGTGGATGTCCAGTGAATGTTTAATATTTCAGCATTTTCAAAAACAGTATTTAATGTTTTGGGGTTTTTTTGGTAAAGTAAATAGCATTTTTGACAATAATTTCTTTTTAGTGGTAGAGGCTGAATATTCAAATAGTATTTGCAAGGTTAAATCTATTTAAAACCAAGGACACATTTAGCTTTCCCTTTGAACATTTTATCCCTTAACGATTAAATGCATTCATTAAAAAGAACATAGATTTGTAGCTCTGCTGTTTCATAGCTTAATGGATTTTTGTTTGATTACTGTATTGATTTAATTTTTTAAAGATGCAAATATATGTGGCCTACTTGCTGAAATGTTTTTTTCTTAAATGGAATAAAATTCAAGGCACTCTTCTTTCTTTTCTCATTTTGTCCTAGTTTCTTTTACCATGTTAGAAATGTAAATCAAAGAAGAAGCATTATATACCCGGGCTGAGTTTGCATTAACCATATGATATTCTCAAGGTAAGCCTAGCCACAGATCTGACCTCTGACTTGACGCAGTAGGTAACTTCAGCGAGACCAGCAGGTACAAAAAGAATGATTTCACATAGAAAATCATCTACAGGCAATCCAAACCTTTAGGTGCAATGTCCCAAAAGGCTTTAGCAAAGAGACTGCACCTACTGGAAACTCTAGCATGAGGAGGGGTAGCTGACTAGAAGTCCTGGTCACATGCATCTACAGATTTTGGGGCTGTGCAACAAGAGACACTAGAATTATGAGTCTCAAAGAAGTGTTGTGTGTGCCTATTGGGTAGTGTGTTAGGCTGTTCTTGCACTGATACAAACAAATACCAGAGACTGGGCAATTTATTTAAAAAAGGTTAAATGGCTCATGGTTCTGCAGGCTTCATAGGAAGCACAGCAGCATCTGCTTCTGGGGAGGCCTTATGGGGCTTCCAATCATTGTGGAAAGCAAAGGGGGAATAGGCATATCATATGGCAAGAATGGGAGCAAGAAAGACAGTGTGTGCTGGGGGGGGTGTCACACACTTTTAGACTACCAGATATCATATGACCTCAAAGCAAGAGCTCACTTATCATCAAGGGGATGACCCAAGCCATTCATGCGGGATCCAACCCCATAATCCAAACACCTCCCACCAGGGCCCCCTCCAACACCAGGAATTATAATTCAACAAGAGATTTGGGCAGGGACAAATATCCAAGCCATATCAGGTGGTGCAGAGGAAGCAGCAGTAGCTGACCCAGGACTAGGACATCTCATGGCTCTCTGACAGTGGGCAGGTGGAAAAATGGACTGGAGGCAGGATTCAAGTTTCCACTAACCAAGCACAAGGAAAGCTTATCTAGAAAAAGGGATTGTAAGAAAACCTGGTGGAGCCAAGATGGCCGAATAGGAACAGCTCCGGTCTACAGCTCCCAGCCTGAGCGACACAGAAGACGGGTGATTTCTGCATTTCCGTTTGAGGTACCGGGTTCATCTCACTAGGGAGTGCCAAACAGTGGGTGCAGGACAGTTGGTACAGCGCACTGCACGCAAGCCAAAGCAGGGCGAGGCATTGCCTCACTCAGGAAGTGCAAGGGGTCAGGGAGTTCCCTTTCCTAGTCAAAGAAAGGGGTAACAGACGGCACCTGGAAAATCAAGTCAGTTCCACCCTAATACTGCACTTTTCCAACGGACCTGGAAAACGGCACACCAGGAGATTGTGTCCCACACCTGGCTAGGAGGGTCCTATGCCCACGGAGTCTCGCTGATTGCTAGCACAGCAGTCTGAGATCAAACTGCAAGGTGGCAGCGAGGCTGGGGGAGGGGCGCCCGCCATTGCCCAGGCTTGCTTAGGTAAACAAAGCAGCCAGGAAGCTCGAACTGGGTGGAGCCCAACACAGCTCAAGGAGGCCTGCCTGCCTCTGTAGGCTCCACCTCTGGGGGCAGGGCACAGACAAACAAAAATTAAGCAGGAACCTCCGCAGACTTAAATGTCCCTGTCTGACTGACAGCTTTGAAGAGAGCAGTGGTTCTTCCAGCACACAGCTGGAGATTGGAGAACGGATAGACTGCCTCCTAAAGTGGGTCCCTGACCCCCGAGCAGCCTAACTGGGAGGCACCCCCCAGTAGGGAAAGACTGACACCTCACTCGGCCAGGTACTCCTCTGAGACAAAATGTCCAGAGGAACTATCAGACAGCTGAATTTGTGGTCTCACGAAAATCCGCTGTTCTGCAGCCACCGCTGCTGACACCCAGCCAAACAGGGTCTGGAGTGGACCTCTAGCAAAATCCAACAGACCTGCAGCTGAGGGTCCTGTCTGGTAGAAGGAAAACTAACCAACAGAAAGGACATCCACACCAAAAACCCACCTGTACATCACCATCATCAAAGACCAAAAGTAGATAAAACCACAAAGATGGGGAAAAAACAGAACAGAAAAACTGGAAACTCTAAAAATCAGAGCACCACTCCTCCTCCAAAGGAACACAGTTCATCACCAGCAACAGAACAAAGCTGGACGGAGAATGACTTTGATGAGTTGAGAGAATAAGCCTTCAGACGATCAAACTACTCCGAGCTACGGGAGGAAATTCAAAACAATAGCAAAGAAGTTAAAAACTTTGAAAAAAAATTAGACGAATGGATAACTAGAATAACCAATGGAGAGAAGGGCTTAAAGGAGCTGATGGAGCTGAAAGCCAAGTATCGAGAACTACACGAAGATTGCAGAAGCCTCGGTAGCTGATGCGATCAACTGGAAGAAAGGGTATCAATGATGGAAGATGAAACGAATGAAATGAAGCGAGAAGGGGAGATTAGAGAAAAAAGAATAAAAAGAAACGAACAAAGCCTCCAAGAAATTTGGGACTATGTGAAAAGACCAAACCTACGTCTGATTGGTGTACCTGAAAATGACAAGGAGAATGGAACCAAGTTGGAAAACACTCTGCAAGATATTATCCAGGAGAACTTCCCCAATCTAGCAAGGCGGGCCAACATTCAGATTCAGAAATACAGAGAACGCCACAAAGATACTCCTCGAGAAGAGCAACTCCAAGACACATAATTGTCAGATTCACCAAAGTTGAAATGAAGGAAAAAATGTTAAGGGCAGCCAGAGAGAAAGGTCGGGTTACCCACAAAGGGAAGCCCATCAGACTAACGCTGATCTCTCGGCAGAAACTCTACAAGCCAGAAGAGAGTGGGGGCCGATATTCAACATTCTTAAAGAAAAGAATTTTCAACCCAGAATTTCATATCCAGCCAAACTAAGCTTCATAAGTGAAGGAGAAATAAAATACTTTACAGACAAGCAAATGCTGAGTGATTTTGTCACCACCAGTCCTGCCCTAAGAGAGCTCCTGAAGGAAGCACTCAACATGGAAAGGAACAACCGGTACCAGCCACTGCAAAAACATGCCAAATTGTAAAGACCATCCAGGCTAGGAAGAAACTGCATCAACTAACGAGCAAAATAACCAACTAACATCATAATGACAGGACAAATTTCACACATAACAATATTAACTTTAAATGTAAATGGGCTAAATGCTCCAATTAAAAGACACAGACTGGCAAACTGGATAAGGAGTCAAGACCCATCAGTGTGCTGTATTCAGGAAACCCATCTCACATGCAGAGACACACACAGACTCAAAATAAAGGGACGGAGGAAGATCTATCAAGCAAATGGAAAACAAAAAAAGGCAGGGGTTGCAATCCTAGTCTCTGATAAAATAGACTTTAAACCAACAAAGATCAAAAGAGACAAAGAAGGCCATTACATAATGGTAAAGGGATCAATTCAACAAGAAGAGCTAACTATCCTAAATATATATGCACCCAACACAGGAGCACCCAGATTCATAAAGCAAGTCCTGAGTGACCTACAAAGGGACTTAAACTCCCACACAATAATAATGGGAGATTTTAACACCCCACTGTCAACATTAGACAGATCAACGAGACAGAAAGTTAACAAGGATATCCAGGAATTGAACTCAGCTCTGCACAAAGTGGACCTAATAGACATCTACAGAACTCTCCACCCCAAATCAACAGAATATACATTTTTTTCAGCACCACACCACACCTATTCCAAAATTGACCACATAGTTGGAAGTAAAGCTCTCCTCAGCAAATGTAAAAGAATAGAAATTATAACAAACTGTCTCTCAGACCACAGTGCAATCAAACTAGAACTCAGGATTAAGAAACTCACTCAAAACCGCTCTACTACATGGAAACTGAACAACCTGCTCCTGAATGACTATCGGGTACATAATGAAATGAAAGCAGAAATAAAGATGTTCTTTGAAACCAATGAGAACAAAGACACAACATACCAGAATCTCTGGGACACATTCAAAGCAGTGTGTAGAGGGAAATTTATAGCACTAAATGCCCACAACAGAAAGCAGGAAAGATCCAAAATTGACACCCTAACATCACAATTAAAAGAACTAGAAAAGCAAGAGCAAACACATTCAAAAGCTAGCAGAAGGCTAGAAATAACTAAAATCAGAGCAGAACTGAAGGAAATAGAGACACAAAAAACCCTTCAAAAAATTAATGAATCCAGGAGCTGGTTTTTTGGAAAGATCAACAAAATTGATAGACTGCTAGCAAGACTAATAAAGAAGAAAAGAGAGAAGAATCAAAAAGATGCAATAAAAAATGAAAAAGGGGATATCACCACCGATCCCACAGAAATACAATCTACCATCAGAGAATATTACAAACACCTCTACACAAATAAACTAGAAAATCTAGAAGAAATGGATAAATTCCTCGACAAATACACCCTCCCAAGACTAAACCAGGAAGAAGTTAAATCTCTGAATAGACCAATAACAGGCTCTGAAATTGTGGCAATAATCAATAGCTTACCAACCAAAAAGAGTCCAGGACCTGATGGATTCACAGCAGAATTCTACCAGAGGTACAAGGAGGAACTGGTACCATTCCTTCTGAAACTATTCCGATTGATAGAAAAAGAGTGAATCCTCCCTAACACATTTTATGAGGCCAGCATCATCCTGATACCAAAGCCTGGCAGAGACATAACCAAAAAAGAGAATTTCAGACCAATATCCTTGATGAACATTGATGCAAAAATCCTCAATGAAATACTGGCAAACTGAATCGAGCAGCACATCAAAAAGTCTATACACCATGATCAAGTGGGCTTCATCCCTGGGCTGCAAGGCTGGTTCAACATACGCAAATCAATAAATGTAATCCAGCATATAAACAAAACCAAAGACAAAAACCACATGATTATCTCAATAGATGCAGAAAAGGCCTTTGACAAAATTCAACAACCCTTCATGCTAAAAACTCTCAATAAATTAGGTATTGATGGGACATATCTCAAAATAATAAGAGCTATCTATGACAAACCCACAGCCAATATCATACTGAATGGGCAAAAATTGGAAGCATTCCCTTTGAAAACTGGCACAAGACAGGGATGCCCTCTCTCACCGCTCCTATTCAAAATAGTGCTGGAAGTTCTGGCCAGGGCAATCAGGCAAGAGAAGGAAATAAAGGGTATTCAATTAGGAAAAGAGGAAGTCAAATTGTCCCTGTTTGCAGATGACATGATTGTATATCTAGAAACCCCATTGTCTCAGCCCAAAATCTCCTTAAGCTGATTAGCAACTTCAGCAATGTCTCAGGATACAAAATCAATGTACAAAAATCACAAGCATTCTTGTACACCAATCACAGACAAACAGAGAGCCAAATCATGAGTGAACTCCCATTCACAATTGCTTCAAAGAGAATAAAATACCTAGGAATCCAACTTACAAGGGACGTGAAGGACCTCTTCAAGGAGAACTACAAACCACTGCTCAATGAAATAAAAGAGGATACAAACAAATGGAAGAACATTCCATGCTCATGGGTTGGAAGAATCAATATCGTGAAAATGGCCATACTGCCCAAGGTAATTTATAGATTCAATGCCATCCCCATCAAGCTACCAATGACTTCCTTCACAGAATTGGAAAAAACTACTTTAAAGTTCATATGGAACCAAAAAAGAGCCCGCATCGCCAAGTCAATCCTAAGCCAAAAGAACAAAGCTGGAGGCATCATGCTACCTGACTTCAAACTATACTACAGGGCTACAGTAACCAAAACAGCATGGTACTGGTACCACAACAGAGACATAGATCAATGGAACAGAACAGAGCCCTCAGAAATAATGCCGCATATCTACAACTATCTGATCTTTGACAAACCTGACAAAAACAAGCAATAGGGAAAGGATTCCCTATTTAATAAATGATGCTGGGAAAACTGGCTAGCCATATGTAGAAAGCTGAAACTGGATCCCTTCCTTACACCTTATACAAAAATTAATTCAAGATGGATTAAAGACTTACATGTTAGACCTAAAACCATAAAAACCCTAGAAGAAAACCTAGGCAATACCATTCAGGACATAGGCGTGGGCAAGGACTTCATGTCTGAAACACCAAAAGCAATGGCAACAAAAGCCAAAATTGACAAATGGGATGTAATTAAACTAAAGAGCTTCTGCACAGCAAAAGAAACTACCATCAGAGTGAATAGGCAACCTACAGAATGGGAGAAAATTTTTGCAACCTACTCATCTGACAAAGGGCTAATATCCAGAATCTACAATGAACTCAAACAAATTTACAAGAAAAAAACAAACAACCCCATCAACAAGTGGGCGAAGGACATGAACAGACACTTCTCAAAAGAAGACATTTATGCAGCCAAAAAACACATGAAAAAATGCTCATCATCACTGGCCATCAGAGAAATGCAAATCAAAACCACAATGAGATACCATCTCACACCAGTTAGAATGGCCATCATTAAAAAGTCAGGAAACAACAGGTGCTGGAGAGGATGTGGAGAAATAGGGACACTTTTACACTGTTGGTGGGACTGTAAACTAGTTCAACCATTGTGGAAGTCAGTGTGGCGATTCCTCAGGGATCTAGAACTAGAAATACCATTTGACCCAGCCATCCCATTACTGGGTATATACCCAAAGGGCTATAAATCATGCTGCTATAAAGACACATGCACACGTATGTTTATTGCGGCACTATTCACAATAGCAAAGAGTTGGAACCAACCCAAATGTCCAACAACGATAGACTGGATTAAGAAAATGTGGCACATATACACCATGGAATACTATGCAGCCATAAAAAATGATGAGTTCATGTCCTTTGTAGGGACATGGATGAAACTGGAAAACATCATTCTCAGTAAACTATCGCAAGGACAAAAAACTAAATACCGCATGTTCTCACTCATAGGTGGGAATTGAACAATGAGAACTCACGGACACAGGAAGGGGAACATCACACTCTGGGCGGGGGGCGGGGGGAGGGACAGCATTAAGAGATATACCTAATGCTAAATGACGAGTTAATGGGTGCAGCAAAACAACATGGCACATGGATACATATGTAACAAACCTGCACATTGTGCACATGTACCCTAAAACCTCCATAATAATAAAAAAAGAATAAATAAATAAATAAAATAAAACCTAAAATATCTTTTCAGGAGCCTCTGATGAAGAAAGGTTCTGCCTCTAACCCAGCAGGTGCAATAACAAGTAATAGGAGCAGGGCTGATAACAGTGGTTATAGAAGTGTCAAGGCTATTGGCAACACATCCAGCAATGGGGCCAGTTCTGTCCACAGGATACATATCACAGCAACAAATTCCAATGAAAGCTCTGTGACATAAAGCATAATGATAGGTTATTTCTTACTTAACCATCACAACCCTAATCATATAGACAATCTCCATTTTATGTGGCAGCAGATAATGTAAACTGAGGCATAGGTGGTTGTATATCTTCTCCAAGGGCACACAACTAGTAAGAAGATGAGCTTAGAATAGAACCTGAACTATTTTCTTGAAACTCCATTGTCTCTCTATGAAAATTTTTATTAACTAGATTATTAAATTGACTAGAACACTCAATTCCAAGATATGATGTCTGGAAGTAGCACGGTTTTGAAACTTTATTTGGTCAATGTTTTCTGTTTTATTACCAGAAGAAATACACATTTAGCCTTTGTTCAACATTATAAGGTTATTATCGCTGAGAATTATAATTGAAAAGTGAGCCCTTCCTTCATTAACCAGAATGCCTCCCAGTTTGAGAGTGACTGAACTACATTATCGACCAATTTTGCAGATTAAGAGTCTCTCTGCTGACTGTAAATTAAAATATGCTTGCTCTATAGAAATAAAAACAAACAGCCAATATTATTTTACTGCTTTTTAAAATTTCTCCTTAGCTTTTCTATTATTTAGAGAAGCAGAATTGATTTTTACTTCCTGTTTCAAATTACTTTAGTCAAGAAACAATGAGCCATAGAATTCCTGTAAGGCTTTGTGATTTGTTCAAATGATTGCAAAATCATTTTGATCATTTAAAAAATGTAGGGATGCTTTCTAATCATATTTGACTGTAATGTAAAATATATTTGAAGGGAAAATGCTGGCAATTGCTTAAAATATTATCAGAACAACATAATAGTGTAAATTCTATATATAATAAAAAGGTATTCCACCTAAATTAAAACCTATCTCAAAGTCTTCAAATTAAGTACAGTTACCTAATCTCAAATATCCATGCTTATAATTGGAAAGAACCATCATGAGATAATAAAAACATATAATGGACACATACAAATCAGTCTTATAGACAGAGATTTTTCAAGCTGCAATAATAATATCTTGCCTTCACTATACTTTCATCTATTTATCTTCTTTGAAAATCACAGCAAGTACATGAGGTAGACAGATCAGGATCAATGTCTACATTTTATAGATGTGGGTGTAAAACTTCAGTTATTGGATTACTAAATGACAGAAATGAAACAAGAATCTTATTGTGGTTATCCTTTGCTGTTTAATAAAACACCCCAAAATTTAGTGGTTTAGAACCACCATTGTATCTCCCTCCCTCCCCATTTTGTGGATCAGGAATTCCAAAAAGATTTGGCTTTGTAGTTTGTTTATGTTCTATGAAGCATCAGGGGCAGATGGTGAGGATTCAACTTCCAAGGTGGTTTCTTCACTTACCTGTCTGCTGCCTCAGTGCTTCTTGGCATCTTTTCTTCACCATGTGACATCTTTTCCTCTAGGACCTATCCACAATGCATGGGATTTTGACAGCTTGGTAGTATCAGCGTGACCAAACTTCTGATATGGTGGCTGCTTTGTAAGAGGGCAAAGTGGAAACTGCCAAGCCAGCTAAGGGCTATATCTGAACTGGCGTAGCATTACTTCTGCTGGTTTTTTGTTTTGGGTTTGTTTGTTTTTCTTTTTGTTTTGGTTAAGATAATCACAAGACCTGTGCAGATTCAAGAAAGAGAAGTAGACCCCTCTTGATTGGGGAGTGGCAAAGCCACTTTGCAGGAGAACACTGAGGGGGATGGGAGATATTGCAGCCATTTTTGCGATATATAATCTTCCACGAACTCAAACCTCTTTGAATCGACATCCAATGATGTCTCTGCTACACAAAACTGCTTGATAGGAAAAACAACGACAACTAATCAATCAATGCATGAGATTTTAAACATGTATATTAATGGCTAAAATATTTCTATCTGATTAAACTTCTAATTCAGCCATGAATAGGCAATATCTTATACTGTTCTTATGAACCAAGCTCACTTAATTATGCATAGAGAAATGGTCAAAACTCACCTTTTATATAGCCTCTACTATAAGTCCTTGTGTTGCTGTGAACCTGACACCTATTTGTATAACTAGGCCCAGCTTGCTACCCAACCAGATCTTCAACTGTCTGCTCTTCCTTCACCAGTTCCCACATAAACCCCTCCTCCTGTGCTATCTTTGAAGTTTTGTTTGTTTGTTTGCTTATTTGTCAGGCAGTCTCTACTGTTCTGTCTATTCTTTTTGCCAACTTTCAATGCTTATCAAAGATACAATAGCCCACTTTCCTGCCAAAGACACAGAAACTCACCCACTTATTAGCAAGTATTGCAGCCTAGCATATAGACCCCACCATTCCGCTCCCCAACTTCCCCCTAAGCAAACAATAACACTAGACAAAAATCTCTATGTGAACAAAATCCCAAATAAAAGGTACAGGCAGAGAACAGAGAACCCCTGCCTGTTGGTGTCAAGAAATAAAAATGGAAATTACCTTGTAAAGACTCAGAAGTTGAGATGTAGGTATGGAAAAGATCATCAGGAAGCAGGATAAGGGGTTCTTGAGGAAGAGGGAAACAAGATGGGATCTATGCTTTAAGATGAGAATCTGGAGAAGAGCAAACGGGGATAGATTGGAGTGGAGAGTTATTTGGGGGATCATTCCTTTATACAGGCAAAAGATGTTGAGCACCTGAACACAGAGGAGATAGGATAGAGCAGTTTTTAAAAGCACTGAAGAAGGAAAGTTTTAAAAACTGCTTTGAGTTGGGGGTGAGGGAGAAAAACAACCAGTCATATTAGAATGTTGAATAGATCCTTTCTTTTGTTAGCAGTGAGAAATTCCCAATGGATTAGTTTTTCAAATGACCCTAGGTATCTTTGCTTCCCAGCAAAAGTAGTGCCTCATGCTTTTGAAAAGTGCCTTGAAATAACAGTTATTACTTTAGTCAGTGATGCTGCAAAACAATTTTTTTCACCACATAAAACAAAAAAAACATGCTTGGCTTTCTTTGCAGCATAATTTCAAAAAATGTCCAAAGTCCACATGCACGAATGGAAACAAGTATAATCAAATGGCCAACACAGAAAATGCCAAGTGATGTGCTTCTTATTAATTGTCCTCAGTAGTGCACTGCTGTCATTTTGGCAATTAACTACAAGACGATGATTGGCTTCCTGTATTTGTGCATATTCTTTTTTTCATCATTCTAAAAGTGCTGAAGTTGTATGATTTAGTTTCTTGTTATTTGTTGCCTTGTTTTCTAGGTTTTTCACTGTAGTACTGCTAGTTTTCAATTGTTATGGTTTTCATAAATAATTTTTAGTTAAATGGCAAGTATAAAAAGTGTATAAAAATATTTCTATTTAAAGATCTGTTGATCTTGAAAAAATGGTGACTCTTACACATGGTAAGCTATAAAATCTTGAAAACTGTTGTCAGAACAGAGCAGAAGTAGACACCATTTGGAAAAGCAGTGACTTATAGCAGGAGTGAAGCTGGCAGAACCTTAGAAGTACATTTCACAATAAGTTCAAAGTAAATTTAGAATTCATATATTTATAAGTCAATGATACAGGTCATAGAGAGTAAACTCCGTAAGAACAGGGATTTTTGTTTGTTTACATAGTAGGCCTCCAATAAATTTTTGTTGAATAAATGTGACAATCAAAATAGATAATCAAGAGATTGATGTAATCTTAGATTTCATTAATAGAAGTTTAATATCCAGAGTAAGAAAAATGATCATTTGATTACTCTGCCACAGGAGTTTCCATTTAGAATATGGCTTTTATGTCTAGAATATTGTGTATTACATTTGAAAAGAGGTAGAATACTAGAAATATTCTAAAGGACCAAAGTGTAAAGAGGCTTGAAATCTTATTATGATAATTAATCAAAGGATCCAAAGAAATTTAGCTAGAAAAGTTTAGTGCTGCTGGGATAATGGGATCCGAATATTCAGCTATTTGAACTAGATCACCTACAGAGACACTTCTACTCCTGTGTGTCCAGTGATTCCCATCTTAATCTTTGGAATATCTGTTGTCAGTTCTCTATAAAACTTTTGGAAAATACAGCATGTAAGCACATCACAGCCACATATTTATCTGGTAAGGTAACTAATACCTAGATTCAATTGTAACAATTGTCATTTGTGTAAGGTGCAATAATGGTATAGTATTCCTTATCTTATAGAGATACACTTGGAAACATTATAGGTGAAATAAAAAATAAAAGCTCAAACCCAAGTGTCCCAAGAAAAAGGACCATTTTACAGTGATCTACCTAATGAGTGTGATCATCTCTTGAGAATAAACATGTTAAATACTTTTTTTCCTACTTTCCTTCAACCCTTCTTTATAGTTCTTTATCTTACGCCACAATGGGATTTTGTCTCCAATTCATTATACAAGACTTGCAGGAAGAATGATTACATGCTGTTTCTCAAAGTTTGGTTTCCTACTGTTTGCACTGGAGGTGTTCCAAACCAAGGGCTGTTTTTTTAGTTCTTACAAGTCCATTTCAAAGACTTTAATTTTTTGTATTGATAAGGGCTAATTCTGAGTAACCTTCTAAGGGAGTCCTTTAAGGAATAATAAAATTTGACGCTCATAAACTAAAACTAACACATCATGAGTTCACTTAGAATCAGACTGCATAAAATGCTTGACAACACTCAAAGTCCCTCTGTGTACATGGATATGCAGATCATTGGAATCCCCAAAATTTTCCAGAGAAAAAATAATTATTACTGAATCATCCATGTTGGTTTAACCTGGTTGGGGTTTTTGATTCTTATTAATTAATGTATTTGTAAAATTTTTACTTTTGCTTTTTTTTGTCTTTTTATGATTGCTATTTCTCATTATTTTTAGTTTTTTCCTCTTCAATATGACTGGAGTTCTTTTGCTCACTAGAAAATAAAGATAGCTGTAGTGGGTGAGCTAAGGGTTTGTAACTCAATGTTATGTGGGCTAAATCCAAAGCATCTCAGAACTATTGCTCTTTGAAAGCTCATTTCCCTTAAATAGATCTGGAAGTTGTATTAGTTTCCTATTGCTGCTGTAACAAATCAACACAAACACAGTGGCTTAAAACAACACAAATTTATCATCTTACAGTTCTGGAGGTCAGAAGTCCAAAATTGGAGTCACTGAGTTAAAATTAATTTCCTTACCTTTTTCAGCTTCTAAAGGCTTCCCCCTACTCTTTGGCTCACGGGCTTCTTACTGCCTTTTCTGTACCAGCACTGTTTGGTGGAGTCTTCTCACACAGCCATTGCTCTGACACTCACTTTCCTCCTCCCTCTTTTACTTGTAGGAACCTTGCAATTAAATTGGCCCAACAAAATAATCTAGGATAATTTGTCCATCACGTGATCCTCAATCACATGGGAAAAGTCCATTATGCCATATAAGGTAACATATTTACATGTTTTGGGAATTGGGACTTAGACATCTTTCAGGGGATGTTATCCTTCCTATCATAGAAGTATAATTACCCACAAATTAGTGGCACCTGGGAATGTTTCCTCTTGCCAGAACTACCATTCCTGGCTGGTGGAGATAAGCTCCTGAAATCCTGAATTGGATATGGCAATTCATTTTGAAGAACTGAAATAATTTTATGAAAGGAATTAGAAATTATTAAAGTGATACTATCATATTTATAGCCCAGGAGCAATTTTGCATTACATATAGTTTTGCTAGTCAATCCAGAAACTTAACTACCATTTAGCAAATTGCATCCATAGAATAAGTGCATCTTGACTTGTCAACAACCACCTCCCAGATGAATCAGAAAATACCAGTCATTTCTAAAGTAGTTTGTACTTTGAAAAAAGTGACTCATTAGGCCATTGCTGCTTATTTACAAAATACCTTGAGTTTAGTGTTTCAGTCATCTGGCAGAGCCTTAGAGAGACTAAAACAAAGGATACCCTTTAATGGAAGTTTATTCATTCAACTAATATTTATTATGTCCTACAATGTGCTGGGCATTGTGCTAAAAACTACATTTTCAATGGTGAAAATGAGCATCACCCCTGTCCTCCCTGGGTTTAGTCTAGTGAAAATAATTATGGGAAGAGGAAGAGACAGGTATGGAACAAGGTCACTAGTAAGTTGTATAGCAGTAATGGTCTTGATGAGTTACTATAATGAGAATGTTTTGTCTGCAAGGGGAGGAGGCTTCTGAAAGGAAAAGGAAGACAATCAGATAGATAAGAATAAACTATTACCTGCTTTAAGGATTTTCTTTAGGGTCAGTACAATTGTTTGGCAGGCATGTGCCCTCAATGGTATTGCTTAAGAAGGAAAAATGTTTTCCATTTCAATATGGCAGAATCCCTTATTTTCAGAAGCTCTGAGAAAATGGTTTGAAATAGCATGAAATGACAATACAGACATGCCTTAAACTCCATGCTTCAATTTCCCTGATTGCAAATAGAAAGAATACTTATTAGGACAGAAATGTGAATTTCTGTTCCTTTTCTATCCTTTTTTTGTAGATTCTGTGAGTTTCTTATTAAATAATGGGCAGGGAAACAAATTACTTTCATCTCTTGAGGAGCTTCTTTCTTTCTTAAATGATTCTGAACCTTTTCTTCCCTTTTTGAGCATTCACGTAGATGAGCATATTTGAAAAACTGACCATAATGGAATAGTAAACATATCTGGTAAAGAAACTGATTGTCACTATGGCAACATCGAATGTTTGACATTTAGTTTTTCCATTATTCTCTGTTGCTATAGTAATAAAACCTTGAATTCTGACACCATTTCCAAATTGTATTAAAATAAAGCCCTGTTCATCCCCCAAGAAGGAGGGAGAGCCAGTACTATCAATACACAAAATGTATTAGAATGTCTTCTAGCACTAGGACACAGATGACATGAGACACACTGTGCTGCATTTAATCAAACTGAAAAACATGCCTAAAAAGTAGAAAAATAAAGAGGAAAAATCCATAAAGTAGAACAAAAATTATTTTGTTATTAAAAATCAGCCTTTTATCTTAAATACATATAAAAACAGCTTTCATTTATGACCTGTTAAAATTTAACATCCAATATTATTGCAGAAGGAAGAGCAGAATCTTTTTTGTTTCTTTTTAGAACAAAATATAGTAGAATAACTGGCAATTAAGGGCCAAAAAAAGGAGTAAAGATATCTCTTGGGGTTTTGAGAGGCTTTCATGTATTACATTAAATGCATTATATTCTCATCTACTTTTAAACTTACAATCAGGAACCAGAATAGTATTTTGTTACTGTATTTTTTTAAGAGACAGGGTCTTGCTCTGCCATTCAGGCTGGAGTGCAGTGACTTGATCATAACTCACTGTAGCCTCAAATTCCTGGGCTTAAGTGATCCCACCCCCTGCCCTCACCTCAGCCTCCTGAGTAGTTAGGACTACAGGTACATGCCATTACACCCAGCTACTTTCGAAATGTTTTGTAGAGATGAGGTTTTACTATGTTGCCTAGGCTGGTCTCGAACTCCTGGCCTCAAATGATCCTCCTGCCTCAGCCTCCCAAGGCATTGGGATTGTTGTTTCTTTCGCCTTTTCCTCTTCAGAAAAACATTTATACATATTGTTTTTACTGCTGAACAACCCAAAAAGCCTTACCAGGAATCATAGCTCTTGCATTTAAAAAATTTAAATGAGTTCAACATAAGTTAAATGAAAGGCAACTTTTCTTAGCAATCTTAGGATTCCATTTACATTTGCATTGCTGTTATTGTGTATTGATCACAGACTCTTTTACTCTCCATGAATCAACTAAACAGAAGAAAAAATCAAGAACGTTGCTTATAGGCAACACAGTCTTTGGTATTTAGGGCTAAGTGTACCATGAAGATTGATAAAGAAGTGAATTAAAAGCAATGAACAATGTGGGATGAAAGAGCTCTCAGTCAGCTGCTAAGCAATGATGGATTAACTGAGTAAGGCTACTATTCTAAGTAATTATGTAATCATTGTCTATTCCACAACCTGAATTCTATTTTTTTTTTTTTTTGGTAATAAATAGTAAATGCAAGGTCAATGCTAGGTGCTGGAGATAAAATAAAGATTAACAACAAGATTCCTTCCTTTGACAGCTTACAACATTGTCAACAAATGTTAGAAAAAAGACTGTGGATTGTGAAGGGAGTTCTGTTGTCCTTCTACTCCACTAAAACCTTTCAAGCCTTTTAGTCACTTTTAAAGTAATCTCCTTGTAGGTATCAATCACATCCATTTTAAGTGTGAGGTTTTAAGTGCACAGACCATGGGGGTTTAAACTCCAGCTCTGCCACTTACTAACTGTGCAACATTGGAAAGATACTTAATATCTCAGCCTCAGTTTCCTCATCGAAAAAATGTGAAGAATGCTAGTAGTCTTCCCACATAGGACTGTTATAATAGTTAAATAGATTAATACATATGAAGGCCATAAATCAGTGCTTGGCACAGAATAATATCCAATATTTATTAAATAAGAGAACTGGCCAGTGAATGCAAAGCTTCCAATTAAAAAAATCTGTGAAATTCTTATAAAAAGGAAATCAAGAATACATGCAAATAAACACAAAGTTACAAAAAGACACATAATTTCTCAAATAGAGACAACAACATGCATAGTCTTTACTACTAACAATGTGTGCATCTGTGTTTCTGTTGATACATCATCATACAAAAACAGTTGGATCCATTTTCACTAAATATTCAGGGTGCATTTGGCATGGGGTGATGTAAAACATAGGCTATTTTGTATAAATAAATTCGTCCTTTAGGAGACTCAAAGAAACAGGTGATCATACTACAGAAATACTAAAATTATTGTTCTACAAGAGGCCTTTTTGACTATCAAACAGGAGAGATATACCAAAAGTGATTTTTCAAAATGAGCTCCAGATAGAAAGTCACTCGGACACGTTCTAAATCGCAAGCGCAGATTTACAAGCACAGGACCCATTTGACTTCTCAACATAGCAGACTGGTCTATGAAACTTCAATCTGTCACCCCTACTTCTTGGTATAATGATTATCATATAAACATAACTAATGTCCCAACATTTCCAATTTTTACCATTTCCATGGGGCAAAAAAACTAAAGGAAAAAAATTGCAACAATTTCTATAGGCACCGTACTGGTTTTCCACTCAATGTAAATTTTTTAGAAGCACAAAATTTGCTGTTGAAAAGCTTTCAATGTTATTTTACAAACCATTGTAATTTACCTGATGGGTAACAAAAATTGTAAGTGCTTTGATGGAACACTACAGAAAACAAAACAGAGTGAGTTTTACTTTGTCTAGTATTCAGTTAAATCAGCAAATATATATTTGCCAGCCTAGATGCCAGGTAATATGCTAGGTGCGGGAGATAAAAAGGTAAAAAGGACCAAGTGCAGTGGCTCATACCTGTAATCCCACCACTTTGGGAAGATGAAGCAGGCGGATCATAAGGTCAGGAGTTTGAGACCAGCCTGGCCAACATGGTGAAACCGCGTATCTACTAAAAATACAAAAATTAGCTGGGCATGGTGGCATGTGCCTGTAATCTCAACTACTTGGGAGGCTGAGGCAGGTGAATTGCTTGAACCCGGAAGGCGGAGGTTGCAGTGAGCTGAGATCACACCATTGTACTCCAGCCTGGGTGACAGAGCAAGACTCCATCTCAAAAAAAAAAAAAAAGGTAAGAAGTACAGTATGATATCTAAATAGAATATGTATATGTCTAAAACTGTTAGGAAAATTTAAAAGTTGATCTGTTCTAAGGTTGTCAGGGAAGAGTTGAGTTTTGAAGAAAATAAGAATATGTCATAAGGACAAGAAAAAGAGGGGGCAGAGCATTGCAGGAAGAGAAAACAGCATTTGCAAAAGCAAAAATGGAAAAAGTCAATAGCAAAATCCAATAAGCATAGTTATTGTACAACAGGGGTTATAACATGTTCACTGAGTTATTTTTTTTCTTAACTAAACTGCATTTGGAGACAAGAGAAGTAAAGTGATATTTTTACTTCTCTTTTGTTACATAATAAGCAATGAAATAGGAATAGTTTAGTTTATTATATTCCCAGTCTGAGACTTTTAATAAACTGTGGCCAGGCAGTCTAGAACAGCATTTGATAGAAATAAAATGAGAGACATATGTATTAGTCCATTTTCATACTGCTGATAAAGATATACCTGAGACTGGGCAATTTCCAAAAGAAAGAGATTTAATGGACTTACAGTTCCATGTGGCTGGGGAGGCCTCACAATCATGGCAGAAGGTGAAAGGCATGTCTCATATGGTGGCAGACAAGAGAAGAGAGAGCTTGTGCAGGGAAACTCCCATTTTTAAAACCATGAGATTTCATGAGACTCTCATGAGTAAGTAGAGAAAAGCATGTCTCTACTTACTGACAAAGTCATAAGTAACAATCTGTAAGATTAAACCGATCATTACATTTTAAAGCATATATTTCATAATTACTTCCTATTTTATGGGAGAGTTTCTCCAAGAATATCCAGCAAGGATTTACCATTCATTCAGAATATTCCATCATTTATTAACTAAATATTTTTTGAGTGTCTGTTACATTCACTATCATGATTACAGCACAGGAAAGACCCACCCCCATAATTCAATCACCTCCTACTGGACTCCTCCCAAGACATGTAGGAATTGTGAGAGTTAGAATTCAAGATGAGACTTGGGTGGGGACACAGCCAAACCACATCAACATAAAAGTTCAAATTTTCTATTAGCCTCATTAAAAAAAATAAAAAAACACAAGTAGCCAAAGAAATATTCAGAAAAAAGAACAAAGTTGGAGGTATCACACTTCCTCATTTCAAACTGTTTTACAATGCTACAGTATCAAAATAGTATGGTACTAGCATAAAACCATACACACATACCAATGGAACAGAATGGAGAAGCCAGAAATAAATCCACTCACATACAGTCAACTAATCTTTGATATGGGTGTCAATGAATATATACAATATGCAATGCAAAAATGATAGTCTCTTCAATAAATGGTGTTGGTAAACTTTTGTATGTAGGATATCCACATAGAAAAGAATAAAATTGGACCCTCATCTTATACCACATACAATAATTAACTTGAAATGGATTAAAGATGTAAATACAAGACTTGACACTCTAAAACTCCTAAATGAAACCATAGGGGAAAATCTCCTTGACATTGGTCTTGGCAATGATTTTTTGGATAAGACACTGAAGCACAAAGAAAAGCAAAAATAAGTGGTACTACAACAAACTTAAAGGCTTCTGTACAGCAAAGGAAACAAAATGGAAAAGCAACCTATAGAATAAAAATAGTTGTAAACCATATATCTGGTAAGAGATTAATATCCAAAATATATAAGGAATTCATATAACTCAATAGCAAAAAAACAAATAACCTGATTGAAAAATGGACCAAAAAATCTAAATAGACATTTCTCCAAAATAGACATACAAATGGCCCATAAGTATATGAAAAGATGATCAACATCATTAACCATCAAGGAAATACAAATCAAACCCACAATGACATGTCACTTCATAGCTGTCAGAATGGCTATTAGTTTTTAAAAAGACAACAAGTGTTGGTGAGGAAATGGGAAAAGGAAAACCCTTGTACACTGTTGGTGGGAATGGAAATTGGTACAACTATCATGAAAACCAGTATGGAGGTTCCTCAAAAAATTAAAAATAGAGCAACCATACAATTCAGCAATTCAGCAACCCCACTATTGGGTATATATTAATAAGGAAATGAAATTAGTATGTCAAAGACATATCTATACTTCCATGTTTATTGCAGCATTACTCACAATAGCCAAGATATGGAAATAACCTAAGTGTCCATCTATGGATGAGTTCATAAAGAACCTGTGGTGTGTATATGTATATATATATACATATACACAATGGAATATTATTCAGCCATAAAAATGAAGGAAATTCTGCCATTTGCATCAAGAGGACGTTATACTAAGTTAAATAAGCCACACACAGAAAGACAAATACTGTATGATCTCACCTATATGTGGAATCACAAAAACTTGAATTCTACTCAGATGCAGTGGCTCACAGCTGTAAGCACTTTGCAAGGCCGAGGTGGAAGGACTGCTCGAGGCTAGAAGGACTGCTCGAGGCTGGAAGTTCTAGTCAGCCTGGGCAACACAGCGAGACCCTGTCTCAACCAAAAAAATAAAAAAAAAATTGCCAGATGTGGCAGCGATGCCTGGGGTCCTACCAAGGTGGGAAGATCACGTTTGTCGAGGAGTTCTAAGCTGCAGTGAGCTATGACCATTCCATTGCACTTCAGCCTGGACAACAGAGTGAGACTCTGTCTCTAAAAGGAAAAAAAAAAAATTAGAACTCAAAGAAGTAGAGAGCAGAATGGTATTGCCAGGGCTGGGGGTTGGGAAGAAACCTCCAGTTATAAAATGAACAAGTTATGGGAATCTGTCATAAAGCATGGTGACTATAGTTAATATTATATTGTTTACTTGAAATTTTCTAAGAAAGTATATCTTAAGTGCCCTCACCGCCCCCCCAAATAATGGTAACTATGTGTGGTGATGGATGTATTGATTGTGGTAATCATTTCACAATGTATATGTATATCAAATCATCATGAATATATATAATTTTTATTTGTCAATAATACCTCAATAAAGCTGGAAACAATTTAAAAACAGGTAAAATTAATTTTAATAATATATTTTTCTTAACCTAATTATGCAAAAGTTATAATTTTAACTTATAGTCAACACAAAAATTATTAGTGAGATTTTTTTTCATGCTAAATCTTGGAATCCTGCATATATTTTACACTTACAGCACATCTCAATTCAGACACTATTTTTAAATCAGAAATACTTGATCTATATTTAGATTTTAAAAAGTTTACAATTGATAAAGTATACACATAACCCAAATTTTCCAAATATACTTAGAAGTATCTAGTAACTTGAATCAAATATCAGTTTTTAAATTAAAGTTAATTAAAATTAATAAAATTAAAATTCAGTTATTTGGTTTTACTAGCCATATTCCAATGACTCATCTTGCTATCACAGTTGGACAGCACAGTTGTAAAATAATTGTGTAAGTATCTCTGGGTCAAATCTCTAGCCTGGACTTAATATTAAGAAAAATCAGCAAACAGGTTGATCATGGGGTACTGATAGTACACATTATGGATTACCTTCAAATTCTTCATTGTTAGTCCATATCCACTCAAGACAAGATGTAGCTGAGAGGAAATAGTGAGGGTATTTGGAAAAGATACTTCAATTAGCAAAGAGATTGAGGTTAATTGGGGAAAGCTTAGAGTTCATGATATGAAAGCAAAAGTTTGTTAATACTGATTCACCATTCTTGTCCCTGTTACTGAGGTAAATAAACAGAGTCAAGTGGTGGACGGGTTCTGAACAGAACTGATAGTGTCTGGTTATGATGGGGACAGCTAGTTATCTTACTTCCTCACTGCACTCATCAAAAAAACACCACCCACCACGAACAAAATCCAAAATTATAAAATACAACTTGTATTTTTCCAAAAATTACAAGTTTCTTTTGATCTACTTTGGCAAAAGTATAGACATGCTTCTTTGACAAACATGTCTATACTTACTGACAAAGTCATAAGTAACGATCTGTAAGATTAAACTGATCATTACATTTTAAAGAGCATATTTCATAATTACTTCCTATTTTATGGGAGAGTTCCTCCAAGAATATCCAGCAAGGATTCACCATTCGTCCAGAATATTCCACCATTTATTTACCAAATCTTTTTTGTCTGTTACATTCTAGGCACTGTGTTATTCACAACAGTGAACAAGAAAAGCCCCACCCACATAAAATATGTGGGAAGAGCTGTCAGAGGAAAGGCCGTGATGAGAGCTCGCTGAAGTAGGCTTGCAGATTTAGTAAATAAAAATTTTTATTTTTTTAAATTTGGCAAATAAACATATGGATACCAAATATTCCATTGGACAGATTAAAAATTATTTGCTTTTTATCTGAACTTCAAATTTAACTGAGCGTCCTATTTTTATCTGGCAAACCTACATGGAAGGGAATACTTGGAAGTGGAGCGAGGGTGAATGGAGATAATTTTGGAAGCCTTCCTTTAGAAAGGAATTTCTAAAAATGAATGCTAGGTATAGCGGAGAAGCAGGGAGGAAACACAGCAATGCAAACTGACTTCCCAGTAGCCACTGTAGAGTTCAGGAACTGAAAGAAGCAAAGGGAATGGGGTAAGGAAGAAGAAATGTGGGTATAATGTCGAGAGATGAAGCTTGAGGGAAAAGTAGGTGCCTTATTTTTCAGGTTCGATAAGGAGTTTGTACTGTATCACCAGTGGTGAGATTCCACTAAAAAACTTTAAGCAGCTCATTTTGGCTACAAGGTGAAGGATGAACTACAGTCCGGCAGACAGGATGTTGGGAGACCAGTTAGGAGGCTACTGATGGAATTCAGGTGAGTCCAGAGAGGCCTGGACAGAGGCAGCGGGAAGAAAGGTGCACTAGTCACAAACACCTGAACGTGAGACGACAGAAAATAAGCAAAGCAACTGCAAACTTGAATATAGAGGAGGACTGGGAGAGAAGAAAGCAGAAGCACATATTTGGGGAAACAGTGAAGAATGGTTTAAAAAAAAAAAATCAAATGTCTTCTGAGAAGTATAGTATGATAAGGACTGAGAAGTGACTCCTAGATTTAGCCATAAGGAAGTCACCAGCAACCTTTGGCACGGGCAGTCTTACAGGAATGGCTGAGGCCAATTAGGTCGCAGCTGGTCGAGGAGAAGGTGGTACTGGCCTAAGAACCCGACTGGAGCAGCACAAGTTTCCTACTTGTTCTTTGCCCTTTTAACAGGTGAGGGTCAAGGACAAGAGACGAGTTTGGAGATGCAGCGGCCAGTGCCCCAATCAGTTGGAACAGCGCAGCAAGCCGATCGCTAGGGGCCAATCCCTTCCTAGAGTCCACTTGACTGACAGAGCTGCGCGCCACAGACGGAGCACAGAGAGTGAGGTGAATCACGAGGGGGCGGAATTCCAGGGCACTAACCCGGAACCGGTTTGGGACTTGATTCCCATTGTGAGGCCAGGCCTGAGGCGGGCTCTCAGCCAGAATGGCAACACCATTCTAACCAATGGATGAGCCTCAACAAATGAGCGGCAGCCACATCAGCCAATGGGAGGCAGGAGATGGGCGGGCGCAGTTAGTGGGCGGGGGATCAATGAAGCATCCTTTTTCCTACCCCCCTTGGGGCGATCGTGGGGAGGTGCTGCCGGGGTCGCAGGTGAGCGGTTCTATGCCGGAGGAGGCGGCCAGGGAAGCGGCGGCTCAGTGACCAGTGGGTGCTCTCGCAGTGGGTAGGGTCCCGGAGGGGTCAGCGGCAAGTGGCCGCAACGCTTGCTGCCGGGTTTGGTCCAAGGGCTGCGGCGTAGCGGGACTGCCCGCTCGGGAGAAGTGCCACGCGCGTCTGTCGCCTGACCGGGGAGGCTGGGAAGGGCCCAGGCCACGGAAACAAAACTGCAGAAGTTTCTGGGCACTCAGTCGGGACTCTCATTTAATATCCAGAGAAAGGAAATATTCCAGGTTGCCCCGACTCCCACCGGGACTCCCACCAGCAGCAACCGCATCATTGTGGCCGAGGCAGGTGCGCGCCCCTGCTCCCCTGGGTGGCCTTCTGGGAGCCCAGTCTAACTCGATTCTTCCCAGGGGCTGTTTTTGGACGGTCCGAAAGGAGGCAGCGAGAGGAAGGTGAAAGATACTTCGATAATCGTCGACCCATAAGTAAACTTGTTATGCACCTACCACGAGTTTTAGAGAAGAACATCCTTTTTGGCAGGGAAGTGAATCCCCTATAAGAATATAGGGGAGGGGAAAGCCACACTTTAAAGAGAATTTGGGTAGGGGTTGGTATTGTAGATTTGTGATGCTTTTCTTCTTGAACTGCTTAACTAATTTACCCTCAAATTTTTTTGATCTGGAACTTGCCGTCTGGTTTTTCTCCGACTTCTTAATTCTGTCTTATCATGAATTATCTAGGAACTTCATTCTCAAGTTTTAGTGCTTGTAAAAAGTTGCCTGGTTATATTATGCCATTGGCAGTACATCATCTTCACAAGGATTACGTAAGTGAACTACATCTCATTCCTATTTCCAACTAGTAAAGAACGATTGTGAAATGGGATTTTAGAAAATGGCTGTTCTCTGTGATTGGGCATGGAAGATTTGTAAGTTTTAGAGACTGCAGCTGTTGAATCCTTTCTGCTAAGAGAGCGACGACAGCCAATAGAAAAGGGATAGTGTTTGACATCTAAAATGACATATTTTCACATTTTATGAGGTGTTATATCCCCAGCACCAAAAATATTGCCTGGCACACAGTAGGAGCTCAGTAAGTACTTTTTGAGGAAATTGTTGGGGAATGAATGGATGGTAGAAAACCCAAGCTTCTGTCACTTGGATAGCAACATATAAAGGAGAGGACAGAAAGATAAACATTTCTGGAAATGGCTTTTATCCAGGTAAGCGTATCTACAGAACTTCAACTCAAGATGCATCAATGCTGGCACTTTCTTGTACTTAATCAGAAAATATCAAGGTTTTAGAAGAAGATTTTCACACAATTAAGCCAAGACTGGATATCTAAGGTGCATCCCAATATCAATTTCAGTCAAGTTAAAAATTTATTAAAGCCCATTTGATTAAATGAAATAGTCCATCAGTTCAGAATAGATCAGTCAGGGACAACGGGATACCACTTTGTAAGTTAGAGGTATGGAGTTAGGAATTGTTGGTCAAAAATAGGCCCGGCAAATAGCAACAGCTGCTGCCAAATTTTAAAAATATATTGACTCAGTGGTACTTCAAAAGGACTGCTATTTCTACCATGTACCAATACATTTACAACAATGCGATTTCTAAATTCATCTCACATTCTAAGAGCAAAATCTTATGGTGGATATCTGCATAAATTTGGACTCTCTTGACAACTTCAATCATTTTTATTATATACTTATATTGGTTATATATTTATATGTTACTAAAGTAACAGTTCTTCCATATTAATGGTAGCCTGCTTGAATTTCAAAAAACTTTCACAGATATATTTGTCTCTTTCAGTTCATTTTTTAGCAAAGAATAGTCTTACTAAGCCAGAATTTACTTAGTAAGATTTGCTACTTGGCACTATCCTAATTTTCCAGCTTTAATTCCTGATACTTCTTTCTTTTATTTCTGTCTCTCATTAGTCTGTTTTATAAGACCCAAATCAAATGCTGATTCTGACTCAGAACCTTCCTTGATCCCATCAAAGATTTGTCTTTCTTATGAATATCCAGAGTATTTTGTTAGTATTTCTTTATTGTAGTTTTTGTATATTTGCATTATTCATCCAGTGAAGAAATATTTGTTAATTATGTTCAGATACTGTACTGGGCAATGGATAATAGCTGACATTTGTGGGCTTACTATATCTTAGGCATCATAAGCTTCTTAATCGGATTACCTCTTTTAATCTTCAAAACATCACGAGTATTAGTCTATTATTCCCATTTATAGATGAAGAAACAAGTTTAAGAGGTTAAGTAATTTGCTGGAGATCACAGAGCTAGTTAAGTGGTGGAATTGGCATACAACCTTAGGTAGTCTGTATTCACAACCTTCAGGTTACAGACTTCATTACAATTTGTTTATGTACTTTTTTTATGCATCTATGTTTTACTAAGTTGCAAATTATTTGATAGCAGGAATAATATATTCGTATCTGATCCCTTATTGCTCCTAATGTAAATCAGTGGTGTAATAAAGCTGATAGTGGAAGCACATAGGGAGGACATCAGACTTAGATGAATGGGAACAGTGAAGAGATCCTGGAACAGAAGACATTTAAACAGGGTGCTGAAAGATGAGTAGGCATTGGCCTGACGAAAAGGCAGACACCATGGAAATTGGGAAGATGACCTGGGGAAATATATGTGTGATAGTCCAAGGTCAGGGACCATGATGGCTTGAGTCGTGCTATCCAATATGGTAGCCAGTAGCCATACATTATTGAAGGTAAATATCTCAATAATTGTTTATATTGATTACATTTCAAAATAACATTTTGGATATATTGGGTTAAATAAAATAACTCACTTTTACCTGTTTGTTTTTACTGTTTTAATGTGGCTACTTGGGGATTTAAAATTACATATAGGGCTCTTATATTTCTATTGGACAGCACTGATCTAGAATTTAGAGGGATTTGAAAATGACCGGTATTGTGTTTGTGTGCCACCTACATGTGAGTACACGTTTGATGGGGAAGGTGGATTGGGAAAGTAGGTTGGGAGTTGGTATTGGAGGTGATGGATAAGACCAGAAAAGGTAGATGGGAAAGTGTAAAGGTGGGGTTCAGATAGGGTTTACAATGGAAAGAGAGAAAGAGCAAGGGAAGTAAACTTACCTCTTAAGTGCAATGGAAAGCATTGAAAGGTTTGAAACACTCAGTATATACCTATTGAATGAGACAATGTCCTAATTACTTCATCTAATAATGCATGTTCCTGATTTATACTCCTAATTCAGTCATAATTTTTCCTAATGGAGATATGGATAGGGGTCTAAAGACATTCTACTTAGAAGAAAATATCTACATCACCTAAGCTTGCATTCATTCTTTTGATGTGTTTCCAACAAATAGGAGTGTGAATTGGTCCTTAGAACTAGCATATTCTTCTTGCATTTGACATAACATTCTCTTGGGCATATTTTTCCATAAATAAACCAGCTTTGTCTGTATTATAAGTCTTTTGTGGCAGATAAGGTCTTTTCTTAATAATCTCCTAAAGGAAGTTTCTTAGCAGCTACACCATTTGCTCTCTGCCTTGCCTTTCTGTACATATTTGAGCAAGTAAACTCAACATTGATTCTCTAGTTGGGTGGTTCTCAATCCTGGCTGCAAATAAGAAGCACTTGGAGAGCTTTTAAACTCTGAATGCCTGGCCCCATTCCAAAGATTGTTTTAATTGGTCAGAGATGGGAACTGGTTATAGGTATTTTTAAAAGCTCTTTAGGTTATTTTGATGTGCTATAGACCTACACTTTTGAGTAGATTAGCTACTAAATACATGTTCTATTGAGTTCTTGAAATGTGGCTAATACAAAATGAGATATGTTGTAACTATAAAGTACACATTGTATTCTAATGACAGTGAAAGAAAACAATGGAAAATTTCTCATTGATAATTTTTATATTATTGCATATTGAAATAATATATTGACTATGCAGCATATGGAGTGAAATAAAAGCTGTTAATATTAATCACCTTTTCATTTCATTTTTACTTCACTAGGATCACTAGGAAATTTTAAATTACATGTGTAGATTACATTGTATTTCTATTGAACAGTGCCACTCTAGCCTAGACTGTTGCTACTCAAGATGCGGTCCGAGGACATCATTTGTCAAAAATGTAGAATCCCAGGCCCCACCGCAGACCTGAATCAGAATCTGCATTTTAATGGGGTTCCCAGGTGATTCATATACATGGTATAGTTTGAGAGACACAGCTCTAGCAACATCTAAAGAATTTTTTTCAATTGTATAATTTTTCTTCATTTCTTATTATTTTTCACTGGATTCCAACTTTGGCTCTTCATTTGTCATTTAGAATCATTCATATGCGGGTCATTTCTCTGTTTTCAATAAATTCTCTTTAATTTTTTTATCGCTTAACATTTTCAACAGACATAGCTTTTTAACGTATGTGATGGAATTAGTATGTATTCGTGTAATACATATAATTTGTCCATAAATATTTACATACTATTATAAACGATTTTCTGGAATTTCAAGAAATTGCTAATAGTAGTTACATTGGTGGTAGAAATTTTTCACTTCATTATGAATTTACATTCTTATTTAGATTTTCTAACTGTATGTATATTTTGCTGTTTTAAAAAAATATGGGACTTTAAATAATGTAGTTCTCTATAATAAAAATTTCTTATAAGTAGATTTTTAATATAATGTTGATCACCTCAAAGTAAAATAAAATAAATGTGCTGTGGGCTAAGAAGCAGCCATATGGCTGAGACAGAAATGACTGTGCACATGATCCCCAGGTTGGTGGTAGACAGAGTTAATGAACCTGTTGTAGAGCATAGGATGTTCTGTGTCTGCGAATGTTCCTAAGTTGATCTGTGAACATGTACACACACAGACAGATGCATTTCCTTTGCCAATTTTGTTGGCTTGCATCTACTATAGCATCTACGTGGGGTTTATGTGCTAAGACATCCATACTCTAACATGACATTTATTGCATATAGTCCATTATGTGACTTAATAGTTTATTCATCCAGTCCCCTTTTGATAAATATTTCTATTTTTACCATGTTTTTGCCTTAAAAATGTGATAGTGATTTTTAAGTGGCTCAAAAGGCTATGTAAATGCTCTGAAACATTCTGTGTATTTTGGAAACCAAAATTTATCTTTATCACATGTAGGCATTTGATTTGGTGGAATGTGATATATCTTTGGCTCTCTGTTCTGTTTTTTGAGGACATAAAATGTGCTGATTTTATTTTTTTAATGTCCTTGATAACCTATTTACAGTTGGTCAATATGCCTGACGAGCAATATAGCCTGTTAGCTGAAGATTGTTCTTCAGAATTTTGAATAACCTGTTAACTGTTTCATTGTTTAGTATAGTTATAGGGTGGACATCTGCTCTTCACTTACAGGCTAACTGCTTCTTGCCTATGTTGACTTGCTTCTGTTTTCTTATAAGCATATGCTTTGTGTGCCTATGGAAACTTAAGTTTTCCTGGCTTACTTTCCTTGAATTAGTTTCTGTTTCTCTTTCTATACCCTTTCTCATCCCTTTATCATTTTCTTGTTTTGAGTTCATATTTTTACCTCCTCCTATTTGTTAGGCACAGTGCCAGGTGTTGAAGATACTGTTTTTAGAGCAGATGGGCTACTATCTCCTAGGTCCTTAGAGGTGGGGCAGATTGTAGAAGGAAAAAGCCAAGTTTTGACCAATAATTCTTTTACTTGTCCTACAACATAGGGTACTAAGAAGCAGCATATTGGGGCTGGTTTAATGATGTGTGTAAATCAGTTTGCTTCAGTTTTTTATTTTGTGGCTTATAAATATGGTACCTCATGAATATTTTCAGTCACCTCTAGAGGAAAGCTGAATGCTTGCCCACCCTATTGGATAATTTGAATTACATAGGAATGTTAGGCCAGAGTATTAATTAAATGTGATCCTCTAAAATTATAAGTGTTCTAGGCTCAGCTTGGTGGCTCCACACCTGTAATCCTAGCACTTTAGGAGGCTAAGTAAGGCAGGAGGATCACCTGAGGCAAAGAGTTCAAGACCAGCCTGGACAACATAGCAAGACCTTGTCTATATAAAAACTTTAAAAATTAGTAGTACATGGTGGTGCACCTGCCTTGCTACTCAGGAAGCTGAGGCAGGAAGATCACTGGGGCTCAGGAGTTTGAGGGTGCAATGAATTATGATTGAGCCACTGTACTCCAGTCTGGGGAACAGAGTGAGACCCTGTCTCTAAAAATAAAATAAAATTATAAGCATTCTGCAGTGTTCACTAAACTGCCTTGGAATCAGATGTTAAAACATTTCATTTTCTTTTATTTATTAGATAATATTTGATTTACACAAAAATAATATAGCTGGAGTGTTCTAATAAAGCAGCTCCCTGCCCACTCAAAAAAAAAAAAAAAAGTTCTAATTTGACAATTCTGTAGTAAGTGCCGTCTTGGCCAGTTTTTAGCTCCTAACATGACATGGCTGAATGTGGAGTTGGAAAGAGATGTCCCCAATTGATTCTTGAGAGCTCTCATGGGCAGGCTCCACCACACTCCTGATGTAAGTGTATATGTTATGAAGCATAACAATAAAGACCCATGGACCTATCCCTCAACTTAGGAACTAAACAATTCCAATATTATTGTGACCTTTCTGTTTCCTTTTGTCAAAGTTATTTAAATATTTTGCCTTTGATGTGGCAAATACAAAATAGTGCTTAATGTGCACCAAGAACTGTTCTCTTTATTTGACTAAGTCCTTTAATCCTTATAGGATTTCTATGAAGTAATATTATTATCATTTTACAAATAAAATTACCCATAGGGAAGTTAAGTAACTGAGGCCACACAGCTAGGAATTGCCAGAGCCAGGACTCTAACCCCGGTGGTCTGACTCCAGAATCTGTGCTCATAACCACTACACACACTACCTCTTTTGATGTTTCTATTTATAGATAACCTTTGCTTATATTATTTGCTTATATTCTAGAGGATAAAGGTTTATATTTGACTGTAGGAGAAGTATATCTCTAGGGCAGTATCAAGAGTGCTGTTGTTGGTTATACATTCCAATTTTGTGGATTTCAATTTTATTATTAAATTTCTCTTGAGAAATTTTGAAAGTCTGTAAGTCTACTTTAGAAATAGTTGGCTTGCAGTCTTCTTTTTTTTGTTTTTGTATACGTTGCCCTTTTTTGTGGGTATGTGAAATTGACAGTGATTTCTTGAGAGTTCATTTCAGTTGTTTTGAATTTTTAGTTCTCTGACCTCTATTTCAGCAGCGAGTGGCAGTTCAGGAGATGGTTATTCCACATGAGTGATTGGAAACAAAAAGATGTGGTGATGGGCATATTTTTGTTGATGTTATTAGACAGGTACAAAGTCAGCTGAAGAAAGAATACCAAGAGCTTGAAAAGGAAAAATGCATAAAGGTTTAATGCAATGGTGATAAGAAATGCTTTGTTATTAAGTTTAAAAATAAGATATTAGCATCCACTTTTCAGTCTGAAAGAGAAAAGATGATAGAAAAGATGTGCATTTTCTTATTCAATTTAGCCTTGCTTAATTGCTATATTTTTGCTTCAGTAGAAGATACTATTGTGAATTAGAGTAGAACTATTTTTCACACTAATGAAAAGTTTAAATTGGCAGACAGAGTAAGAGAAAAGAAACCATGTGTTAAAAGGTAAACTGTGACATGATAACTTTTAACAAGTTTATTTGAGCAAACAGTGATTCTTGAATCAGGCAGCTCCAAACCAGAAGTGGTTTGGGGGCTCTGCAGTGGAAACACAAGGCGGGAAGGTTTTATAGGTCTAACAGAAGTAAAACAAAGAAAATATTTGATTGGTTACAGTTATAAGATTGTCTAATTTGACCTATCCTGCTGGAAGGTTACATAAGTTAGTTGCGTAAATCAGTTGACAGCTTCTGATTGTTTAGTCTTAAGTTTCTTTTTTAAAATATATAGATACTTACCAAAAAAAATAGCCCAAGTTAAGTGTTGCATATGTTTGCAAATCAAGCAAGGTTAAAGTCTCTTATGAGGCCTAACTGTTTTTGTCTGCTTAGGGATTCTTCAGGCCAGGTCTCCGGTCTAATTTACTTCAACAGGATGTAGAGGAAATGTAACCGATTGAAGCTTTGAGGAATTTTTCTGCCAATATAAGGAATTTTATCTGGACCTTCCACATAGATAAGAATCTCCTTTTGAAAATCTTTTACTAAATGACATCTCAAAACTTACCTTAGCAACACTTTTTTGTTGTCTTTGTTGTTTGAGACAGAGTCTCACTGTTTCACCCAGGTTGGGGTGCAGTGGCACAGTCTCGGCTCACTGCAACCTCCTCCTCCTGGGTTCAAGCGATTCTCATGCTTCAGCCTCCTGAGTAGCTGGGATTATAGGTGTGCACCACCATGCCCAGCTAATTTTTTGTATTTTTAGTAGATACGGGGTTTTGCCATGCTGCCCAGGCTGGTCTTGAACTTCTGAGCTCAGGCAATCCACCCGCCTCAGCCTCCCAAAGTGCTGGGATTACAGGCGTGAGCCACCGCGCCTGGCCAGCAACACATTTTTAAGGTTTAGCTATCACAAGCTGCTAATAAAGTCAAAGTAGATGTGACATGAGGGAACCTGGCGGTAATAAGTCTTGCCATTTAACTAGCTGTGTTGTGGGCAAATTAACCTCTCTGGATCTTGTTTTATAAATAGAAAGGCTGGTATCTCCCATATAATGACATGGTGGGGTTTAAATGAAAGGATTTGGAACTTCATGGGTAGTTTGATACTTTTTTTCGTATTGACAGGAAAAGTTTAAGGTCAAACAGTGATAGAGCTGGAAGGGATCTTAGTAATGTCATCCCATTTCACATTTTGTAGGGGAGGAAAAGTCAGCCCTGTAGCAGTTATCAGTGAGTGAATTTGAAGTCAGACAGCATGGTCTGTGTAAGGTACCCCTTACTCTTTCTGAGCCCTGTTTCCCCTTACATCTTTTAAAATCTCTTTTCCAAGTCAAAGTGCTTTTTTGACATCTATCCCTCAGTTGAATCATTATTATTCTCTTCAGTTGAATCAATATTAATAAGGCAATATGTACTACACTGTGTGAGACACTGGGACCTTTTTGATAGATGACCTCATTTTCTGCCGCTATGAGAAAATCCAGTCCCTGACTCACTCAACATCTGTTCCAGCCTCCTAGTGTGCCTTCCGATGATGCAAAGGCTAGCTAGCACAAAAACTACATTTCCCCAATCCATTGCAGTGAGGATTGTGGATGTGCTTTAGATTCCACCAGATGCACTTATGCAAGGCTTGAATTCAAGGTAGATAAGAGAGTCAGGCATGTGAATCACCGGTTCTACTAGTGTAGGTCTAGCACAGAGGTTTTACTGTGCACTAGAGTTATGTGGAGGGTTTATTGAAACCTGGGTCCCACTTCGAGAGTTCCCAGTCTGGACAGGAGCCTAAAAAGTTTACATTTCTGACAAGTTTCAGGTACACCCTCTTTGACAGTCTGACAATCTCCAAGTCTGGAAATTGGAGAAACATTGTCTCCTATCTAAAAGAAATGCCTACAAGAGAGGATCTTTTCCACTCAAAATCTGTATACAAATATTGCCAGATGGATATTTTAAAATTTATTTAGTGGAGACTCCAAGTATAGATACTTTCCTGTATTGTGATCTTCAACTCTACAATTAAAGTGGCCCAGAAAAATACAAAGTACTGCTGAGAAATTCTCCAAAGAAAGGCACATAATTAAGAGCCTTAATTAGAAACAAAAATATAGTCCAGCCTGGTTTTGTTTGATGTTAGGGGCTTTTGTTTAGGTGGTTTAAGGGAGGGGAGGATGGGGTGAGCTTTGAGGAACGGAATTACAAGGGTAAACCATGCAGTGTGCACTAGTCTTTGAAAGGTTTAGGAATCTAAAAAAATTTTTTGGTGATATTTTCCTTTTTCTTTTTGAGTGATCATTTTCTTTTTTGGTTCTCTTTTTTTGTTGATCTTTTTTGGTGATCTTTTTACTTACATGATTAATTAGGTGGGATGACTGGGTAAAATCCTTGCCATTTTTTTGTTACCCCTTTAATTTTGTCATATTCCTACAATACTTTCATTGTTTCAGGAAATTATATTCCAAATTTAGGGTTTCTATGTTGGTTTATTAACCTTAAAATGAGTTTGAATTTGTGAAGTAGTAAAATATAGGTAGTTGGCATTTATTTGATCAGATTACATTGTCTCAAATTGGTTTCTCAGTTTTATTGATATTGCAGCTCAACCTTTCAGTTTTCCTCTAAAATTATTCTGCAAAGTGTACTTTTTCTTTTAGATATGTCGAGCTAATGATTATTTTGGCAAATCGACTCTTTCATTCATTCAAAACATATTTATGGTGTGCGTGCCATGTGCCAGAATCTCTGCTAGGCTCTGGGGAGGTGATGGCCAGCGGAAATATCCCTGCCCTTGTGAAACTTTGCAGTGAACTGGGGAAAGGGACAGACTCTGAGCTGTATGTTAGCACAAGTATAAAATCTAGCCTAGGAAAAGTCCTGCAAATTTTATGCTGGAATAATTTGATTTGTCAGGAAACGCTTCCCTGAGAAATGGATGCTTAATCTGCAAGCTAAAGGGTAAGGAGGAATTAGGTAGACCAAGAAGGGAGCAATCCATTTTCCAAGCAGAAGGAACAGTGTGGACAAAGGCCCTGAACTAAGAAAGAGTTTGACAGGAATAAGTGGCTGAAAGATGGCCAGTGCAATTGGAGGAGAGAGGGAGAATTTGTGGGAGAAGGAGCTGAAGTAGTAGGAAGGGAGTCAGGAATGAATAGTGGCAACTGGTTAGGAACCTTTGCAGCACACCAGAGGGGAGAAAGTGGCAATTTGGACTATGTCGGTACTGGCAAAGATAAAGAAGTACACAATTTTAAGCTATATTTAGAGGGTTGTTTTTGTTTCTTTTCAAAATTATATCGTTCATTAGGTTGACGTATGTTGTAGAAGTTGCAGATTGATTGATTGATTTTACTTTTTTCATTTTAGGAATTATCCAGACTGCCTCTGCCACTAGATGAATGGAAGACAATGATTTGAACTAAGTGCCAGCAAAGAATTATCCTTGGTTTTTGTGCTTTGCAGCATTCCTCAAATTGTTTTCACATCTCTTACCATAAAAACTGCATTGAAGTTGAAAATGAAGCAGTTGAAAAGAAAAAGGAAAAGCAATTTTAGTGTTCAAGAAACTCAGACCCTTTTGAAAGAAATTACAAAAAGGAAAGAAGTCATTTTTTCCAAGCAGCTCAATACAACAATTAACGTGATGAAGCGAATGGCTTGGGAAGAGATTGCGCAGTGTGTGAATGCTGTAGGAGAAGGAGAACAGAGGACAGGGACAGAGGTGAAAAGAAGGTACCTTGACTGGCGAGCACTTATGAAGAGAAAGAGGATGAAGGCCAACATTAAGCTGGTCGGTTCAGGATTTCCCCTTCCCTCCTCTGATTTAGATGACTCTCTCACTGAAGAGATAGATGAAAAGATTGGATTCCGAAATGATGCAAATTTTGACTGGCAAAATGTGGCAGATTTCAGGGATGCAGGTGGATCCTTAACTGAGGTCAAGGTGGAAGAGGAAGAAAGGGATCCGCAGAGTCCTGAAGTAAGTATTAGCCTCTGTACCCTCTTTTAATCTTTTCAATTCTGATGTGGGAGATTATTGTTCAGGAACTGTTAACACATCCCAAGATTTTCAAGCTTATTTAAAAATAGTACATAACAAGTCATTCTGCTTTTCTCTTTACATCGTTAATACTTTTCTTCCCACCTAAATATAATTACCTAGGTTATATGTATTACAGACATCAAGTAATTCAGCGTAAATGATATTCAAAATTCAAATTAAGTATTTTTCCCCAAATGATGCAGAAAGCTTTTAAGAAACATTTAGACAAATTGCCACAAAGTAGAAGTCAATACTGAAAATTGCTTTTCTCTTTGCTCTTAGTTTGAAATTGAGGAGGAGGAAGAAATGTTGTCATCCGTCATACCAGATTCCAGGAGAGAAAATGAACTTCCCGATTTCCCCCACATTGATGAGTTTTTTACCCTTAACTCAACACCATCTAGATCTGCATATGATGAGCCTCATTTGCTTGTAAGTATTGAGAAACAGAAATTAGAGTTGGAAAAACGACGACTGGATATCGAGGCTGAAAGGCTGCAGGTAGAAAAGGAACGCCTACAAATCGAGAAAGAGAGGCTGCGGCATTTAGACATGGAGCATGAGCGGCTTCAGCTAGAGAAGGAGCGGCTGCAGATTGAAAGAGAGAAGTTGAGGTTACAGATAGTCAATTCAGAGAAACCATCCTTGGAAAATGAACTTGGTCAAGGAGAAAAATCCATGCTTCAACCACAGGACATAGAAACAGAGAAGTTAAAACTTGAGCGAGAACGCTTGCAACTGGAAAAGGATAGGCTGCAGTTTTTGAAGTTTGAATCTGAGAAGCTGCAGATTGAAAAGGAACGCTTACAAGTAGAGAAAGACAGACTTCGAATTCAGAAAGAAGGACACTTGCAGTGATTTTTCCAGGCTTCCATTTAGCAAATGTTTGAAAACTGTAGATTTTTCTTATATCAGGTGATATAATGATGGTTGCTGGATTAGCTGTGGTTTCTTTTCTTGTCTAATGTCAGTGTTCAGTAGGAAAAAGTTATATGTGGATAACTGTATGCCTAAGTAGTATATAAAAACTGTGCCCTAGCGTAAACAGTATAGCAGAAATTTACTGTGCTGGACTCTTTACCTTATAATATTACATAGAGTCTTGTATTGTCTGTGTACCCAGAGTTTACAATTGTGTCTATATAAAATTATAGCCCAGAAGTTCTCAACTAGGGTAGATTTTGGCCTTCAGAAGACCAATTTGGTGATGTCTGGAGACATGTTTGGTTGTCAAAACTGGAGTGGGGAAAAGGTTGCTACTCTGCAATGCATACCTCCTCAACCCCCGCCCCCCCCCCACACTCAGTAAAGAATTTTCCAACCCAAAATATGATTAGTCCTGAGGCTGAGAAACCCTGTCCTAGCCTAACTGTGTACCTCTATAGCTATGTTTTATAGTTTTAGAATATTAAAACCTCAGATATTTATGTGGGTAGGTACTTAAATGGCCAAAAACTTTAACTATGAAATGTTACTGTGTAGTATATTGAATATAGGAAGTGATGAAGATTGTAGGTATTTTATTCCCATGTTTCCATCTATATATATAGCCTTCTCAGATTCAGAAAACAATACAGAGAACATCAGAGATTTTCTAAAATGGGTCACTTTGAAAAGAATTCTTTTTCTCACTATTAATGCTTTAGAAGCAAGACTCAATTTTAAAGCTTTAGTTCCTTTTCTTTCAGTGATTGTCTTAGTTTGGGTACAAAAATTGTCATTTCAGTAATTTACTGAAATCTTATAAGTGAATAGTTGAAGCTAGTAAAAATGATACCAGTATAAAAATGGTACTTGTAGTCCATGAGCTCGAACCCAATGACTGATTGTTTGACTTTTAAAATAAGTAATAGCAGCCATTCGGGAGTGGGGGGTGGATGGGGAAGATGTACTCTGTATCAAATAATGATGATGTTGAAATAATGATAGTAGCTATGTATTATGGATTGGAGAAGCACTTATTACACTATCTAACCTAATATGTAGAACAATTCTTGAGAGTTGTATCTGTCGTTATTCCTGAATCTGAAGCTCAGAGAAGTCACACAGAGTAAATGGCTGATCTTCTATATTGTAGTATATTTTGTCCTTCCCTCTTCCCTGAGGAACAAAGTACGTATCTTTAGTCTCTTTGATATTTATTCTGAGACCAAGGGCTTACTTGATCTGATGATTTTCCTTCAGCTCTCTGAAGGTGCTTTTTCCGCAATCCAAGTGATTCTGATGCACACTAAAGTTGAGAATCGCACTAGATCACTTTGTGTTTTCTGATTTTCAAGGTTGATACGTAGCTTTAATACAGCTCTTCTGTTGACAGTTATTACCTTAATTCTGCATTTGTTCCTTGTAAGAATGGCTGGAAACTGTATGTTGACATTTGAGGATGGGTATGCAAGGAAAAAATATACTTCTGTTTACTTACTCTGACTTTGAAAAGTGTTATTTTTCTATATCTGAAATAAATGCTTCTACCATAGAAATAAATTTGCCTATACTATCTGAGAATTTGTAATTTCAAATGATAGTCAGTGCTCTAAGGGTAGAGGTTATCAAGCTTAGAAGAGAGCCCTATCACAGTCAGTGAGGACAGAGGCCTAATAACATTTGGGCTGGACATTGAGCTCTGCATGATGCATATGTTATTTGCTCCTCAAAAGAACCCTTGAGATTTAACTCATGTGATATGGTTTAGCTGTGTCCTCACCCAAATCTCATCTTGAATTGTAGGTCCCATAATTCCCATGTGATGTGGGAGGGACCCAATTGAAGATAATTGAATCATGGGAGCAGTTTCCCCCACACTGTTCTCATGGTAGTGAATAAGTAAGTCTCACAAGATCTGATGGTTTTATAAGAGGAAACCCCTTTCTCTTGGTTCTCATTTTCTCTCTTGCCTGTGTCCATGTAAGACATGCCTTTCACCTTTTGCCATGGTTATGAGGCCTCCCCAGCCACGTGGAACTGTGAGTCCATTAAACCTTTTTCTTTATAAATTACCCAGTCTCGGGCATGTCTTTGTCAGCAGCATGAAAGCGGACTAATACATCATGTTATTTCCACTCTTATAACAGCAACAACAACAAAAAGCCTCATCGATTTAATTAACCATCTTTCTTAAAAATTACATACCGATATTGACCCAAGATTTTAGCATAAGAGCTCTAAGGAAAAGGAAGAGTGAAAGTTTGTAGGGATAGTTATAAGTATTGTAGCTTTGCCATTTGCTATTTGCAAAAGTCATTTAACTTGCTCTTCAATTTGGTTTCATCTGTAACCTGGGCATGATACCTACTCTGCCTGTGCTACATAGTTTTTTTGTTTGTTTGTTTGTTTGTTTGTTTTAAGAAAATGGTATTTGTTAAGTATATAAACTGTAAAATACTACTTAAATGAAGGATGGTATTAATGTTGGATTTGAGATCCAGGGTTTTTTGAGACGGAATCTCACTTTGTCCTGAAGGCTACAGCGCAGTGGCGCAGTCTTGGTTTACTGCACCTCCACCTCCCAAGTTCAAGCCATTCTCCTGCCTCAGCCTCCTGAGTAGCTGGGACTACAGGCAAGCACCACCACCACCACCACCACCATGCCAGGTGAATTTTTTTTTTTTTTGAGGCAGAATCTCACTCCGTTGCCCAGACTGGAGTGCAGTGGCACGATCTCGGCTCACTGCAAGCTCTGCCTCCTGGGTTCACGCTATTCTCCTGCCTCAGCCTTCTGAGTAGCTGGGACTAAAGGCACCCGCCACCACACCTAACTAATTTTTTGTATTTTTAGTGTGGAAGGGAGTTTCACCATGTTAGCCAGGATGGTGTTGATCTCCTGACCTCGTGATCCACCCGTCTCTGCCTCCCAAAGTGCAGGGATTACAGGCGTGAGCCACCGCACCCGGCCGCCAGGCAAATTTTTGTATTTTTCATAGAGATGGGATTTCACGGTGTTGGCCAGGCTGATCTTCAACTCCTGACCTCAAGTGATTCACCCACCTCTGCCTCCCAAACTTCTGGGATTACAGGTGTGAGCCACCATGTCTGGCTAGCTTTTAATTTCTTAGGGAAAGCATGAAAATAGCTAATAATTATTTTTTGGATAGAGTACTCTTAAATGCCTGGAAGTGAAAACTAAAAAGAAGCATAATATCTTCTAGGGCTTTGGTTGAAGAGCCTTGGATTTCTTAATCCTGCTTCAGATGCAGATGGGTTGGATTGGTTCATTCCAGTAGGAAACACTGTTGCTGCACTTCTGAGGTGGCAGGCACACTCATAGTGAGTGTATCTGCTAGCTATTGCTGTGTAACAAACTGGCCAAAAAATTTGATGGCTGGAAACTCCATTTATTTTGCTCAAAATTTTAGAGGAAATGAGGCACAGCTTAACTGAGCAGTTTTGCTTAACTGAGCAGTTTTGCTCTTGGCTGGGTTTTCAGTGTCAGCTGCAGGTTGGCTATGTGGTTCAACTTCCAGGGTTAGCTAAATAACAGAAGGGCAGGGGGTGGTAAGTGGTGGAGCTAAGCTCTCCCTGTGGTGTTTGATCCTATAGCCGTGGTAGCTTGGGCTTGTTCTAATGGAGGTGGCAAGAGCAGAGGAGAGAAAGCAGAGGTGTTTAAGGTGTCAAGACCAAGTCTCAGAACTAGCGCTTCATTATGCTTCTGCCACACCAGATTGGCCAGAACTAATCACAGAGCAAGACCAGAGTCAAGGGGTGGGGAACAGAGTCCACCTACTGATAAGAGGAGCTGTGAAGTTGGGTAAAAATGGGATACAGGGGCTGGGCACGGTGGCTCACGCCTGTAATCCCAGCACTTTGGGAGGCCGAGGCAGGCAGATGATGAGGTCAGGAGATCGAGACCATCCTGGCTAACATGGTGAAACCCTGTCTCTACTAAAAATACAAAAAAACATTAGCCGGACGTGGTGGCACCTGCCTGTAGTCCCAGCTGCTCGGGAGGCTGAGGCAGGAGAATGGCGTGAACCTGGGAGGCAGAGCTTGCAGTGAGCCGAGATTGCGCCACTGCACTCCAGCCTGGGCGACAAAGCGAGACTCCGTCTCAAACAAACAAAAAAAATGGGATACAGGGAGGGCTGAGGAATTGTGGCCATTTTTGCAATCAATCTACCACATCTTCACTCTGGTTTGCCTGGGATACTTTGATTATACCAGTGGTTGTGATATCCTATCTGGTTTAGCATTAGTTCTAGACAAAAGTGCCCTGATAAGGACTTTGAATTATATGGGCATCCTTATTGTAAGGAGCACCTTCCCATCTGTTTTGTAGAAATGGCTGGTTTAGGAGAAGGAGGGGATCATAAATTTGCAGAAAAGAAATATACAGTGTTCTCTCAGGCTTTTTCTTCTAAATTAAACACTTTAGTGTTTGTAATTGAAGGGAATTTCTGCTTCACTTCTTTCATTTTCTGCCTAATTTGTCCATTTTATATTACTTTACTGCTTCTCTGTTCATTTTTCTACTTCTTCATGCTGTCACCTCTATCCTGTATATAAAAGCAGATCATAATGCTTCCAGAATGTTTTATTTTGAATAGATACCTTTTTCTACCTCTCTGTCCTTAACATTTTCGTTTTGAATCCAAAATGATTTTTACTGTGTTGCTCTACATTTGTGTTAACATTACACTTTCCTAGAAGTAAATTTAATTTATAAAATATTTAATTTTTAATTTATCAGGGCTTTCTAGTCACTATCATCAGACCTGAAGTTATAATTTCTAAAGCTCTCAGAGAACTACCAGCCTGTTTCCTGTTTCCACCTGTAACTTCTTTTTGACATGTGTAGATCCTTTTTATACATGCCAGGCAGCGTTTTGCATGGGGCCTTAATTAAAATCCAGATGAGGATTGTCTGCCAAATGTATCATTTTGAAAATTTCTCCCAATGCATATTGAAAGGGAGCTAGCTTATGTATGACTGGGACACAGCTGGAGAAGAACATACCTCTTTTTAAAAAGGAAAGTTGGATGCTGAAATCACAGATTAATTTACCACTGTAGATAGAGGCATTCAGACTGTGCTGTTTCAATTAAGACTGAAAAGAAACAAGAAATGGCAATTATTATGAAATTTGAATTTTTGTACATTCAGAGAACTTTATCACTACCCTTTATTATTTACCATTTGTTTCTTTGATGTGACCCATTCATCTTTAGAAAAATAAACTGAAATATAGTCAGTCAACTCTTAATGTCATTTCCTTTCTCATTTAAAATCTCCAGTTCCAACATTTGAGCTGAAATATAAATTTACAAGCATTTATAAGCTTGTAAATTTATAAGTTATAAGCATCTCACCCTGCATATTTTCTTTTCCTCAAATACACAATGCACGCCAGAATCAAATTCATTAGCTCTCTTCTCTCATACCTGTAAATCATCTTCTCTCTGCAGGGACACCATTTGTATCAGGTTGCTTGGAAATTTTAGATGTGTCTTTGAGTCTTTTGCCTTCATTCTATCCAAGTTGTTGACCAAGTCCTGTATTTTCTCCTGCTGGTGCCTCAGAACAGCCTCCTTCAATCTCACATGTAGTCCTTAGCATGGAGGCATGTGTAGCCTGTATTCCAGCAACCTCTCAGTTTCTTCCTGTCCAGTCCTCCCTGTGTTATACTTCCAGAATAGCTTTCCCAAAGTATCGGGGGAACCAGCCCCCAATATTTCAACATAGGTTCTTTTCTATTTTCCGTAAGTGTCGACTGGTCTGAGAAATAAAGGGAAAGAGTACAGAAGAGAGAAATTTTAAAGCTGGGTGTCTGGGGGAGACATCACATGTTGGCAGGTTCCATGATGCCCCCTGAGCCGCAAAACCAGCAAGTTTTTATGAGCGATTTTCAAAGGGGAGGGGGTGTACCAATAAGGTGTGGGTCACAGAGATCACATGCTTCAAAGGTAACAAAATATCACAAGGCAAACGGGCAGGGCAAGGTCACAAGACCAGCGCAAAACTAGAATTGCTGATGTTTCATGTCCCACTGTGCACACATTGTCATTAATAAACATCTTAACAGGAAACAGGGTTCAAGAGCAGAGAACCGGTCTGACTAGAATTCACCAGGCTGGAATTTCCTAAACCTAGGCAAGCCTGGGGGCGCTGCAGGAGACCAGGGCATGTTTCATCCCTTATCTACAACTGCATAAGGCAGACACTCCCAGAGCGGCCATTTTAGAAGCCTTCCCCGGGAATGCATTCTTTTCCCAGGGCTGTTAATTATTAATATTCCTTACTGGGGAAAGAATTAAGCGATATTTCTCTTACCTGTTTTCGGCAATAAGAGAAATATGACTCTGTCCTGCCCAGCTCCCAGGCAGTCAGACCTAATGGTTATCTCCCTTGTTCCCTGAACTTCACTGTTATCCTGTTCTTTTTTCAAGGTGCCCAGATTTCATATTGTTCAAACACACATGCTTTACGAACAATTTGTGCAGTTAACGCAATCATCACAGGGTCTTGAGGCGACATACATCCTTAGCTTATGAAGATGATGGGATTAAGAGATTAAAGACAGGCATAGGAAATTCTAAGAGTATTGATTGCGGAAGTGATAAATGTCCATGAAATCTTCACAATTTGTGTTCAGAGATTGCAGTAAAGACAGGTGTAAGAAATTATAAAAGTATTAATTTGGGGAGCTAATAAATGTCCGTGAAATCTTCACAATTTATGTTCTGCCTTGGCTTCAGCCGGTCCCTCCGTTCGGAGTCCCTGACTTCCCACAACACCAAAGTACTCCTTTTCTTACATCCTGAGAATTGACAGGACATGAAGTAGTGAAGATGAGCAAAGCTCAGGGGAGACCATAGGTCCAGCCCCAGCTCCACTTCAGATGACAGATGTGGGGCAGTCGGTCTCTCTGAGCCTCGCTGTTCTTGTCTGTATTACATGTAGTATATGTGCTCTGTCTGACACTCACCATGTTTGGAATAATAACATATGAGAATGCAGTTTAAAACTGGAAAGCAGCATGGAGGTATTACTGGTTTTTCTGTAAGGAGTCAGGAGAAGTATAAAGTCCACAAATGTCCTTTGCCTATCCTTTAAAGATTTTCTCCAGCCATCATAACTAAGTATGCTTGTCAAGCTGCTCTCCAAATACTCCCTGAATTTTTCTCTGATCATGTCGCTTTCACTCTTCACCTTACCATTTTCTTTTTTCTTTTTTTTTTTAATTTTAGTTTTAGAGACATGGTCTTGCTCTGTCATCCAGGCTGGAGTGCAGTGGTGCAATCATAGTTCACTGCAGCCTTGAACTCGGGCTCAAGCAATTCTCCTGCCTCCCAAAGTGCTGGGATTACAGGTGTGAGCCACCGTGCCCATTTCACCTTCTCATTTTCTGTTCCACATTGACATTTAGCTGCACAGAACGTCAGCAAGATGGACAGGCTTTATCATTTCTATTATTGTTTACCATAATTTAAAAGTATCAAAATGAATTTCACTGAATAAAATTAGAATATTTTATCATATAAACTTGGTATCACGTCTTTCAAGGTCTCCTTGAGAATTTTTTGAATACAAATGTTAAAGTCAACACCAGTCTGTCCAGCTTATGACTTGTTCCCCTCTTGCCTGAGAACTGCTCCTAAACCATAGCAGTGGGCCCTGGCAGTCATGTGTGTTCTGTGACTGCTCTTTGGCTGTACTGTACATACTTGGACCAGGCATGGTCATAGCTTGGCTTTGCATTCCCTGAGATGACTGTACTGTGCAGAGGATTCTCTTTCCCATTAAAGATTATCTGTGTCCTGATCTAGACACAATGTTGTTTTTGATGATTTTGCAAATGAGTAGGATGGCAAAGACTTCAATTCTTACCTGCCTACTATATACTCTGCGGTGCCCCCCTATGAGACTTGGGTCAGTTGTTGGTTTTGAGTCCTCTTGGCTCCCCATGGTATTTCCAGATTACTGTTTCTCTATTATTTTTTAAAAACTACCTTTGAAACTGATACCTGCTGACTGGCTAAAGCCCTCTTCCTTTTTTCACTACTCTTTTTGCTCACATCTCGTTTGCTAACAACTGCCTCATCTTCCTCTTCACCCTGGTCATCCTAGGAATTTCCCAGGAAACTAGTGTCCCAGCAGAGAATCTGAAAGCTTTGGCTACTTAGTTCTGCATCTTTGTCATCAGTTACATCTCTTCCACTTCACCTGTCCTTGTCCTACAGTATTATTCTGGGCCCAGTTATTATTGCTCCTCCATGACCATGAACTCAAACACCAGCTCAGTGACTAAAATCTATGATCCTCCTAGTTTGCTGCACATGTTTTTCATCCTCAGGGCTTAAAGTTCAATGACCCCTCCAAGTTCTCCTACCACGACTGTCCTTTCTCAGCTCAGATTAGATGACTGCGATTTCATTCATACCCAGGCAGATTGGTGCTACTCTAAATTCACAGCTCCATCTCTCGGAAACCATGGTGTTGTGGTTGGACTGTGTCCGCATAAAGATATCTTAAGGCCCTAAACACCAGGTACTTGTGAATGTGGGTTTATTTGGAAATAGAGTGTTTGCGAATATAATCAAGTTAAGATGCGGCTATGCTGGATCAACCAATAAATGGTGTCTTTATAAGGAGAGGGAAATTTGGAGACAGGGATACACACAGAGAACAAAGACATGTGAAGACAGCGGCAGAGATTGAAACGATACAGCTGCAAGCCAAAGAACACTCTCGCCAGTAACCATCAGAAGCTAGGAGAGAGGCATGGAACAGATTCTCTTTCAGCCTTCAGAAGAACTAACCCTGCTGTCACCTTGATGTCAGACTTCTGCCCTCCAGAATTGTGAGAATAAATTTCTTGTTTTAAGCCATTCTGTCTGTGGTAGTTTGTTATGGCCACCCTAGAAAACGAATGCACATGATGTCGAAGTCTTTCCACTAGACAGTTCCAACCTCCCTTTGGCCCTCCATTCATGCTCAGTCAATAACCTTGCTTTTGAGGAAGTAGAAGCCATCAGATGGTAACTTCCTCAACTTCTGGACACCAAACTTAAAACCCATATATATATTTATGTATGTGTGTGTATGTATATGTGTGTGTATGTATATGTATATATGTGTATATATATGTGTGTGTGTATGTATATATGTGTATATATACATACTATATACATATACATATACATACAATTGCTCATGCAATTGTGGGAGTTTGCAAATCTGAAATCTGTAGGGCAAGGGCAGATTGGAAACTCAGGCAGTAGTTGATGCTGCAGCCTTAAGGGATGTTGTGAGAATTAAATATGATAGCTAAAGGAATTTATTGAGTATATAGTGCTAAATAAAGGCCAGTTAGTATATTTTGTTATTAGTTGAGCCTATAGAATTTGTAAGTAAGCAAAAGTAAAAAAAATGCTTAAACATTGGCAATTCCATATGTTCAGTGTATTATTACAATGAATGTAGTCCTAGGGTAGTTCTTACTCATTAAAAGAGAATCTGTTCAGGTATTGTCTTGATCTTATCCTCTTCCGCCTTTTCAGACTCACATGATCAATTATCTCCTTTCTTGAGTCTTTGACTTTAGCCTATGTATCTGATTCTTTGCATCATTGCATAAATGTGCTCTTCTCTCTCCCACTTAAAAATAGCACATACAAAATGACTGAATAATTCCTAGATATCCATCTGTCCCCAAGGCCCTTCACACCCAAAGCTTTCTGACTTCTTTCTTCTGCCCAACTCCACTTCCCATCTGTTTTTGCTTATTTGTTTTTGTTTTTTTTGAGACAGAGTCTCACTCTGTCACCTAGGCTGGAGTGCAATGGTACGATAATAGTTCACTGCAGCCTTAGACTCCTGGGCTCAAGTGATCCTTAAAAGTTAATATAAATTAACTTTTAATTTATATCAAGTTACATGCAAATATGGAACTCCCAACAGTAGTGTTAGAAATTTATTTTCATCCTTGCTAATACTGAAAATCTTATATGTATCTCATTTTGGTGTCAACTGCATTTCTTCGATAATTAGTGATGCTGAGCATATTTGCATGTATAAATTGACTACACTTTTTCCTTTCAATTTTTAATTTTAATTATTTAGAAAAGTATATTAGGTATATTAACGATCTGTTTCTAAAATACTATCTATATCCACTTCTCTCATTTCTCATGACTTTTTATGGAAATTTTCATCACAAAAATGGTTTAAAAATGTATGCAATCATGTGATTTTTCTGGATTTGGGTTTTTCTTAGATGATCTTTCTCTTATTCCTAGCCCAGACATATGTCTTGAATTCTGGACTAGATTATCTAAGTGCCTCTTCATCTTCACTAGCCTATCTAGTTGACATCTCAAATCCAATATGTGCAAAACTGAATGCTTAATCTTCATCTGAAATCACACACGGCCTTCTAGGCCACTGTAAGGGCTTTGGATTTTACCAAGCAAGGGCAGAAGCCTTACAATGGCCTAGAAGGCCATGTGTTATCTGGTCCCCCACCTCGTTTCTGACTTGGTGTCTTACTATTCTTTCCCCTCACAACAAGGCAGCCACTCTGGTGTCTTTCTCATTCCTTGGACATGTTGGACATGCCCTCTTCTTAGGTGTTGGCACTAACCATTCACTCTGCCTGCAAGACACTTTCTCTCATGTATCTGTATGATTTACTCCTACACTTCTTTCAAGTCTTTGTTAAAATGTCACCCTCTCAATGAGGCTGATTTTGACCACTCTATTTAATATTGCAAACTATCCCTCTCCCCACCAGTCCCAATCCCTTTTATCTTGCTCTTCTTTTTATTCCAGAACATTGTCACTTCTAATGTGTCATATAATTTACTTATGTATTATATTACCACGTATTGTCTGCCTTCTCTTGCTAGACTATAAGCTTCACAAAAATAAGGACCTTTAATTGTGTTGTTCATTGCTTTATCTCAAACGCTGAAAAGAGTGCCTGGCCCATCATACATTATTAACTCATTTATTGAATAAATGAGTTAAGTAGCTTCCATCTAACAATATTTTATTTCACTTGGATCTCAACACTTTTTAAAAAAAAATTTAAGAAATACATGTGTTTCTTTTTCTCCTCCAGTAGTTCTATTTGACAAGACATGTATTATGATTGTTCAATCCGATTCTCTGCCTTCTGGAACTCCTCAGATAGGCAGCTGTTTTTTTTTCTCTGATGATTCAGTGATGCTCTGACCTTGTTTCTAATTTTATTTCTTCTCCTTCTTCTTCTCCTCCTCCTCCTCCTCCCTCCTCTTCCTCTTCCTCTTGTTGTCTTCTTCTTCTTCTCCTTCTTCCTCCTCCCCTTCCTCTCCCTCTTCCCCTTCCCCCTCCTCCTCTTCTTATGCTTCTGCTTCTGCTTCTCCTCCTCCTCCTCCTTCTCCTTCTCCTGCTCCTCCTTCTTTTTTTAAATGGACAGGGTCTCATTCTGTTGTCCAGGCTAGAGTGCAGTGGTGTGACCTTCGCTCACTGCAACCTTGACTTCCTGGGCTCAATCTTCCCTCTTCAGCCTTCAAAATAGCTGGGACTACAGGCATGCACCACTACATCTGGCTAATTTTTAAATTTTTATTATATAGAGACAAAGTCTTGCTATCTCGCTTAGGGGCTGGTCTTGATCTCCTGGTCTGAAGTGATCTTCCCTTCTGAGCCTCCCAAAGTGCTGGGATTACAGGTGTGAGCCGCTTTACCTGGCTGCTGCTAATATATTCCTAACGCAAGAATACTTAAAAGGGGTCTTGTGTGATAAGGGTAGGCTGTCAGTCCTGCCCAAATCACCTGGAAGATGCTGCTCTCCTGGACTTTCCTGGCTTCAAGTTTGGAAAGACTCAGACCACCTGTTCAGGTTATGCTCTATTTTTTGGAGTCATTGCCATCTGACACATTCATAAGGTTACTGGTAAATTTCTCCTTCCAGTTCATAGAACCCCAAAGTCCAAGCTCTTCTTGGGATTTCCTACCTTCTGGAATCACTCCTGGGATTCTAGCTGTTCTCCAGTGGACCACCCTGTTTTTTCTACAGGAACCCCAATGGAGGCAGAAGTCTTACCACACCCAATCACTCACAGATCTCAGCAGCCTCCTGCCTGAAGAAAGTAACATGAAATCAGGAGTGAAAGCTAAGAGAGGTACAGATGGGTTGCCTGACTATACAACATATTCACCACATTGTTACCAACAATAGGCCGGAAGTGGGAATTTTGCAATTTGCACTTTCATGGCAGTGCTTCCTAATAGGTGTTTATGAATAGATTCCAAATGTGCTTCAGCCCTAGAAATGTCAATGAAAGTCTTCAAACTACAAGATGCCTTGTCAGGGACATGATGTAAAGGTAAGTCCCATAGTTTCTGCTGATTCACGTGGCACCTGCTGCTCTGCCAAGTGGAAGGAATGAGACCAAGGAGTACTCAGCGTTACTAGCACCATGCTGTAACCAACTGAGCTAATCAGCCACCCATCGATTATCTACTCAGTAGCTAGCTGCAGAGTATCTCACTGCCCACTGTGGACAAGAAGCCTGAGAAGCTGCTGGAGGAGATGCCCAAGGATCACTGCAGCCAGCCCAAGGTCTTGCCATGGTGTATGTGGGTGGCAAATGGGAATGGGACAGGGCAGCTCTACAAAGCATACCTCAGCAGCAGCAAAGTATCTCTGTCCTCATATATCAGTCCTCTGAACCTTTGTGGTGCATGTGCTTTTTAATGGCATTCATGCCAGCTTCAGAGTGACTGCTCCAATAAAGCATGTGTCTTCTCCAAAATAGAGTATCATTATTTTAAAATACTTGGTATGAAAAAGTTTGATTGGATTCAAATCCATTCACATTTTGCCAAGGATTTTTAATAGTACATTTATCAACAAAAAGTAAGATGTACTATATCCTTTAAATATAATTTCAGCTGTTGTATAATTTAAAATGGCTGTAAAAATGACTTAAATGTTTTTTTATCTCCTACTTGTGCAGACAGTATTTCTGATTGATATCATCTATCAAGAATTTCAAGAGAGTATCTCTTTTTCGTCTTGAATTGTGGGTAGTCATTTAAATATACAATCTGATTTCAAAAAAGTTATGGCTACAGAAACAAGCTCAAGTTTCTCAATAAAGTTGTTTGGATAATATTTTATTTGGAAGTTATAAACAAATTTATTCAATAGTAATTTTTATTTTTATTTCTTATTACCATTATGTAATATAGAGAAAATGGAGTTAACTATTTCCACCAAGTCCTATATAGATGCCTCTAAATATTTTCCAGTTTACTTCAAGTGTGCTACTAAAATACTATCACTTTTGATATGAAAGACTGCTGCAAACCAGGATGAAAATTCTAAGGCCCCCCCAACCATCTAAATGGACTTTCTTGGTCAGGGCACTTTTAAAATTTAACCTGAGAGACTGGTTCAGGCCATGACAGGAAGTGGGGGTCGAATGTGCCTCATTATACCTCTTCATCATTAACATCAACACAGATTTTAAGTCTGATAAGAAACATTTTACAACCTATTCTCTCTGAAGCCTACTACCTGAAGGCTTCCTCTGCAATAAGAACTTTGGTTTCCACAACCTCTTTACCCAGGCATTCCTTTCTTTTGATCCCAGGTCTTCAGATAGACTTAACCAACTGTCACCAAGAAAATTTTTAAATCTACCTATAAGCCGGAAGCACCCTCGCTTCGAGTTGTCCTTCCCTTCTAGACCAAACCAATGTATTTCTTGAATGTATTTGATTGAAGTCTCATGTCTCCCTAAAATGTATAAAACAAAGCTGCACCCGGCCACCTTGGGCACATGTTCCCAGGACCTCCTGAAAGTTGTGTCACAGGCAATCGTCACTCATATTTGGCTCACAATAAATCTATTTAAATATTTTACAGCGTTTGACTCTTTTTGTCAATACTGCTTTAGTTAAAGCACCAACATGATATTGGTAATATTTGTCCATTCTACTTGGTAAAATATGCATGAAAAAATTTTATATTGTTTTCTAAACATCTCCAAAAGAGTGGAGTTACTACTTGGGTAAAGCTATACTAGACTGTCCTTTAAGGAAGGGGCATCTGGAATCTTTTACTATTGTGATAGAAGTACTGCTGCCAGCAATGTGAAAAATTATAATTACCAGGCATTTTGTGGGATGCTTGGCATCCATGTCTCCTTCCTCGGCTTACTAATTTTCTTCTAGGAATGACTGCGTTTCCCATCTTTTTAATCCAAGTGGGGCTGACTTGACTCCGAGCTCTAGGGGTAGTGTATGATGCACTTAAGCCTTTTCACATATTCTATTTGGAATTGGTTGGTTCCAACTTGTTGGTTCAGAGACATGCACATAGTTCATTCAGAGACAATGAAGCATGGGAAGGTATTTGCTGGGAGTTCTGAGAAAGAGAAGCTTTAATTCTTCCCCTTAACGGCTTAGCTCCCCATGGAGATGAGAGATCCAAAGACGTATATTAAACTGTTTTGCTACGTTGAATGGTACATTCAGGAAGCCTCTAAGTAGAACCTATCAGAGAAGGCAGAGAGGAGAGGAGAGAAGTGGGCTCCTGATAACATCATTTGAACTGCTGGATCAACCTCAGTATTGGAACTATCAAATCATTCTGAATTTTTAGTTTTATGAAGTTCTCAAAGTCCTGTTTTCTTAGATTGAATATTTGTGTATTTGGGATCCATTCAACACAACAATAATATTAACTATATATTTTCTTATTTTCTGTATTCTTTTTTAAAAATTTTAGTTTCAGGAGGTACATGTGCAGGGTTATTACATGGATATATTGTGTAATGCTGGGGTTTGGGCTTCTATTGAACCCATAACTGAAATCATGAACATATTTCTGGCATGCAAGGATGGCTCAACATATACAAATCAATAATTGTGACCCACCCATAAACAGAATTATAAACAAAAACCCTATGATTATCCCAATAAATGCAGAAAAAGCATTTGATGAAACCCAAGATCTCTTCATGACGAAAACCCTCAACAATCCAGGCATTGAAGGAACCTCAATGCCTTTGAGGTAACCTTATTACCTCAAAATAATAAGAGCCACCTATGACAAACCCACAGCCAGCATCATACTGAATGGGCAATAGTTGGAAACATTTCTCCTAAGAACTAGAATAAGACAAAGATGTCCACTCTTAACGCTCCTATTCAACATACACTGAAAGTCTTAGCCAGAGCAATCAGGCAAGAGAAAAAATAAAAGGCATTCAAATAGGAGAAGAGGAAGTCAGATTATCTCTGTTCACTAATAACATGATCCTACACTTAGAAAACCCTAAAGATTCCTTCAAAAGATTCCTAGACCTGATGAACAACTTCAGTAAAGTTTTAGGATACTAAATCAACATACAAAAACCAGGAGCATTTCTATACACCAATAATGTTTAAGCTGAGAACCAAATCAAGAACACAAGCCCATTTACAATAGCCACACACAACAATGAAATGCCTAGGAATACATTTAACCAAGGAGGTCAAAGTTCTCTTACAAAAATAACCACAAAACACTGATGAAAGAAATTATAAATGACACCAACAAATAGAAAAACTTATGGATAGGAGAAATCAGTATCATTAGAATGGCCATACTGCCTAAAGCAATCTATAGGTTCAAAAGCAATTCCTTTCAAATTACCAATGTCATTTTTCACAGAGTCAGAAAAAAACTATCCTAAAATTCATATGGAACCAAAAATGAGCCTGAATAGCCAAAGCAATCCTAAGCAAAAAGGACAAAGCTGGAGGCATTACATGACCTGTCTTCAAGTTATACTATAAGGCTATAGTAACCAAAACAGCATGCTAGTGGTACAAAAATAGACACATAAACCAATAGAACAGAATAATGAACAAAAAAGTAAGGCCACACACCTACATCAAATGACTTTCAACAAAGTCAACAAAAATAAACAATGAGGAGAGGATACCTTTTATTCAATGAATGGTCCTGGGAAAACTGGCTGATCATATGCAGAAGAATGAAACTGGACCACTACATCTCACCATATACAAAATTTAACTCAAGATGGGTTAAAGACTAAAATGGAAGACCTGAAATTACAAAAATTCTATAAGACAACCTAAGAAAATCTCTCTTAGTCATTGTCCTAGACAAAGAATTTATGACTAAGACCTTACAGGCAAATGCAACAAAACCAAAAATTGACAATGGACCTAATGAAACCAAAGAGCTTCTGCACAGCAAAAGAAACTTATCAACAGAGTAAACAGACAATCTATAGAATGGGAGAAAATATTTGCAAATTCTTTTCTGTTTTCTTAATGCTCTGGTATTTTTGGCCTTTCTGACTGAAGAGAGTCTGCTTTTTCCAGGCCTAGCCAATTATTAGAAATAGCAAAGGACTCAGCCAAGCAGGTCTTTCATATGCAAACCAATCCCATGTCTATATGCCTCAACCACCTCCTTTATCTAACTCTCACACACCAACCAATACAGTCATGCACAGGATAGGGAGACATTTTAAACTGTCTCCGATACCATGCAAAAATACCATGGTGATACTATAAGATTATCATGAAAGTGATCATTCCTATTTCCTAGTGATGTCATAGTTTTAATGTCATAGCACAACAAATTACTCACATGTGTGTTGTGATGCTGTTGTAAATAACTGAGCTGCCAGTTGTATGAAAGTCTAGTAATACAATTTTGTAGAGTACATAATACTTGATAATAAACAGCTGTGTTACTGGTTCATTTACTATTCTATACTTTTTATCATTATTTTAGAGTGTACTCCTACTTATAAAAAAAAGTTAACTGTAAAACAGCCTTAGGCAGCCCTTCAGGAGGGATTCCAGAAGAAGGCATTGTTATCCTAGGAGATGACAGCTCCATGCCTTTGTTGCCCCTGAAGACCTTCCAGTGGGACAAGATGTGGGGGTGGATGACAGTTATATTGATGGTCTGTGTAGGCCTAGACTAATGTGTGTGTTTGTGTCTTAGTTCTTAACAAAAAAATTTTTAAAATTGAAAAAGCTTACAGAATAAGAATAAAGAAACAATATTTTTGTACAACTGTAAAATGTGTTTGTGTTTTAAACTGTTATTATAAGAATCAAAAAGTTTGAAAAATGAAAAAGTTTATAAAGTAAAAACATTACAGTAAGCTAAGGTTAATTTGTTGCTGAAGAAAGAAAAGTATTTTTTATAACTTGAGTGTAGCCAAAGCATACAGTGTTCATAAAGCCTGTGGTGGTGTACACAAATGTCCTAGGCCTTCACATTCACTCACCACTCACTCACTGACACCCAGAGCAACTTCCAGTTCTGCAAGCTCTATTCATGGTAAGTGCCCTATACAGGTGTGCCATTTAAAATCTTTTATACTACATTCTTACTGTACCTTTTCTCTGTTTAGATATGTTTAGATACACAAATGGCACTGTGTTACAATTGCTTAGAGTATTCAGTACAGTCACATGCTGCACAAGTCTGTAGCCTAGGAGCAAGAGGCTCTACCATTATCTCCTAGGTGTGTACCAGGCTGTACCATCTAGGTTTGTATAAGTGCACTCTATGATGTTCATATGACATAATTGCCTAATGACTGATTTCTCAGAACAACATATTCCAATTATTAAGTGACACATGACTGTATTTCCCCTGCCCTAAATCAACTCACAGCCAGATGCTAGATAACCACAGTCTACCTAGGTGGGCCTAGAGCCCCCTTGAATTATTCTTACTGATTAATCCTAAACTGTTCATCCTACCCTGCTTTGCCTTTTCCATGGAAATGCCAGTAAGGGCTGTGGCCTGGTCTTTACCCTCGTTACTGCTTCTGCCTCCTGACCAAAACCCGTGCATCTCTTAAGCCCGGCATGGTGTGTTGTGGCATGCCCTCTTCTTTCAGGAAATGCAAGTAATACACATTTTTCAGTGATATTGACTTTTCTATGTTGTCACTTAGTAATAGCTCCATAAATTAAATCCGGGGTGTAATTTTAGAATATGTCTGTTCTCTTTGTATTGGTTTTGCTTTAAGCTAGTTGAGTTGGAGTTTCTGTTGCTTAAAACTGAAATAGTCTGGCCGAGCGTGGTGGCTCACCCCTGTAATCTCAGCACTTTGGGAGGCTGAGGCAGGCAGATCATGAGGTCAAGAGATCGAGACCATGTTGGCCAATACGGTGGAACCCCGTCTCTGCTAAAAATACAAAAATTAGCTAGGCATGGTGGCATGCGCCTGTAGTCCCAGCTACTTGGGAGGCTGAGGCAGGAGAATCACTTGAACCCAGGAGGCAGAGGTTGCTGTGAGCCGAGAACACACCATTGTACTCCAGCCTGGCAACAGAGCGAGACTCTGTCTCAAAAAAAAAAAAAAAAAAAAAACTGAAATAGTCCTAACTGATGTAGCTAGAGAACCTAAACAAAACTTTACTCCAGGTGTTTTCTCATCAGATGATGATTCATTCCCTTCTTTCTCATTAGATGACTCCTTATTTTTTTCTATCTGTCCCTCCCTCATTTTCTACCCCTTTTTCTCTCTTTCCCTCCCTTCTTTCATTCGGTGTTTATAAAGTGCGCCTGGGTGCCCGTAGTGGCATAGAAGTTATAAAATTGTATGAAACAGTTTTTGCCTTTGATTTGGCTTACAATGAATGCATTTAGAATAGACAGATGATAAGCGATCTCATAGAAGCGTGTACAAGGGCCAGTTTTTCCTAAGTTCAGGAAAGTTCAGGGAAGTCTTAGAATGAGTGACTTCTGAGCTGAGTCCTAGACGGAATTTGTTAGCAAAGACACAAACAGCAGAGAGGAGTTTTCAATTAGAAGACACTGCATAAACAAAGACTCTGAAGCTTAAATTTCTGTCATACTGAGTTTTTTGGCTCCTCCTTAAATTTTATGCTTGAAGCAAATGCCACATTTACTTCATCTTAATCCTGGCCTTGGAAAAAGAATTAGGTTTATTCAAATAACCCATTCTTAATGTTCTTATCTACTACAAATGCATTTTGCATAAGTGAATGTTTCAAAATGGTATGAAACAATTTGTTTCATATACTTACATTAACACATACATTTAACAGTTAAATTAAATGGTAATAATTAACTGCAACTATTCTCACCTCAGTATGTACGTAACAATCATGTAAATAGCAGGCTTGAATACTTTTTCTGCTGTCTATTGTATAGCAGAGAATCACAGAAGTTTAGTGTTTTTGAGTTATTGCATAACTACACACAGTAAACTCTTGATTAAGTTTAGAGCCTTAGTTCTTTACCTCATTTGTTGCAACATAAAATTCAGTTGAAAATTAAATAAACAAAGAATTAGACTTTGAAAATGTCATTGATAAAATTGCAATCCTTGTGTAACTAGAAGCATAAATGAATAGATTTCAAGAGGATGCTTGTGAGTCATCTTAAATTTTAGGTAAAATTTTGTTGATATATGCACATCCACAACTTTGGTCAGATTCTGTACCTTCTCACCATTTAATTTTTTTCTCACGTGTTATATTTTTCTGACACAAATTTTGTTCACTCACTCAGTAATTTGAATCAAGCATTTACAAAATTATATTTGTGGCTGTGGTTTCATTTTAAGTGGATTTCCTATAGAGAACATATAGTTGGGCCTTGCTTTTGCTTCTAACTGCAGTCTCTGTCTTTCATAGGAATGTTTAGACCATTTATATTAAATATAATTATTAATATAGCTGTATTTAAATCTATCATCTTGCTGGTTGTTTTCTATTTGTCCATCAGTTTCTTCATTCCTTTTTTCTTTTCATCCTTTCTTTCGAGTTTTATTTTACTTTTCCATTTTATCTCCAGTAATAGCTTACAAGTTATGCCTTTTTTAACAGAATTTTTTGTTGTGTTTTCCCTAGGGTTTACAATATACTTCTACTTATCAAATTTACTTTAAATAATATTATGTTATTTTATGTAGTGCAAGAATCTTAAAATAGTATAATTTCAATTCTTCCTTCCCATTTTTTATGCAATTGTTGTCATCAATTTTACTTTTACATATGTGTTAGACCCACGCAGATCCTCATTACATGGCGGGTTATAAGATGCCATTCTTTTAGACTAACAGCAGCACAACTGTCTGATTTCTTGTTTCGAACCTCTACAATTCCTTCTAAAAACTCACCTTATTAGGTCAGGCCCACCTAGGATAATCTCCCTTTTGATAAACTAAACTGATTAAGGACCTCAATATGTGAAAAAAATATTTTCTCATACAGCATATCATAATTACAGGTGTGATATGCTCTCAGGTTCACAAATCTCACCTACACTCAAGAAGAGAAGAAGGGCTTGCATCATTAGAGGTCATCTTAGAATTCTGATGAAAGCATTTGTTAAAAGTCCCTGTGTTACAGTTTCAACATCTGGGTCTCTAAGTATGATTCTACTTATCACTTTATTTCTTGGCAATGAGTTATTGTTTCATTGCTTTTCTTTTCTTTTTTTTTTTTTTTGAGATGGAGTCACTCTATCACCCAGGTTGGAGTGCAGTGGCGTGATCTTGGCTCACTGCAACCTCCGCCTCCCGGGTTCAGGGATTCTCCTGCCTCAGCCTCCTAAGTAGCTGGGATTACACGGATGCACCACCATGCCCGGCTAATTTTTGTATTTTTAGTACAGATGGGGTTTCACCATGTTGGTCAGGATGGTCTCAAACTTCTGACCTCGTGATCTGTCCGCCTTGGCCTCCCAAAGTGTGTTTTATTGCTTTTCAAACTTTTTAAAAATTAAATACTGGACTTAGTAGGAGAAAAGCAATAGGGACTGAGGTGAGTACTATATAACACATATGTAAATGACACTTCTCTTTTTTTGCAAGGACTTAATTTTGGGGAGAGGTGAGTAAATTTAGTTAGGAGTTGAGTGGAGTTTGGGTTTTGTTGTTGCTAGCATCACTTTCAGTGATGGCTTCGAAGTCATCTAGTAACAGGCTGTTGTTACCTTGTGCCTAAGGTGGAGGCTGAATTGCAAGAGAATTTTTCTCTTGCTCCTTATTCCTGCCTTCATTCCTGCACTCCTTTGCCACAGTGGAGGCCTCTATTCTGCTGCGCTCCTATCCCTCATTTCGGAAGTAGACAGGTGTTGTTTGTTAATCAATGCTGTGCTTGTATTGGAAGCAAGCTAGAATTTTCTGTTGTGCCTGCCCAGCCTCAGTCTTAGGCGGTTTTCACCTTATCCACAGGGATGGAACTTTCTCAGTATTTCTACCCTTCCATCTCCTGGAAGGAAAACTGTGGTTGACCTTTGATGGGAGTTTTCTGCCTCTCTCCATCATAGTATCCCTCTGAATAGCATAGGTATAGGATCTTGGGCCCATGACAGTTTCCTGCCTCTCTACCAGGGGTAGATAATTTTTGCTTCTATTCCTTTTCCAGAGGCAATGGTTCCTTGTCTGTGATGTGAAGATCAAAGAATTTTTTGCTCCTTCTCCAGTAGCCTAAAAAGCCATCTACTTTGTAGAAGAGAAGGATCTGGGAAGTCAGGCATGTTGAGTATCCCAGTAGCTGCTATTGACCTCCTGCACACTTGCCCCTCCAATGAAGTCTCTGTCTGGTCTCCTAACCTGCTCCCAATCTTTCTTCTAATCATCCAGTGGAGGGTCATGAGAAAGAGCTTCCAAGTGAATTCAAATTCTCTTTGTTCAGCAACCTCAACTGTTTCAAACTGACAAACTTGCCAACACTTGGTCTTTAAGAATTTGTTAATATTTACCTGAATTATTCTTACCCACTTGTGTTACTGCCAGTATAGCCCAAGTCCTTTCTGCTGTACCAATTGCGAAACTGTGTAGCTCATCTCTTTTTGAAGGGGTTTGTCCTTTGGAATTCAATTTACTTGGTCACCATGAGCAGCGTTCTGATTTGTACCAAAAAATATAATTTTGTAGATGATTAGGCTTTTTCTTATTGTTAGGGCAAAAGTGACATTTCTGAAGTGTTTTATTTCCTGGAAGCAGAAGCCCAGGGCTATAGAAAGAAATAAGTATAGTTTCATTTATTGAGCTCCTATTAGCAGCTGCTATGATAAGCAAATTATAAACATTTATTCTCAACTTCACAGCAACATCAAATGCTAGGTATTATTGCTCCTATTTTGTATGTGAGCAACAGGCTTTTTCCAGAGGCCAGAGAGTCAGTGTCAGAACAAGGATTCACATTTAGTTTTGTCTGATTCTAATGCTGATAATTTGTTCTTTCTGCTACTCATTGTTGCCTGTGGAACCAAGGAGTGGAGAAGTTTATAAAATAATCATGTAACAGTGGTATAAGTGCTATTATAGAGGTAAACATAGGACCTAGGGAAATTTTTTGAAAAGGATCTCCAAACTAAGAGAATCAAGAATGTCTACCTGAAGAGGTGGTTTTTAGAATGCTTCCTGATGAATGAGTAGAAATTAGGTGTAAAGGAAAAATGACACATGCAACACTTTGTCCCACTCAGCTTCTTTTGAATAAGTTTCTGTATATATTCCACATTATGGTTCTCTAGTAATAGCTGGTATTTGGTCTCCCTTTTTGCTATGTCATAGGCATGTGACCTAGCTCCACCAGTTAGATACTCCTACCTGAGATTTGAATTGGAAAAAGACCATGTGTGGAGCTCTTTCCTGCGAAGGTGTAAGAGTGATAGAGTACACTAGAGAGGCATCTCACTTTCAGAGGCAGTAGAAAGAGAAGTCCTAGCAGCAGTGTTCTATGTTCTCATGTTCTATGTCCTTCCTGCCAACTTTGATATATGTGTCCACTATTAGTTGGACATGGCTTGGGAGCAGATCAGTGGCCTGATTTGAGTATCATTCTTGGCTACTTGGCCTTCAGCACTGATTCTCTGTCTTCACTCATCTGGGAAACTATCTCATTTCCATTAGCAAATTTACTTGTTGCTTAACTAAGCTAGAGTAGATTTTGTTGATTATAATTGGAAATCTTGTCTGAAATGGGGGCAATCCAGGTAGAGGGAAAAATTGGCAAAACTTAGAAGGGGAAGAAGATGAAGCATTCTGGAAACTGGAGCTGTGAGTGATTTAATGTTATTGGAGTGGAAAGTAGGTGAGAGACGACACTGAAGTTGTTGACAGGCCTCATATATTGGACATAGAGTTATTTTAATCAGGAAAGTGACAGGATCATATTTATGTTTTAGGAAAACTACTCTGGCAGCCATGTAGGAAGAGAACTAGAGGGGGATATAAGTGAACAAGAAGCAAGGAAACCTATTAGGAGATAGTTGTAGTAATAACGGTGAGAAATTCTGAGTCCCTGAATCAAGTCAGTCATAATATGGATGACGAGTATGGGACAGAGAAAGGAAAGATGAAAGATAAGGGAATTTAAGATGTTGATTGATTGGATGTGTGAATGAGGAACAAAAGAGGTTATGGAATGATTCTCATGATTTGGGAGATTAGATGAATGCTAATGCCACTCACTGAAACAGGCATACAAGAGGAGGTGAGAATGTAGAGTGAAAAATGAGGAAATTTGGCATGTTGTAATAGAGAAGTCAAAAAGAGATCAAAAGTAGGCAACTGAGTATGTAAGGCTTGAATGGAAGACACAGATTTCATTGTTGATAATGTACAGGTGACTGTAGACAGCTTGATAATAGTGACATCAACCAGGTGGAATATTCCTATGAGAAGAGAAGGGGGCAAAGGGTACAAAGCTGAGTAATAGCAACATGCAAGGACTGGTTGAGGGAAATGGGGAATATAAAATAGACTGAGAAGAAATAAATAGAGAATTATGGGGAATATAATACCATGCCAATACATAAAGAGATCAATTTGATTTTGTTCCATATTGAAATGTTTGTTTAAATAAGGCTACAAGATATTTATTGGTGATCCTGGGAAGAACATTTTGGTAAAGTGACATAGTCAAGTAGAGGAGTTCAATAGTGGATTAAAGGCCACCCTTTTTAGTCACTAGGGTGTGCAAGGAAGAAGAGAAGTGGGTCATCATCTGAAGCAAGATGAGAAGGTAAGCAATCACAAGATCTGATGCATTTCCTTTGGTGCAAGTAGCATAGAGGCAAAGACCCATGGGAAGTCAAAGAACTACAGGACTAAAGGTTAGATGAAGCATCTGTACTGACCTTGAAGTTGTTTAAGATGATAATAGAACTTGGGGTGCACAGGAAGAATAAGCCAAATGCCAAAATCATTTATGAATGTGGAGCAATTACAGACAAGTCAGCAGGCAAAAATGGACAAAGAGGCAGTGCATTTTGACAGTATGATTAGATGAGAAGAAATTTTTTGCCTATCATCATGTTTTAATTTTAATTTTTAATTGACAATAGTTGTATAAATTCATGAGGTCCATAGTGATGTTTTGATATATATATATATATATATATATATATATATATAATTTATAGTGTTCAGATAAGGGCAATTAGCATAGCCATCATCTCAAATATGTATCATTTCTTCATGTTGGGAACATTCACGGGGAGGGATTTTTACATGTGGGCTGTAATTGTAAGGACTGACATTCCTTTTCCTTCTAGGCTTGTGGTACATGGAGTGGTATTATCAGGAGATGGGACAGTGCTCTGGGGAGAACTTGAGGATGTTCAGGGCTTCCTTACTTTATATGAGGGTCCTAGGGAGAATGGTGGCAAAGTCAGAGAGAGAGAAAATCGGTGGGAAGATGAATGGGGAGAAGGAAGAAAAGTGCAGAAGAGTATTGGGAGGAAAATGTGGACAAGACACAGAGAGATTAATGGAATGATTTAGATGTGAGGCTGTGACCAAGGAGGACATGGATATAGACCTACTGGGTTAAGCCTCAGGGTTTTCATTAAATCTCAAGTTAGTATTACCAGTTCCTGTGCAAGTCCCAATGATCCTGCAACCACCTACTTTAATGGTGGTCTTGGAGGCTTAAAGATGCTGGCTGACACTGACTGTGCTTAGATGTAAAAACAGAATATTGGTGGGAAGTATGGTTCTGTGAAAATCTCAGGCAGATGGGATTTTTAAAATGCCTGTTTTAGAAGTTTGACACAGCATCAGTTTAAGGTGGCCAAAGGATTAAGCAAATCTCTAGATTGAGCCAGCTGTGAACAAAATTGTTCCAAATCCCTTCTTTGTTTTAAAAAAAATGCTGAAAGACTCACATTTATGCTGGCAATTAGCTCTGAGGAGCTGGCAGAAGTTTTTATACGGGGAATGATCATGAAATTCTTTAGGGGGTCTTTATTCATTCATTTCTTTATTCATTTAGTCAAACAGTTCATTAAATCATTTATTGAAACATTGATTGCCTATGACTACGGACCTACCCAACTGCAGAAATGATGTTTTACAGACACAGTTTCAAGCCATTACCAAATGTTTAGGAACTTCAGAAGTGTTGGTGAAATGTACAAACTCTGAGAAGGAAATCATAATGGTACATTACTTGAACAAGCCGTCTTTATACTTGAGATTGCGGGACTTTGAAACTCTTAAGTAACCTTTTCCGTCAAGCCATGTACTAGGCATTGTGATTTGACAAAAATTTTCTTTAGTGATATTATACATTTTCTGTGTTTTTTACTTACTTTGTTGTTCATGACACTTTCCAGTCAGTACAGGTGGCTAAAAAACGTATTTATGCAATGGAACTTTGCTCAACCTACCATTTTCTTCAGATTCAGAAAAAATCAAATGAACCCTTGTTCTTTGCCACATGGAAGGAAAATCCCAGTCTAGATTTCTGCATAGCTCTGTGGGAAGGAGACATATTATTAGGGTTATTTATAGCCTAACATCCACAGAAACATGGGACTTAGAATTTTCTCTTTGTTTCCTTCCTTCAAGGGAACCACAAATACCAGTCTGTGGCATGTAGGGAAACTTAAACTGGAGGCACACATGTCACAGGAAGAAGATTACATCGAACATTCCACATCTTACAGTGTAGAAATTATATGTCAACTTTTCTGTTCTCTCAAGTCCGCTTGGCTACCCAGGGGGATCCTATGGGCCTTTTACCCAGCTTTCTGTTTTCTAAATGTCTTCTTTCCCTTTATCTTTTACTTTTCTTCATTTTTTGGGTCTACTTTTCCCTGTAAGAAAATAAAGTCAAAGACAGACCAACAAACAGGCTTTTCTTATTTCATGGAAAACAATTGGGTTTTCTGTTGCTATTTGAGACATAATTTCTATGTCTTATCTCTTGCTCTTTATAATTTATCAAAATATTTTATTGAAAAAGAAAAGTTATCCTTTGAAAAGACTACTGGTATTAGCTGCTTAGAAAATACAAAAATATATCACCTACTATATTTGCATTTGGTTTTACAAAAGTACTCTAGCTCGCAGAACTATCTGAAACTGAAATCCTTTTATGAACATGTATGAAAAGGTACGTTTTTCAGGCAGCATCATTTAAATGGGTTGAAGACAGATGAATCTGCACATTTTTGTCTGTCTTTTCGTAAACTTTCCTGGATGTCACCTTTCGTTCAGTTCTTATTCCTATCACCACTTCACTGATGTTGCAAATTGGGATATTTTACTTTCTAGGAAAATTATCTAAATATTTTTTTCCACTGATACTAATTTAATATGTAAAGTTGTGTTTACAAATTGACAAAAATATATTGAACAACTTCTCTGTGCTATTCTTTAGGGAAACTGAACAAGATGATAGTCTGCAAGTGCATTTTGAACAAATAGTTATTGAACTGAGTGTAACAAAGTAACTCTCTTCAAGGCTCTTTAGATCTTTCTAACGTGCTCATTGTATGCATTTAACTAGCTGATCTAGCCTCAAAGTTGGCTTTAGCCAATATGTTCAGAATCAACACACAGTGATCTTGTCTGGTAACTGGGTTCTTCACTTTGTGGGACCAAATGTTTTAAGTGAAAAGTTAAGTTTATGTTTAACTTAAACATAAATGTTATAAAGCCATATTTCCTAGTTTTATCTCATATCACCAGACTGTAATCCAGAGAGATAGCCCTTTTTACTGATGTCAAGCTTAAAATTTTGTTTTGGCCACAATTATTCTTTACTATAAGAAATAACTCTCTAACTTCATATCACGAATCCACTCTGAGGCTTAAATGAAAGATACCTTTGGAAATATGGCTAAAAACCACACCAAAACCCTGTTCTGTGTTAGTTTTTTTTTTTTTTTTTACAACAGTTTATCCAGCCAAACAAATGATTCCACAACTATATACAATTACATGGAGTATAGCCTTGTCTGATCAGAATATTTATCAGATCAACTTTTTTTTTTTAAGCCACGCTTTCCAGTGACATAGACAACACTATGAAATCAGCCAACCTGCAAGCTTCATTTGGCTCACCATATACACATGCTCCTCAACTTACAATGGGTTTATATCCCAATAAACCCATCTTCAGTTGAAATAGTATAAGTTGAAGATGCATTGAATACATTTAACTTGTTGAACATAGTAGGTTAGCTTAGCATACCTTACATGTGTTCAGAACGCTTATATTAGCCTCAAAGTCATCTAACACAAAGCCTATTTTATTACTAAGTGTTGAATATCTCATGTAACTTATTGAGTACTGTACCAAATGCATATCATCATAAACTTGAATAATCATGAGTAGAACGATCATTAAGTTGGGGACCATATTACCTAAAATATACTCTAGAGACTGTTAATAAGAAAAGGTGCTGTTTTTCTGCTTTCACTTAATTAAATTAATTCAATTCAATTCACTCATTCATTCAACAAATATTTATTAAGCACCTACAATATGCCAGGCACTGTGCTGGGTGCTGGGGATACAACTGTGAACAAGATAGACACAGTCCCTGCCCTCAAGGAGCTTACAGTCTAGTAGTTATACAGACGAGTACACAGGCAATTACAACGCAGTATGGTAAGTGCCGTGATGGGGGAAAGACATTAAAAAGGGCACCTAACTCAGTCTCACAGGCAAGGGGGTGGTGGATAGCCATGGAAATCTTTTCAGGGTAAATAAAATTCAATTTGAGTATTGAAGGATGAGTACAAGTTACTCAGGTAAAGAGGAGACAGGCAGGAGTTACGCACTGACGAAATAGTCTATGCAGTGCTCCAAGTGCTGCTTTGGATGTTCATTTGCTGACGGGAATAGCTGGATAGAAGTGAGAGAAGTCCTGGAAGAAATAAGCAAGGGCCAGGTCATGAAGGGGCTCATGTGATCTTCTCAAGAGGTTGGAATTTTTCCTGAGGGACCTGTGTGTGTGTGTGTGTGTGATTTATACTGTTTAAGATTGCTCTTACTGCAGCACAGAGATTGAATGGGGAATGGGATCTTGAGAGTTGATGGAAGAAAATCAGTCCTTCAGCTTTTCCAACTTTATCTTCCATAATATTCCTGTGCTCTCACTAGCCCATCTAATGGCATTCATTCCTTAAATGAGCCACTGACGTGCATGGCTTTGGGCCACTGCTCACTCATATGGCTCTTAACACCTTCTCCTCCTGTTAAAACTCAACTCATCCTTCAAGGCCAGACTTCTGAAATCATCCTAACTTGTGCTTTCTGCCAATACCCTAAGTACATGATTTTTATCTGTATTAGAGTACTTATTTATTATTTCAAATGAACCAAACCTTCTTTTGAAACATGTTAGTTTAATTCATACATAAGGTGATTTTTATAAATAAACGTGGGTATAATTTTCTTTACAATTTCCAGTTGAAAACAAAGACTAATTCTTCATTTGTTATCTACCCCAAACTATTATGAATGCCTTCATATGATTTAAAGGGAACAATAGGAATAAGGGGAGAAGCCCAAGAGACACATAATTTTATGCAGCAAAATACAGTCAAGTAAAATTTCAACACACAATTACAAGGTATGTTGTTTTTAGGACAATGATTCATTCCCCAACTCAAAGACTCCATCTTTGACAATTTAATCTGTTAATGAGTCAAAGATCTGAAAAAGAGGGGTAGCTTAGTATGCAAAAAATAATGAGGGCTAGCTACATTTTCCACTATGGCCCACCACTAATACAATCTCTCTTATAGTCTTGTAATTTCTCAAATAACTTTTATAACAATAAGAAAAAACTTTTAAGCTCTGTAGATATTGTAAGAACATCTGCTGTTTTATTCTTTTTGGTGGGTACAAAAGCCACAATGTTGTACACAGAATGAGATTATAAATAATACCATTAACATGAGTGACCCGTCGTCTCTTTCGAGTCTACACTGCAGACTGATGATTGAACCTAAACGTTTTCTTCCTTTTGCTTTTCTTCCTGGTTGTGAGACAAATGCAATCTGTGAACCGACTCATGTGACAGAGTGAAGGTTACAGCAAACAAGAAGATGACCAACAACTTTTATAAAAAAAAGTCTCTAAAGTTTATTACAGTGATGGCATTTATATCAATTATTGCAATGTATTGTTCCCTAAGATGGTTAGAAAAAAGAATTGTGTTGTCCTCTACTGAATTTACGTCAGTTAAAAAGCAAGCATGTTTCAGTATTTGTTTTCTCCAAAGTAAGTGTACATACTTCCTTTATTTTTTTCCCCACAGGATTTACATGTTTGTTCATTATTTTCTTATCACAGTTTAGTGATTTGTTTTCTCAGCTGGATTTTCTTCCATGGACTATATGGGTGTTCTGGAGACACAGGTTAGCATGTTCACGGACTTCTACAACTATTTTATCCTTTCCGGTGAAGACAAAGGCCTTTCTGAGCAAGAACTTCACAGTTCAATGTGCTAACTCACAAGTCTGATTAGTTTTTGAGTCCACTTGAATGAAATTTGTTGCTGTTAATACACCCATTCCAGCTCCCTCCCCCACCCACTCCCCGAAAAAAACTTAAATTGTGAGTTTTCCTGATATAAAATCTGAGTTTGGGTTTCCGAGCTGAGCTCATGCACACGTTGCTGCTGCTGATGTCCGGCCAGCGGGTTGGGATGGACTTCCCGCTCTCAGCCAAAGGATTGGTTTAGCAAAGACCCACGCGTGGCGTGTCCCTCAGGGCTGCGTTTCCATCAGTCACCAACAGTTTAATTAAGGCACTCAATTATTTTTTTGGTTTTTATGGTAGGTCCGATGCAATGACAGCCAATCCTGAACTTTGTCTGATTGCAGTTCCAGTGTGTACAGCCTTTGGGCAGTCAGGTGTCAAGACGCGGCCATTCTCTCCCACACTCCCAGTGATGGATAATCTGGCTTTGTTTCTTATGGCTTCAGAAAAGGTCAGCTGGGTTGCATGGAAAGGAAGCAGAAAGAATGCGGAGTGTTACCATATTTCTGGTTCTTCAACAAGATGTTCCACAACAAACACCGAAATGTAAATAATTAGACATCTGCATTTTTTTCCATGTTCTTTTGGTCATATGAAAACTGCTTAACCAGGGAAAGGAAAGCTTAACTACACCGAAGAATGAATCTGTCTAGAGTTTGTGGTCCTACCTGTGGAAAAACTAATTCTAAAATCATAATATTAAACTACTGTTAGTAAATCTGGGCAGGAAATATCTTTTAACTTGCTGCACTGTATATCTTAGTACTTCTGGATGAGCTTAAAAGCTCTTTTATGTTTGACAACATTCTTTAAATAGTATTTCCTTGTCATGAAATGTCTTTACAGTGCGAGGATTAGACTACCAGAACTAATGAAGTATCTAAACAAACGATATGTATAGACTATTCATGACAGATCTTCCTGTTTTATAACACAGACCTATCCACAGACACTTCATTCATTCACACCAGTTATAGACATGACCCAGAACAGCACAATTAGTGACATATAGTTCACTCTATGCTATTATGAACACTACGGCTCATATTTTAAGAACTGTATTTAAAAGGAGTGCACTGAAAAGGGATATGTTTCAAAGCCTACTGAATGGTCATCACTGGGGAACCTCCCATATTGAGGTTACAGAGTCAGGGATCTGAAATCAGTAAATTCCTGCTCCTTATCACATTAGATAGCAGATAACATTATACAAAGGAGAAACAGGTACTGCTATTATGTTAGTCTCATTACTTTTCATTCACTGTCTAAATTCTTTCTAATAGCTAGAATTATAACAAGAGGAAAATAGGGTAAAGGAGTGATTCTCTAAGTTTGTTATGACTTAGTTCATAACTCACAACTCATCATGTATCTAATTTCCTGTTGTGAATTCAAGTTTTTCCAAATCTTTAGGAAATTCCATCCCTGTGTTTATTCTGCCCTGGAGCTTAAATATTAGAATAATTATATATTAAGTAATGAAATTAGTAACTAGTTTAAAAACTGGTGGAGTAAAAATGTTTACAGATCAGTTACTCTGAAAACTTCAGAAAGTTGAAGTCAAATTGCTAGTAATGACATATAAATGACAAAATCAAGGTCAATCTCACAATTCTGTTTCAGTAAACAGTCTTAAAAATTAATGCTTATCATCATAATCAGAACTCAGGATATGGTCTTTACAGAAACATGGATAGTTTTTATATTTAGAAATCATGGAAATATAACAAGGATTTTAGAGAAAAACAACACTTTTACCTGATTATCTTCTATTAGTCTGTTGAAATCAAAGTCCTTCTGTCTTTTATTTGGCACATAATAGGCACTCAGTAAATATTTGTTGAGTGGATGAATGACCTTATATAGGAAGATACTTTTTCTCTTTCTTGTAAATGAAACTGATAGAATAATATTCTAAAATTATTCATAATTTATCAAACCTGCAGAACTGTACACTAAAAAGGGTAGATTTTATTGTATGTAAATTGTACCTTAAAAATGTAAATGAATACATTGCCCACTATTTTAAATTGAACAGAATTGAATTTCACTGCACCAGTGAGGAAGTTAGAAATGAAACAATTCAATTCCATTTGAGCATTTGAAAGAATCCCTTAATTGAGAACCTCACTCATATAGAATAATCTCACCAAGAGAACTAAAAAGTGTACATGGCTGCAATTGTCTTGGTTTTTGAAGTGAGACTCTGGGGAGATTGTGTTATTGGAGGTGAATATTTTCCTACTCAATATTAAAGTACATATGCTTTTGGGTGTGTGTATAAAAAGAAGCATTAGCAAAGTAGTACTATTTATAGCAAGAAAATCTAGCAACAAAATATATTTAAGAAACATAAGCCAAGACTTGGTATCAAGATGTTAAATAACTTTCTAGTGTAACCTTTTCAGTTTTACGTGTTTTAGATGGACATTTTGGGGGTCAGAACCCTTTAGTGAGTACCTAACTATATGGAATACTCCAGTTACAGCACTGGCATTTTCCATAATCTTCCAAAGAAAACAATTTGGGAGCAGATTTAGGAAGTTTATATTAGTTAGATAAAGTCATATGCTGAAGAAAACAAGAAAAATGAATATCCATGAGTCTAAACCAAACCAATGTATTAGCCCGTCTTAAATCTTTGGAGTCCCCAAACCACTCAAACTCTCCAAACCACTCATCTCTTGTTTAACAAGAGATTTAGGAAAGATAGTTCCAGAGAATTCATAGGTATCTACTAATCACTAAATTTAAACAAAACCAAAATCAAAGTCTGAATATGTTTCTTTAGATTCCCTTTCAACATTTAATGTTAAGCAAAATAGACAATTATTTGTTAAAATCCACTAGTTTAGCTTTGTTTTAATTTTTCTTCAAGAGGAAATACTAAAATACCATTAATAAAAGCACGGTAATTTTTAAAAAATGTTTACAGAAGGCTTTTGCCATAAAAATCTGTTTTTGTTGTCTTTCTTTTCTTGATCATGTTTGTAAGGAAAGGAAAACTTCCAAAGGTTGAACAATTCCATATAATCTCAAATACACCATCCTCTTTTATAGATTAATGCAATGAAGTATATTACTTAATAAAACTTTGACTTCTTATTTTTCTTTAAATCTGTTTTAGCATTTTTATTTTCTATAGTTACATCATCTGTATCTTCCATAAAATGCCATTTCTATTCATCTTGATGTGAACCTTTTGAGGCTCCTCAAACTGGAAAACTTTCTAGTAATTTTACATATGGTCTGGGTTTTGTTGGATTGTTGTGGCTTATGTTCCCTTGAGGGATGATCACTTTTTACTAGAATCTACCATGGATTGAAGGTGTCAGTTTTGTTTTTGGGATTCTGGGGCAATATTATTTTTGAATTACCAGTCATTTCCATAATTATGGTCATAGAGTTTATGCAAGTTTTCCTTTAATTTGAGAGTACAATAAAAACTGCTTACTTATAAGTTTTGACAGGCACAGATTATTTCATTTATCCCGAATGCCACTGTCTTTTAAAATGTCCAATGGATGCTTCCTATTTATTTGAAATTTATTGTCTTAAATGTTCAAATCTACCTCTAAAGGCAATTCACGTGAGGAACTTCAATTTGAAGTTGTGACTCCAAATACAATGTTACATGTAAATTGTGTGTATATGATGTGGGAATTTACATCTCCTTTTAATAACTTCCCTGAACTTTGAAATGAACTAGCATACACAGTATTTATTTCTAAAAATTTCTAATACTCTTTTATTTGCTTAATTTCCCCACCCTTGTGCCTTGCTGATGATGGCTGGAGTGCCTTTGTTATGCAAAAGAAAAGTCAGTTTTAATGAACTGGTAACAAAATCTAGTAAGGACATCTTATAAAATTCATCTCAGAATTCAGTCCAAATAATTGGCTCTGAAAACATCAAGTATTGTTTTTCTCAATTTGAAAAAATCTCTCATCAACTCTGTAAACATTAAGATGAAAGCATTCCTCTAATGGCTAAGACACCTTGATATTATCCCACTTTGTAGTTTTGCTATTATAAGACATGCTAAAAATGTTTGGATCGAGTGAATTGAGGATTTAGTTCTTAATTCTTTTTCACAAAAGTTGGAAAAAATCATTTTGGAACTATCTATGTGCTATTGTACTCAGTCACTAATTTCTACATTATGGATGAAAGCAATTAGATCTTGATAAAAAGGGATGGCATTGGCTCTTTGCTTTAAGATACAAGTATTTCAAAAGCTTTCATATAAATAAATACAAAAATCAAGCGTGTTTAGCTGGTGTAAACTCAGATGTACATCTTACTGAAAGTATATCAGCTTTTTGACTCTAGGGTACATCAAGTACCAAATATCTCTTGGAAGTTCAAAGACTCATTTATCATTGTAATGAAACTGAGCAGCCTATTCAGTTAGCTATTATAGATAATTTTAGAAAATGGGTTTTAGAGTCCTGATTTTAGGAAGAGCAATAACAAATCCTTTCAGATCTTATTTTAAAGCTACTTCCTATTACTAGAGGAAAGAAGTGGACATTTAGATGTTTTTTAAAAAAAATCTCCATCTCCTATATTTTACTGAATGCTTACAATTTTTTATTGTGCCATGATGAGAGGATGTGAGTAAGTGGGGTTGACCTGGATTGCTTAAAAGCAATTGAAATGAAAAAAAACATAGTTTATAATGACTCACTGCAATTTTTATCTTTTTCTGAATCTTTCCTATAGGACACAAATATTGCTGACGTCTCTGATGGAAAAAGTGCTGTATTGCCTAAAATGTCTATTTACCTTAGTGATACTTTGAGCATAAAAGTTGAATTTCATCTAATAAATGTGAATTGTAGTCAAAATTCTGATGATCACTCTTCCTTAAAGGTCTGGCCCAAGGACTACCATCAGATAAATAAAAAGTGGGATTTCATGCTTTAAAAATGTAGAATGATGGCTAATGTAAAACAAATTAGAAGAGGAGCCAAAATTCATTGAGCACATACTCTGTACCTTGGAGTTTTTACATGTATTGGTCCTCAGAAAACAATATGACCTTGTCAAAAATAGGCAACTGTCTGGGTTTTGATCACTTGGAACAGATTTTGTGCTTATTTTTTAGCACCTACCCTAAAATTGAACTGTTACAGAAAAGATTTGCCCAGTCTATGTGCAAGGAAGCCCAGATCTAATTTCCAATTTTCCCCAAATTTCAGGTAGAATATACTGTTTAAATCATTTCACAGAGCAATTCTGGTTTGTTTTTATCTTTCTGACCCTTGCAATGCAGATATCTATTGGCAACATAAAGTTTCAAACAGTACATCTGCAGCCAAAGAAAACCGAACCAATTTGCACTGAAGTTTTCAAAAATATAAAGCTCTAATTAGAAGCAAGCAATACCACCACTGGACAGACAGGTCACAACACTGCGTTCACAGGATGCATCCCCCACTCACTGTAGTCGGGCCTAAGTCCTACCCCTAAATTTTAATACTTTCGGTTCCATATACGTTGTAACCTTCTCTATAGGTTGCTAAATTCTGGGTATTCTGCGAGGAAGTTGGGTTAAAAGTCTGTGCACTCTTTGCCACCTTCATTCTCTTCGCTTCTGCCCTGGACTTGTAACAGAACTCTATCAAAGCCACCAGCATTGCCAAGCCCAAGCCGCCAACCAGAATGTAGAAGACGCCTGCTACATTGCTCAGGCTCAAGGCACTCGTCTTGTCCTAGGGGGGATAAAGACACTTCAGTTAACTGTGGAAATGTCACATCCAAAAGGTAAAAGAACACATGAAATCCAAAAAGCCAATGAAAGCAAATGCTTAATTTAACCTGAAATTATTTACAAGTATAAGTCACTGATGTAGACTAATGGACTTAAACATAAAGCTTATAGCTCTTGGGAGAAGTAAAATTATAATAGTTATCAACAAATTGTATCTAATTACATTCAATGAAATCAATAACATTTTACCATTATTAAATATGCAATGAAAACCATTATATTTAGCCATATATAAGCATTTACATATTTACATAGAGTGGCAGAAGTGGGCTTATTATTGTTAAGTTTGAAAATGACAGGTTTAAAATCTAATTATGGGAGAAAAGGGACGTCTTTTGGCTTTGCTTCTATTAGAATATACTTTTAATGTTTGAGATTTCTCTTGAATAAATCCAACTCCACATTTCCTAGTTGAGCAACTAAGGAGTTGTTGAGCTGATAGTTTCACATTTTGTTCATCGTTAATTTACCAAATATATGCAAATAATGTGCCAAGGTACACATTATTTGTTCTTTCAGTTACATTTACGAGGGAAATCTCATGGAAAATGTTACTTTTGCATATTATATACTGTTTAGAAATAATTATCTATGTGTAACTCAAGTAATTTTTAAAGATAACTTTAAAAAATATATAAATTATTATGGTCAATTGAGAAATAAGTTATTTATGTATGGATGAATTTATAATTATTTTTATTAATTAAAAATACAATATCATTCCCACTTAAAAATGCTTAGTCCATTAATATTTTAGAGATATTATTCTTCAGAGCTTCAGTACACATATAATCTTGTAATAAATCCAGAATAATCTCTAAGTCCTGCTCTTATGATTAGAAGATACTAAAATTGTAACAAGAATTCAAAGTTGTTTAATAAATTATAAATACGCTTATTACATAATATTATTGCAAGAAGTATTTTGGTAGACTACCTGAAGGATGCCCTGTAGTCATTATCTTCTCAGCAGTATGTTTTGTGCAAAATGTGATTCAGACCCTTAACGAGTTTTATAGGAGAGTATTTAACTCAAAAGATGCACTATATACACTGTCACCTTAGTCACAACATCAACTGACTGGGCCAAACATTTTAGGGTAACTTCATTTTTGAAATAATTACTCATTAAGTATTTAAGCTTGTCTGACTTTACATCAGGATTTCAGGTAATGGTTTAATTCTCTGGCCAAGCTTGTCTCATTCCACTCTGGTTAAAGGGCAGACAGAAATGATTAAAATATAGGGATAAAAAAAAATACAATAAAATAAAATATAGGGATAAGGCCTGAAAGGGATTCATTAACGTTAGTTTGTCTCCTTAAATTAATTGAGGCTCTCCTATTTAAACCAGTCACATGTTTAATATCTTAGAATATCCAGTAATTTGTTTTCTTTCTTAAAGAAGATATAGAAAGAAATAAAAGGGGATTCCAAGAAACTTCAGCTCTGGCTTTCAGGTGCTGTTACTATATTCTATCAACTTGTGTAGGTATTTAGATTCGCCGATAAACTTGTAATTTTTTTAAAAAAATAAAAACATAACTATTTCCACTACTTTTATTTGTACTCAACAAAATTAGGCATACAGGTTCCTGCATTTTTTATTTTTTTCCTGCATTGTTTTAAAAAGAATTTATGATTAAGAGATCTTAGAACTTGAGAACATTATTCATAAACATTGATTAATTAAAACAATTTCAATTGGGCGAGTAGAATTGAAAGGTTCAATCTGTTTATCTATCAGCACAGAAATATAATGGAGGTTCTTCAAACTAAAGTGGAATGCTTGTCACTATGGTGACAAAAGACTGAACCTCTGAGTAAGCATTTATTTAATATTTAGAATCTCCTTTCTCTGGTTTACTACTGATTTCCTGTTTTGAGAATACATCAGTTCTTGAAATAACATGATTTCATGAAGTCTTGCCTCCAAAACAAACAAAAAAACTACCCCAAAAAACACTACTTTTATTAGTGGTACGTAAGTTTGAGAATAATGTAAAAGGAATTTTATTATTTAAAAATTTTTGCAGTTTTAAGTTAATTTAAAAGTCTTAATATTGGGGAGCAGGTTGCAGTTTCCTGGAAAGACCATCCATATGGTTGAAATTTATGACATTAGCTTTTTAATTTAGGCAGTGGGTGAGTGTATAATGTTCAGTTTTTATGGTTTCCATATACTTTTGACAATTGCTCCCGTTTACTGCTTTGTGAACACAAGAGGAGGCCCCGAACTGCAGCGACTGACCTTGCTTCCAGAGTCCTTGGGTCCACATTCACCTTTATCGTACCACCATTTGTTTTTCAGCTTGTCTAAGACGCCTGCCTCACTGAGTTTCAAAACGGCAAGGTTTACAGGAGTTCTTCACGTGGAAAATAACATAAATAACATTATATATGTTATTTTATGTTATTCAAGTAAAACTACATTAGAATCGCATGGCAAAGTGACAGAGCAGAGGCCACAGTAGGTGCTATGTCTTGTACTGTAGGCCCAGGTTTAGAATCAGACATAAAACTGGGGCCTGCTCCATCGCTTTAGGTAACAGGCACATACTGCTAGGGAGGATTTTTAAAGAAAATGTATGCAATTACTGTGAATCCAAAACTATTGGCCTTGGTTGGATTTCTGGAACATTTACCATTTTCCCCACATAAATGTGGCAGTCATTCAAAATCCAGAAGCTTCTTTTTGTTCTCTTTCAAAATTAAGGAAGTGGCTGCAGGTTGACAGACAGACTGAAATAGAAGCTAGGTAGGACTGATTTCATTCCTTGCATGCATTATGATTCAGCTCATGCTATTTGACTTCATGCTATAAAAGTATGTCTACAGTATCCATCATTAAATTGACTTCTTGACCACTTTCATCCAATACCTAATTGAAAAAGGAGGGTGATTTCAGTGTTACAAAAGACCGTCTTATGCAGAGGAAGGTCATCAGGAGACAAATATGTAAATAATTATTTTAAAGTATAAGCCCATGATGATACTTTCCTTCTAAATTGCAGTCTTTAACATAAATAATATCACCAGAAGCAATTTTCATCTATCTTGTCTATCTTGAATCTATCATCTATTTATCTGTTCATCTATCTTGAATCTTAAAGTACGTTAATGTACTTTAAGTACAAGGTGAAGTGACTATAATATATTCCACAAATTCTTAGCAACAAAAAAAGACAGGTTAGAGGTAACCAAGATTTTTCTGAATAGACAAACTCCTCTTATAAGAAGACTCTATTTATATTTATTAGAGACTCTATTTGTCTCCTCTACCATCTTTGATTCCTTCAACACTAAATATTGTATTAGGAGTTTCAGGGAGGAGGACATCAGTCATTACCTAGCGTCAATATTCCAAGGAATTTAATAATTCTTTCAGTTTTCACTCCCATATTACAATATGAAGGCTAAGATGATGAACGGAAAGCAGAAAGTTTCAGGATCTTTTGTTGTTACCATTTTGTTGGCTTATTGGTTTTTCATTTCGTCCCGAGACAGACTTTTTTATATTCCTCTGGACATTTTGCCTGGCTGTATCCCCTAATGCGCCTCAGTTCTTCTAGGAAATGCTGAGTGCATCTGGAGTTACAAGACATGCATTTATTGGGGATTCATTCCAAAAACCTATCTACACAACTAGGAAATGCATTAAGCACGATGGTGCTCATGACAGCTAACATTTACTGAGCATTTACTATGTATCAGGCATGGTTAAAAGCATTTTTCATGTTCACTAACATCATTCACATTTTACAAATGAGGAAACCAAAGCAGAGGCAGCTTAATTCAGCAAGTTACACAGCGAGGCAGTAGCCTAATCAGGATTCCTGATAATATGACTTCATAGCTTTTGTAATTAAAAATATTAACAGCAGAAGACTCACAAAATGATGTTTCTAGTTAATTGGGCCTTCTGGTTAAACTAAAACCCATTTTTTTTTGTGTGGTTAGTTTCAAAAAAAATTCTAAAATACAAATTTTTATTTTTGTTTATATGGTTTCGGGATATAATTTAAATTTTGTTTCAGTGTTATATTACTATGGCTTAGGTTCATTGTTCCACTGAAGAAGTAATATACATTTGCCATGATCCTAGAATATTATGTTGTTTTTTGAATTAAAATCTGACATGAGCATGATTTAATACTTCCTACTAAAAGCTGAATTTGAGGGTGGGGTGAGTTGAGGATTATGGTTAATTGGGGTGCCTGGTTATTTTAAACCCAGTTAATCTAGGTTTTCCTATCCATAACAACCACTACTCTCTGCACCTGACCCCAACCCCCATTTGTGACGTGATTGTTACGATAACCACAACTGTGGGTTTACTAGTGACCTGCAAATCCTTTCAGAGCAGAAGTCACATCTCATTTATCTCTGTAAAACGGTATTTTCCAGAGTAGCTGACTCAGAGTAGGTGCTCTATAAAGTAGCTCAATTTAAAAAATGACAGAGCAAGATTTTTGAATCCAGAGCAAGCTTTTTCTTGAACTGATACTCTAAGGGTTTTTAGGTCCCCAGGCAAGCTCCCCAAACCTTTGTAACACATGTGTGCTAAACTATATTATCCTATATTTCAGTTCTTGAATGGGGTGGGCTGGGAGGAGGAGGACTCAGTGCTGAAAACTGGAGGAAAGTTAGAGAGTTTCCTTTAAGTTTCTTCAAGAAGGGACAATTGAAGGCAAAATTGTGAATAAGATGAAGACTGCATTAGGCTTCTCTCTCCCCTCTTAAAGTAGTCTTTTCTCCTATGCCCTTCTTTTTCCCTCTGGCCTCTTTATCCTTTCTGCTATTTCACACCTGTAACCTGGTTTTAGAGGATTAGATTAACACTTTGAATACAAGATATTTAGTATTAACCATAATTAATATTCAACTGGTGGAATATCAGAACAAGGAATTCATTACTGGGAAAGTCATTCTCCAAGGGCTAGATTCCTTCAGTGTTTTTTGTTTACTACAACTTTTTTCCTTTTCATTTTTTTCCTGCTGATAAATGCATATTTTCTGTACTAATTCCTTTATTGCACTGGTTGTCATGGCTGTGATAGAAGAAAGCGACTTATTTGTAAGTATAGCATCTATCAAAGTCAGAAATGGGCTGTATTCTTCAAAGTGCCAAATTATCAGGAAGTGCATGACCAAATATAATACCTAGAGAAAGCATTATTTGATATAATCACACTTACCAAATAATTTTTATATGAATATCCACATTTATGTGTGCATATTTTACACATGTAGAAACAGAATAAAGTATAAAATTAACAGAAAAAATAATTTTGTAACTGTAATAATGGGGGATTGATGGTTGGAGCTGTTGCCAAAATTTCTAACTAGACTCAGGATTGAATAACTGGCATAAAAATTGACCTAAAATTCTTTATATGGTTTGTGCTTTGACTAAACCATACTAGGTTAACCAAAGTGGAGAATACATTTTAGACATTGCAATCAATATTTTTAAATTGGCTCATTCATTGTCAAGTAGTAAATTTTTGCTATTTTATTCCCAAGAGTATGAATTTCTTATGACCATAAGAGGACCATATCACAATAATATTAACTCATATGAACACTATCAAAGGATCAAGTTTTCGAATGAAGGAATTTGTACCCTACAAATCATGCATTTCTGCTTTAATTTATTTCGTGTAAGATGCAGGACCCTGTTCTTCATATCTGTTGTTAATTTTTTACCTTTCAAGGTGAAGCCTCTTGGCTGAGGACTGCTATGGTCAGAACTTCATAGCACTGAGAATGGCTGTCAGGTGAGTGGGGATGCTAATTACTGCACAGCATGGAGTGTGACAGGGAAGCTGCTGCAGCGACCCCAAATAGTCTAATTGTTCCTTATATAAATCATGAGCTCCTTGAGGGAAAGAACAGTGGTAATTCTCTGTTTCTACACAGGTACTGGCACATGGCCCCATTCAAACACAAGTTTAATAATTTGCTGCTGAATGGAAGGCTGGAGAGGTTACAGTCCTGTGAATGACAATTGAGTCAGCTCTCTCATAGAAACCTTTCCATGTGTGGTACAGGTTTCCATATTTCCCTTCTTCATTAGATGAGTCACTGTTGGGATAGTTGGTTTTCTCCTACCAAGATTCTGTATTTGAAGGTCAGCTAAGCCAGGATTTCAGCATGTGTGTGCTGAGTTCTCTCTGTATTTTCCCTTCTGCACTGAATTGGCAGCATTGGTCTTTTCTGCTTTAGTTTTACACACAAAGGCTTTAGAGTCAGCTGCATTTCTCACTTCAGGACTTTTTCTCCTTATTTTACCTCTTTTGATGAAGATCAGGCCAAATGGGAGGGGTAAGGTAAGTTTACAAAGAAAATCAGTCACCTGAAGAAGGTACAAAATGAAAATGAAAAAGCAACAACTGTCTCCCAGTAATTTATTTTAAGTTAGGTCAGGTCATTTAAAATATCATCTTTTTTTTTTTTTTTGGCTGTGCAGGAGACCGGAGTTTTATTATTACTCAAATCCGTCTTTTATGACAAATAGGGTAGGTATTTTTAAATTTGATCAACAATCTTCTTTTGATGATAAACCTTAGACCAATATACAACCTACGTGGGGTTTTTTTTTGTATAAAAACACATTCCTGGAGGAAAATATAAAATATAATGTATTTCATTTTGGGAGAACATTTTATGTTAATTTTTATAACGTGTTGGAAACCTACTTGTTAAAATTTGAAATAGTATTCATTCTAAAACATTTTGTAGTTCATGTTTGGTGAAAGTAATGTTACTGCATAATTATAAGAAGAAGCAATTCGATTTTGGAAACTACAGGATTAGAAAGAAATTTATTATTTTGGACAAAAAGTATTTACTGAATGTCCATTATGTACCAAACAATGAGTTGGATACAAGCTAATTAAATCTGACTGAGTTGTCCAGTTCATTTCAATAAATTAAAATGACTTTTGTTGCATAGATTTTTCTAACATATATATATTTCTGTTATGCTTGCTTATTTTTCTCCAGAAAACATCTTTAATGCACTCTAAAATGGGACTTCATTATTTATATTTGCGGAAAATTTTATCTGTAAAGCAGTGTTTTACTTCTCTTGTATTTGTGATAACAATAAAAACTTGAAAACTAAGTTTTTTCTAATGGAATAGAATATCTTTGTTTTATTTTCTCTGGTGTTATTCTATGATTTTTCTCGTATTTCTAATTTGCATGAAAGAATGCTAGGTTATTAGTATAAAATTTAATCATTTTCTCTATGTATATATTTATATGTTTATGAAAACTATCAGAAAATTTGAGACAGTTGGAGCTCCAAAATATAAAATAAGTTATTACTCCTTAAGACGGTGCCTAGAATGGAGACAAAAGTTTGTCCTTCCTCCTGCTGCAATAGAATTAGTTATTAGATGGGAAGATGTAAGTGAGCTTAATTTGAAAGGCTTTTTAGATCGGGTGAGAAATTTCCCATCCATGAACTGTTTTCTTTAAGTCTAAAAATACTGATATATAGTGAAGAAGGGCTCTGGGACACTAGTATAGTCTGTTAATTGCCTTTTTTGTTCTTTAGATATTGCTTAGAAATAAAAAAAAAAAAACTATTTTAGGAAGCTGGAGTTAAGATATGAAGACAAAGCTGAGTTGATTTTGTTTTTGTTTCCTGATCATTTTGCAATTTGATCCATTTATGGAAGGCAAAAAATGTGTATGTAGTTCATATGACAGTCTTTGATTTGTTATTTAACTTGAATAGAACCTGAGAGTTTTAGATGGAGAAAACTTTTTAGTAGGCACCCTAGACAGGTCTATGTGGAGTCAGGTTATTGCTGATACTGAACAATATTTGGTAAAAGTTCTGGTAAAGTAATGGTGAAAAAAACAAGACAGGCTTACCACCCTGCTCTCTCCCCTCTCTTCTCTAAATTGCTGTTTCAGAAACTTACATCCCTTCCTACTTTCCAAAATTGAGATTCATAGGCTTATAACGTCTGATCCACAACCTCTTCAAAGGCAGAGATTTTCAGTGACTATTTTCATTAGGTTTGTTAGTGTGTCACTAAATTGATAATGGTTGCAAATATTTTTGCATTGACAGTAATTGCATACGTAAGTTTGTGAAGGGACTGGACTAGCAATTCGACTGGAATTAGGAGGTCCAAACCATAAGTCTCCCAGCAGATGCACCTATTACTTTACATACTGTTTACCCGCTTTTGGTGACATTGAGGCTAACCTTGGAGTCACCTCCCCCGCTGCCACATTCTCCTTTGTCGTACCACCATTTGTTTTTCAATTTGTCCAAGAGGCCTTGTTCATTCAGTTTTAAAACTGCGAGGTTAACAGCATTTCTTGAAACGATAAAACATATTTTGTAAGAAACTGCACAGCTGTTAAGATGTTAGAAGGAATGAGGACTTAAGCTCTTTATAAGCTTCTCCCAGACGCTAAATAAACCTCTCATTTTACCATCCTGCAGCCCCTTCCGCTGGAGTCCAAACCAAAGGCAATTGTAACTAATTTCAAATGCATTAAACATGCAGTATTTGGTGCTGTTCACTTTCACAGTTCGTTTATTGTTAAATAACTGATCTCATCATCAATCAATTACATGGATTTTTTTTTTGGCAAAACAGTAATAAACTGGAATTTACTAGTAATTGAGAAAGAATTGTGTCTTGAATTCCTTTGCGTCTAAGAATGCCAATGATCCAAAAGAGAATGAAATTAAAATTCATTCTCACAAGGAAAAACAAAATGGCATATACAAACCATCAAACCAGCCACTAATTTTTCGTACTGATTCCCTGAAAACAAAGAATAATTATTACTCCCTTTATTTTTTATGTGGGTTTAGTTTGCTCGATTTAGTTGTTCTCAGAATCTAGGATTTCCTGATCATTTGCTTCGTGGACTAGAAGCTATATGGTAGTCAAGAGACAGCAGCAGCTCTAGGGAAAAATTCTTATATCTAAATTTTGTGTTGATTCTTAAAGGCATTGAATGCTATTTAGAAATTAGGATTATATATCCAATTTGACTGTTTAAGTAATTAAACCCCAGGATGTCACGCTGCATGTGATACTGACTTTGCAAACAAACCCACTAGATTAGATTTCCTCCATGTTTTTCTCTAAAGGGAACTAGGGGAGCTTATTTTGACTATTCTTTAAGAGGATTAAAAAATAGTTTCATGGGCCGGGTGCCATGGCTCATGCCTGTAATCCCAGCACTTTGGGAGGCCGAGGTGGGTGGATCACCTGACGTCAGGAGTTCAAGACCAGCCTGGCCAACACGGCGAAACCCTGTCTCTACAAAAAATGCAAAAATTAGCTGGGTGTGGTTGTGGGCACCTATAATCCCAGCTACGCAAGAGGCTGAGGCAGGAGAATCGCTTGAACCTGGGAGGCAGAGGTTGCACTGAGCCGAGATTGTGCCATTGCACTCCAGCCTGGGCGACAAGAGCAAAACTTCGTCTCAAAAAAAAAAAAAAAACCAAAAAAAACATGTCATGGGCTTTTGCCTCCCATACATTTGGTTTCTTTCCTGCTTTCAAGTTAGCGTTTTTAAATGACCCAATAGGTATTTCAAGAGATTTTTCCATCATTTAATACAATTTCTGTTAAATTTAAGGAGTGGCTCATATGCTGAGGGAATTTGGGTAACGTTTGTGATATGCTATTTTATAAACACTGAGTTTGGTGATTACTTAATGGCAAATGAATTATAGGTAAAATAAAGCAACCATATTATCAAATAGCAGTTGAATAATTGATTTGCAAGCAAAATGACATTTAGCCTACTAATAAAAAGTGTTGCATATTTTACCACTAATTAGCTTACTAAAGTGTTTATTGTCTTAAAATTTGTTCATAATATTTCAGGTCAACAACGTGCTTTTCCATTTTGTGATGATCTGATTCACCTGGAGAGTAAACAGTTCTCATAAGTAAACCACACATTTAAGAGTTTTTAGTGTTAACTCTTCTTAAGAATTAGACTGCCCATTTACTGAATGCTAATTAAATAATTAGCTATTCCTACATTTCCAAGTAAGTGCCACATTAGTGGCATAAAATAATGCATGTACTTCCTAATGTGACAATATCAAGTTGTTTAATAACCAAAGGACCAGATTGAAATGTAGGAATGAAGATAGAGACATCTATTTTTTAAAAAATTCTGCTGGGAAAAAAGGAATTATTTTAATTTATTTTGTGTCTACGAGGAACTAAATTTGTCTTTCAATAAATTAAGGATAACTACTAAAATTCTCTATTTTGGAGAAAATTATTTTTATAATCCATTTAATTTTAGCCTTAAATATTCATATTAAGATTTTTTAAAATGAAGTAATATTCCAATTATTTTCTGTGTTGGTTTAGACCATTCCTCTGATAAAACTAAAATTATTTCATGAGAGGGTTATTTAACAGGGTTATTAGCCATATCCAAAGACAGTTTCACAGCACAATAGAAAACTAAAAAGCAAAATAAAGGAATGGATAAGGAAAAAAAGCTTTACGTTGAGAAAATTGTTTGGAATCAAGCTTTCTACAAAATTATTCTAAAACATTGTCTTTCTAATACCATCTAATAGGCCATGTAAAAACAGTTTAGTTTCACACTGCTATCCATATATGTGTGTAATTTTATACCCTGGACCAATAGATAAGTTACTACCCAGTTCACAATTAATCTACATGTTTTCCTTCCAGAAACATGTGGTCCCTCAATAGAGTCCACTTAATACCATCATATATGAAATTTACCTTTCTTTAATGATGCATAGTGGAAGGCATTTTGTAATCAATATCTGAAGATAGTATTTCAAGATTTCTGTGCATGTTAAAAGTGTCTGTGGTTTTCTACAATTGTCTAACTAAAGATGTAATTCCCTCATATAATAAGTTTAGGTCTAAAGGCCTCCTTAGAATGCTATTTAAACTTTAACATAAACCACATATATAATGACCATTTGGACATCTGTTCTATTTTATAGAATGAATCACTTCTACATGTTATTAATAATAAAAATCATCAATGACATATATATGTATATAATTTCTTCACTCATTTTACTGGACTAGGTTGAAAAGTACTTTTTGTCAAGCTAAGAAGAAAGTGAAATCCTGAAGAAGTAATAATAAACAAGGCTAAGGAAGCCATAAGAAGTTAGATAAATGAGGGATGTAGAAAGCAGATACTCACTGCAGCACATTTTATTATTGTTTTGAAATCCCCTTCAAATATTTCAGACACAGACTTCAAAATCGATGTCAGAAACTCATATTGACTGTAAGGGGTATTCTTGCCCTGATTAAGTATATCAGTGTCACTGTAATAGTGACCTGCCAAGCAGATAAGTGTAGAAGAAAAATATTTTTAGCTATTTCTTACATTAATTATTCCTTTTATTGTGTTAAATGTAGCATTTGCAAAGTCAGTTGAAATGAATTGCTTTCCATTTAAAAATAGAAGAGGAGGAAAAAGCAACAAGGGACCACATTTTTTCTAGATGTTTAAACCATATCGGAGAACCAGATGTGTTGACAATGACGTTGCATAGACTGAAATAGGTTCAAGGTAATGTGTTTGCCTTTGCCTTGTATGCCTTAGCAAAAATCTAGGTGAGAAAATCCCTTCCCCAAATAGCTTTTCTCATAGTAATGAGATGACAGGGAATTTGATTTCAGGCCTGGAATGAAAATGCGCACTCGATCAACTTCCAGGACCTCTGAAAAACTTCCAAAAGTTTTTATTCCTGGAATTTCCCTCAAATGAGTTAGATTATGAAAAACCATACTTTACTGACCTAGCATTTAAGACTTACTTTTGTTAATGAGAATTTTGTTGAAATGTCATATAAAACCAAAGCTTTAGTATGAGAACTAACATATGTAAATTTTTTCAATTTATTATTAATAATTTTGGGCACATTAATCTAGTGCAAAGTAAGATTTCCTTGTGAAAAGCATGCTTAATCCAGGCTAAGACATTTATTGCTTATTCTTTACCCCTCCACAAATAACTTATCATTAAATTATATAGATCTGGATATGCTTTTATGCTTACTTTTATGCCTTACTCATATTTACTTCTAGATCATATTTCTTCTAGTATGATTTCTCTGTTGGTGAGGTATTAAAGTGTATATCTGATAAAATGTCAACCTAAGTAAACAGGGCAAATTTAAAAAGTTTTAGTAAAGTTTAGTTTTATTTTTCTGATTTCCTGGATTTGTGAATATTGTTGTAAAGGACTGATGATACAACTTTTTAGATTTAGTCATTGTCTGCCCACAAGATATTCAGGACACATGCAGTTTGTAGAACAAATAATTTGCAGTATTATCTTTGGTCTGGCTTAAACACATTCAATTTCATCTCACTTAATAGGATGAACACTTTATTGTTGGCTATGATGGCAATAGTATACGGAATTAATGCAGTTTATCTGTCTTAACTACTGTGTAATTGTGTTAGTGGATTATTATCCTTATAAGAAAGTATCCATTAGTTATACTAATTGAGTATCCCTAATCCAAAAATCTGAAATCCTAAATGCTCCAACGTGCATTTCCTTTGAGCATCATGTTGGCACTTAAAACAATTTTTTTTGGAAATGTTTTAGATTGCAGGTTTTCAGATTACGGATGCTGAACTGGTGGTAAGTGTAACGCAAATATTCAAAAAATCCAAAAAAATCTGAAATCCAAAACACTTCTGGTCCCAAGAAGGCCTGTGACCTCTTCACTGGAATGCTCTCTTCATACTATATTATATAAAATTTAAATATCAAGTGTTAAAATTTCAGAATATTTACCTGAATGAGGCTGAGAGGTTTTTTTCATAGTCCTCAATAAATCTTAACATAGTTTAAAAACACTTAAAAATTGTGTGACAAAAAGAAATTGTGTAAAAATAAGAACATTCCTTTAAAGTCAGCAAAAAACATGGATAGATAACTTATGCACCAAGAAATATAAATCATATAAAATAATTCAGCCTTATTTGAAGTTAAACTAAAATCATATAAAAATAATTCTGCCTTATTTGGAGTAAAACTAATGTGCATTAAAGCAATGCAAATTCATTTCTTACCATTCATACTAGGAAAGATAAAAGTAAAGATATGCTTTGTATAGTCGAGGATTTAACAAGAGGAGCAGGCATTCTCATTCACTGATGACAGAATTGAAAACTGGAGATAGGATGGGCGGGGCCAAGATGGCTGACTAGAAGCTGTGGTGTTCGGAGGCTTCCATCGGAAAAAAACATAATAAGCCTGTGAATCCCTCACAGGCAACCAAGGTATCCAGGCTTTCTCTCATCAAAATTGTCTCGAAGGCTGGCGTGACTGACTGAGAGAAGGAAGAGCAGTGTCGTGTGGTGGCCCACACCGGGAAGGGGAACCTCCTCTCCACAGCCAAGCGAGGCGGTGAGTGAGTACGCTACCCGTCCGGGGAAACTGTGCTTTTTCCCATGGAACTGTGCAACCCACAGATGGGAAGATCCCACTCGCGAACCCACGCCACCGGGGCCTAGCGTCCCAACCTTGGAACATGCAGATTCTTACAGCCTCTCAGCTGGAATCTGCTTGAACCTACCGAACTCTCGGGGGGGAGGGGCAACCAGCACCAGCTGCTGCCGCCTGCTGGCTAAGCCATTTCAGCTCCTTGGGGGAGGGTCTGCAGCCAGCACTGGGACTCACAATTGCCTAACATGCTAAACTACCTGGGTGGGGGAAGGGCAGCACCCATTTCTATAGCTCCAGGCTGTGCTTTTCCCCTGCTGGAGCCAGGGAGGCTGGACAGCTTGCTCCCAAGGCTTGTCCCCACAGCCCAACACACCGGCTGTGGCAGTCAGCAGCCAGAGTGCCTCTTCAGGCCTAATCGCGACCCATTCTTCCTCAGTGGGCGGGGCTTCCCCGCAGGATCTCCAGTAACTCCAGCCAGAGGCTCAGGGACAGAATTAGCATCTCCCTGGGCCTGAGCTCCTAGAGGCAGGGGTGGCTGTAGTCTCTGCGGACCAGCAGACTTAGCCTCTCCTCCTGGTAGTTCTGAGGAATCGGGCAGCTCAGATGGGTGGGTTTCCCCCAGCAAAACACACCCTCTCCACCAAGGGACAAAGTGCTTCATTGAATAGGTCCTGCTCCCTGTGCCACCCAACTGAATGAGACCCTCCAACAGGGGTTGTCAGACACCCTATCGCCAGAGCGATCCTACTGGCATCAGGTTGGTGCCCCTCAAGGTCAGAGGTCCTAGAAGAAGGAGCAGGCACCCATCTTGGCTGCTTTCCAGCCTCCTTGAGTGACATCTCCCTGCATGAGAGCAAATCAGATGAACAGGGCCTAAAGTAAATCTCCAGCAAACTGCAGCAGCCCTACAGAAGAGGGCCCTGATTATTGAAAGAAAAACAAACAGAAAGCAACAACAGCATCAACAACAACAACAACAACAAAAAGTCCCCCACAAACACCCCATCCAATGGTCAGCAGCCTCAAAGAACGAAACTAGACAAACTCATGAAGATAAGAAAGAATCAGTGAAAAAATGCTGAAAACCCAAAAGGCCAGAGTGCCTATTCTCCTCCAAATGATCACAACGTCTCTCCATAAAGGGTGCAGAACTGGATGGAAGATCAGATAGAGAACTGACAGAAGGAGGCTTCAGAAGATAGGTAATAAAAACTACGATGAGCTAAAAATGCATGTTTTAACCCAATGCAAAGAAGCTAAGAACCTTGATAAAGGTTAGAGGAATTGCTAACTACAATAACCAGTTTAGAGAGGAATATAAAAGACCTGATAGAACTGAAAAACACAGCATGAGAACTTTGTGAAGCATACACAAGTATCAACAGCTGAATTGACCAAGTGGAAGAAAGGATATCAGAGTTTGAAGACTACCTTACTGAAATAAGACATAAAAACAAGAATAGAGGAAAAAGAATGAACAAAGTCTCCAAGACTTCATAAAAAGACAGAACCTACGACTGATTTGAGTACCAGAAGGAGATAGGGAGAATGGAAACAAGGTGGAATACATATTTCAGGATATTATCCAGGAGTACTTCCCCAACCTAGCAAGACAAGCCAACATTCAAATTCAGGAAATACAGAGAACACTATTAAGATATCCCATGAGAAGATCAACCCCAAGACACATAATCGTCAGATTCTCCAAGATCAAAATGAAGGGAAAACTGTTAAGGGCAGACAGAGAGACAGGCCAGGTCGCCTACAAAGGGAAATGCATCAGACTAATAGCAGACCTCTCAGCAAAAACTCTACAAGCTAGGATAGATTGGGGGTCAATATTTAACATTTTTTTTTTTTTTTTAATTATACTGTAGGTTTTAGGGTACATGTGCACAATGTGCAGGTTTGTTACATATGTATCCATGTGCCATGTTGATTTCCTGCACCCATTAGCTCGTCATTTAGCATTAGGTATATCTCCTAATGCTGTCCCCGCCCCCCCCCACCCCCCACCCCACAACAGTACCCGGAATGTGATGTTCCCCTTAACATTCTTAAAGGAAAGAATTTTCAACCCAGAATTTCATATCCAGCCAAACCAAGTTTCATAAGCAAAGGAAAAATATAATCCTTTCCAGACAAGCAAATGCTGAGGGATTTTGTTACTACCAGAGCTGCGCTGCAAGAGCGCCTGAAAGAAACACTAAATATGAAAGGGAAAAACCAGTACCAGCCATGCAAAACCATACCGAATTCTACCAGAGGTACAAAGAGGAGCTGGTACCATTCCTTCTGAAACAATTACAATCAATAGAAAAAGAGGGAATCCTCCCTAACTCACTTTATGAGTCCAGCATCATCCTGATACCAAGCCTGGCAGAGACACAACAAAAAAAGAGAATTTTAGACCAACATCCATGATGAACATCAATGCAAAAATCCTTAATAAAATACTGGCAGACCAAATCCAACAGCACATCAAAAAGCTTATCCACCATGATCCAGTTGGCTTCATCCCTGTGATGCAAGGCTGGTTCAATATATGCAAACCAATAAATGTAATCCAGCATATAAACAGAACCAAAGAGAAAAACCACATGATTATCTCAACAGATGTAGAAAAGGTCTTTGACCAAAATTCAACAGACCTTCATGCTAAAAACTCTCAATAAACTAGATATTGATGGGACGTATCTCAAAATAATAAAAGCTATTTATGACAAACTCACAGCCAATATCATACTGAATGGGCAAAAACTGGAAGCATTCACTTTGAAAACTGGCACAAGACAGGGATGCCCTCTCTCATCACTCCTATTCAACATAGTGTTGGAAGTTCTGGCCAGGGCAATCAGGCAGGAGAAGGAAATAAAGGGTAATCAGGAAAAAAGGAAGTCAAATTGTCCCTGTTTGCAGATGACATGATTGTATATGTAGAAAACCCCATCATCTCAGCCCCAAATCTCCTTAAGCTGATAAGCAACTTCAGCAAAGTCTCAGGATACAAAATCAATGTCCAAAAATCACAAGCATTCCTATACACCAATCACAGACAAACAGAGAGCCAAATCATGAGTGAACTCCCATTCACAATTGCTTCAAAGAGAATAAAATACCTAGGAATCCAACTTACAAGGGATGTGAAGGACTTCTTCAAGGAGAACTACAAACCACTGCTCAACGAAATAAAAGAGGACACAAACAAATGGAAGAACATTCCATGCTCATGGATAGGAAGAATTAACATCATGAAAATGGCCATACTGCCCAAGGTAATTTATAGATTGAATGCCATCCCCATCAAGCTACCAATGACTTTCTTCAAAGAATTGGAAAAAACTACTTTAAAGTTCATTTGGAACCAAAAAAGAGCCCACACTGCCAAGACAATCCTAAGCCAAAAGAACAAAGCTGGAGGCATCACACTACCTGATTTCAAACTATACTACAAAGCTACAGTAACCAAAACAGCATGGTACTGGTACCAAAACAGAGATATAGACCAATGGAACAGAACAGAGTCCTCAGAATTAATACCACATATCTACAACCATCTGATCTTTGACAAACTTGACAAAAGCAAGAAATTGGGAAAGCATTCCCTATTTAATAAATGGAGCTGGGAAAACTGGCTAGCCATATATAGAAAGCTGAAACTGGATCCCTTCCTTACACCTTATACAAAAATTAATTCAAGATGGATTAAAGACTTAAATGTTAGACTTAAAACCATGAAAACCCTAGAAGATAACATAGGGAATACCATTCAGGACGTAGGCATGGGCAAGACTTCATGACTAAAACACCAAAAGCAATGGCAACAAAAGCAAAAACTGGCAAATGGGATCTAATTAAACTAAAGAGCTTCTGCACAGCAAAAGAAACTGCCATCAGAGTGAACAGGCAAACTACAGAATGGGAGAAAATTTTTACAATCTACCCATCTGACAAAGGGTTAATATCCAGAATCTGCAAAGAACTTAAACAAATTTACAAGAAAAAAAATCAAACAACCCTATCAAAAAGTGGGTGAAGGATATGAACAGACACTTCTCAAAAGAAGACATTTATGTAGCCAAAAGACTCATGAAAAAATGCTCATCATCACTGGCCATCAGAGAAATGCAAATCAAAATCACAATGAGATACCATCTCACACCAGTTAGAATGCGATCATTAAAAAGTCAGGAAACAACAGGTGCTGGAGAGGATGTGGAGAAATAGGAACACTTTTACAATGTTGGTGGGACTATAAACTAGTTCAACCATTGTGGAAGACAGTGTGGCGATTCTTCAAGGATCTAGAACTAGAATACCATTTGGCCCAGCCATCCCATTACTGGGTATATACCCAAAGGATTATAAATCATGCTGCTATAAAGACACATGCACACATATGTTTATTGTGGTGCTATTCACAATAGCAAAGACTTGGAACCAACCCAAATGTCCATCAATGATAGACTGGATTAAGAAAATGTGGCACATATACACCATGGAATACTATGCAGCCATAAAAAGGATGAGTTCATGTCCTTTTTAGGGGCATGGATGAAGCTGGAATCCATCATTCTCAGCAAACTATTGCAAGGACAGAAAACCAAACACCACATGTTTTCACTCATAGGTGGGAATTGAACAATGAGAACACTTGGACACAGTGTAGGGAACATCACAAACTGGGGCCTGTTGTGGGGTGGGGGGAGCGGGGAGGGATAGCATTAGGAGATATAACTAATGTAAATGACGAGTTGATGGGTGCAGCACACCAACATGGCACATGTATACATATGTAACAAACCTGCACATTGTGCACATGTACCTTAGAACTTAAAGTATATATATATAAAAAGAGCTTCTGCATAGCAAAAGAAACTATTATCAGAGTGAACAGGCAACCTACAGAATGGAAGATAATTTTTACAATCTACGCGTCTGACAAATGTCTAATATCCACAATTTACAAGAAACTTAAACAAATTTACAAGAGAAAAACAAACAGTCCCATCAAAAATTGGGCAAAGCACATGAACAGACGCATCTCAAAAGAAGACATTTACACGGCCAATAAACATATGAAAAAAAACTCAACATCACTGATCATTAGAGAAATGCAAATCAAAACCACAATGAGGTACCACCATCTCATGCCAGTCAGAATGGTGATTTTTAAAAAGTCAGGAAACAATAGATGCTGGCAAGGCTGTGGAGAAATAGGAATGCTTTTACACTGTTGGTGGGAATTTAAATTAGTTTAACCATTGTGGAAGACAATATGGTGATTCTTCAAGGATCTCGAACCAGAAATACTATGACCCAGCAATCCCATTACTGGGTATATACCCAAACGAATGTAAATCATTTTACTATAAAGACACATGCACACATGTTTATTGCAGCACTATGTACGATAGCAAAGACATGGAACCGACCCAAATGCCCATCAATGATAGACTGGATAAAGAAAATATGGTACATATATACCACAGAGTACTATGCAGCCATAAAAAGGAATGAGATTATGTCCTTTGCAGGTACATGGATGAAGCTGGAAGCCATCATCCTCAGCAAACTAACACAGGAACAGAAAACAAAACACCGCATGTTCTCACTCATATAAGTGGGAGTTGAACATTGAGGACACATGGACACAGAGAAGGGAACAACACACACCAGTGCCTGTTGGGGGGTTGGGGATGAGGGGAGGGAACTTAGAGGACAGGTCAATAGGTGCAGCAAACCATCATGGCACTTGTATACCTATGTAACAAACCTGCACGTTCTGCACATGTATCCCATTTTTTAAAGATGAAATTTGAAAAAAAGTAATTAAAAACCAAAAAGAAAATAATTTGGCTTTATACAACAAAAGTTTTAAAACAATTCTCACCCTTAATTAAATAATTCCCCTTAGAGCAATCAATCCTAAGAAATTAAAGGTGCTGCCAAAATGACTTATGATAAATCTCATTTTATATATATGTAACATTATATAACATTATATATATAGCATTATATATATATAAACATTGAAAGCAATATACCTATCCAAAAAAGGGAAGATTAAGGAGATTTTGGTATACACCAGTGGTCTCAAGTTTGACTTGAGTATAATAACTGCCTATTGCAAATACTCATGCTCAGACCTAACCCCACTGTATCAGGTTTTTCTAAATTGGGGTACCATATGTTACAAAGCTTCTAGGGTTATAGTGTTGATAAGTACAATGATCCATATGATTGATGTTTGATAACCATTAAAAAATTTCAATGGCAAGAGGAAGTGCTTATAGTATAATGTTAAGCGGAAAAAGAAACAAGTGTGTGTTCATTTTGATCTTAGTCTGAGAATAAACTATACATTTATATATAAGTATATGTATATATAATGTTGATTGTTGAAAAGAATATGAAAGAAAATACAACAAATCACAATCTCTGGGTGTAAGATGATGATGAACTTAAATTGCATTTGTTCTTTATGCTTCCCCACACACCCAAAATTTTCTGAGCAGTGGAAAGTGATACTGTAATAATTAGTAAAAAACAAAGCTTTCAGTTATTTTGTAATATAATACCTTATGGAATTGTTTTATTCAAGCCAAAAAATATACTCTATTTTGGATTAAATAAAATTTGAGATATAAATTAGGGGTTATTCTTAAAGTTCTTAGAAAAACATTTATTGTTCCTGATTATGTGGTTTGCTTTGGTTCAGTTGGTTTTGTCCCTCTAGTCACAAGCTGGAGGACATGTGATGTATTTGGCTTCTATGAGGGCTCTACTTTATTTGATGGGAACAGGTCAGGCAGAGAAGTATGAGCAATGCATCAATTAGCAGACATACCCCATCAGACAGGAGCTACAGGAGGTTAATAGAACTCTTAGTGGCCTAGAAAGAAGACTTGTTGTTTCACACATATTTATATAGACAAGGTGAGTCTTTTCCCTTAGGCTGAATTAAATGAATGTGACTGAATAGGCTTATGTCCTGCTTAGTGGGCTATTTACAAAAAAAGAGAGTTTATATCTCTGTTTTCAGAAAAACAGATTTATGGCTAGCAACTATGTTCTTTCCCTAACAAGTATTAGAGACCCTAAGAAAAAGTCTTTTTTTGGATTTGTTTGTAGGAGTTAAAAAATACAATTTATTTTTATATTCTATCATGCTACATATTTATTTTATACCTTTCTTGAAATCAAACTAAAATTCCAGATTGGAAAACTCATTTGATTTAAGCTTTGTTAGCAGCAAATGTGTGTGTGTATGTGTGTGTATGTATGTATGTATATATATGTGTGTGTGTGTATGTGTATACATATATATGTGCTACAGTTTTCCCAGAACCATGCTAATAAGAAAATAGTAATGTCATGAAATATGAATAACCAACTTTACACAGACGATTCATTCTGTTATTAAATATAGCCACATTGTCAGTATTTTCACAAAAATTCTATGCATATTCCATATAACAAGATGAAATAGGTAGAGAGAAGCAAATATCACATAGGATTTACTTTTGTAGTTTAATTAATGACATCTTCCAGATAAAGGTGAATGGAGCAAGTTAGCAAAAAAGCTGAGAATTTACAACAACCCCAGAATTCTGTGTAAAGTCAATTAATGACCTACTGAGGAAAAATGACTATTTTATTAATCAAGAAAACACAAAAAGTAAATAAGAATCAATAGGCTGTCAAATGATGAAGAGTTAAGAACTAAATATGTCTAATTTTAAGGAAAGGCTTTTGAATTCCCAATTCTACCCTTTATCAACTATTTAGCCTCGAAGAGTAGCCAGTTTTCAGCATTATCAATGCTCCACTAAGTTTTCAATTTAACTTGTAGCTGTGTTATTACTTTTCTTCCCAAATTATTCCTTCCAGTAGACAAGCACAAGGCTCTTTTTGCTTCATTGGATTTGTGCACTCATTTCCAAAGGCAGAATTTGGGCTAGATTGCTCTACATATATATGCAAAAAGTTTTTAGAAAAGATATTGAGTTTTTACTCCAGTTTGCCTATGCAATGACAAGTAAGATTTGCATTAAATGGTACTATTGATCAGGAATTTAATATTAAAATAAGGAGAGAAAAATTTTTGTAAGTGGAAAGACAATTCAGACCCAGCATGATTTGCAATGAGCACTTGAAAACTACTTTGATAAGGAAAGATTTAATGTCTTTGGTTTGGGTTTTGGATGACATTAAGTTAGTGTGGAAACCTTTGTATTTCATATTCCAAGTTGAGTCAAGGAGAGCTGAACAAGTTAAACAGATACTTGTCTGGATTCCAGCAATTGTCTCTAAATTGCATGTTCATTGGATTTGCGTGATTAATTTCTAGTTGAGACATGGGTCTGAGGAATGTTATTCCTTGAAGGAGCTTTGTGATTTTTGTTAGGATGTCTCCCAGTAACTTAGCCAGAGCATTAGCTAGGGATTGTGATCAATGAAAATTTTAATTATATTTTTAGTGTTCAGTATTTTTTAGGTAATATTTACAAATATTTCATGAAGCTTAGCTTCATAATTTTGTCAATTTTAGGTCACAGAGTAGAATTTTCTTACCTACTTTGGGTCATGGTTCTCTTTTAGAATTCAGTGAAAGTACAAATACTTTCTCAGGCAGAAATGCACAAACTTACAAAACCCCAGACTTATACATAATTTCAGGGGTTCACAGACCTTGGAAGGGCAACTTGAACACAGATTAAAGAGATATCTGTTCTAAATTCGAATAACATCTATTTTAAAAATAGTGATGACCTCTAAGTCTGTGTATTAAAGGTAAGAGAAATAAAAACATTTCTATGACACCTAGTGGCTCAGAATTTTAATAGAGCAGAGGTTTTTTTTTTTTTTTTTTTGAGACGGAGTCTCGCTCTGTCACCCAGGCTGGGGTGCAGTGGCGCAATCTCGGCTCACTGCAAGCTCCGCCTCCCAGGTTCACGCCATTCTCCTGCCTCAGCCTCTCCGAGCAGCTGGGACCACAGGCGCCCGCCACCACGCCCGGCTAATTTTTTTGTATTTTTAGTAGAGACGGGGTTTCACTGTGGTCTCGATCTCCTGACCCCGTGATCCGCCCGCCTCGGCCTCCCAAAGTGCTGGGATCACAAGCGTGAGCCACCGCGCCCGGCCCCTAGAGCAGAGGTTTTAAGACTGATTTATTGAGAAGGGATTTCCAAAGTACTAGCCTCAATCTATGATCATTGTACAGTTACATCATATGCAGAACATTTTAATTTTTTATTATTTTTATTTTTTGAGACAGGATTTCACTCTGTTGCCCAGGCTGGAGTGAAGTGGCATGATCATGGCTCACTGCAGCCCTGACCTCCCGAGGCTCTGGTGATCCTCCCACCTCAGCCTCCTGAGTAGCTAAGATTGACTGCAAGTGCACACCACCATACCCAGCTAATTTTTGTATGTTTTGTAGAAATGTGGTTTTGCCATGTTGCCCATGCTGGTCTCGAACTCCTGGGCTGAAGCGATCCACCTGCCTGGGATTACAAGTGTGAGCCACCACACCCACTCCCATTTTTAAATACTGAACGTGAAACCAATAAAAATTTAAAAAAAACTGTGAAAAGATGCTTTTCATTATAGAATATTGAGAAAAATGTCAACTATTCATATTTCATACCACACATTTTATTTATTTGTGGTGGCCTTGGGGTGCTGTTTGAGACTATACTCAGTAAAGTCCCTGCCTCAGGCCACTCCCTTGTTGTTATCACTGTGCTCAAATTATACATATGAAAGCTTTGTTTCAAATGAGACCATGGCTAGCTAGTGAAGTGCTTCAAGTTATCTCTGAATAGCATTCATTTTTCAAGTTGTGGTTATTATTATTCGAAGGTAAATTTGCTTTAAAGTAAGTAAAATACAATTTTAAAATATAAGAACTGGTCTGGGTTACATAAACAGCATGTGAGCTGTTCAACAGTACTGTGTCTTTCATGCAGATGACCTGCCTGGACCATGATTTGCTGTGTGGACTCCCGCACTGTCTCTGACTCCTGATTTCTTCATCTCCTTATGTGATTTCCAGAATTCCATTCCATGGTCCACGGATCATCTTTACTTTTCCCATCCTTTGCTGACTCTTAAAAACTTTCATCAATTGCTTTAAAGACTTAGAATCCCAGAATTTTTGAATCAAAATGTAGATTAGAGGTTATGCCCAACCTTCTTATTAGGCCCCAGGATGCAGTCCCTGGGGCCTAATGAAAGTTAGGTGACTTGTCCATCAAAGCCCAGCTGGGGTGCAGGTCTTCTGCCTTCTGGTCCAGTGCTCTTCCTACAGTACCAGGATACCTTTTGTTTCCTATCATGACTCTTCCCTGTGTAGCTAAACTATATTCATCCTTCTATGGCTCTCTGTGGGAAATTTTCTTTTTCCTGGGACGTTTGTCAGGCTTGGTAGGGTCTATGCCTGATCAAGTTTTGGAAGCCATTGTAAGATGGCAATTTCAGCCCTCTCAGGCTAAATACTCCTTGAGCTGAGAAAAAACTTGAAAGGCAAGTGGTCTTGTCAACTGAACAGATACAGCCTAAATACCCAAGAAGGAAGGGTAGTAGATAATTTTCTTTGAAAAGCATTACCAATAATCTATATGAAATGACTTCATTTAACTAGATGGTAAGATTTTCTTCCAAAGTTAAAATGTCTTTTTTTCATACATACAAAGTTCTTATTGATTTAAGTTCTAATCTTTTGAGACATGTAATCTTGGGTCCCAAGAACAGTACCATATAGAAGCTTCAGTATAATGGATTAGGAGATTTTACACAGAAGTAATAGGACTGTAAAAATGAATACCAAAATAACAAGGCCCAACCACAAAAACTCAGTCTCATCTTTGAATTTTCATTTCCCTTCCTTTCCTCTAGCCAATTATCCCTTAAGAACTGTTTTTATGACAAGTGACTCTCATATTTATATTTTCATTTCTATGAAACTGACATCACTTTAGTTGAAGCCTTTATCACCCAAGACCAGATCCACTGGCTTTCTCAATCCATTCTCTGCTACCCAGCTACCCAGAGTCAGAATAACTTTGCTTCACTGCTTGTTTAGAATGCCTTGTCAAAAATCTTCATGAATTCATCATTGCCTCCAAGATATTATTCTAACTTTTCTGACATTCAAGGTTTCTCAACAATTCAGCTTACATATACTTTTAAAGTATAACTGTATTATATTTTATTTAGTCACTGTGTGAAGTTCTTATTATTCTCATTGAATCCTCAAAACAATCCCATATGGTAGGATTACATCTCCATTTTACAGATGATGATAGTGAGGCCTAAAATTTATTGGCTAGTAAATGGCAAAAGTGAAATAGGAAGCTGGGTTTGTCTAACACGAAAGTGTAGTCTCTTAATCAAACTAATCCTCCAAGTCGATTCTCTCTGCCTTCAGCCAGGTTAATTTCCTTATAGTCCTAACTATATTTTATTCAGAATTGACTCCAAACTCATATTAGAACATTCACCAGGAATTCCTTTTTCCCCTTCTCTTAGTCTTTCTGAATTTTTTAACATTTTCCAGTAATCACTCACTGACTTATTTATTCATTTGCTAATATTTATAAACTAATACATCTGAATCTTCTTTATGAGGTATTTCCCAGATACTGTAGATGCTGTTTATCTCTTTCTTCTTTAAATGGTAAGATCTAGTATCTGAGTACTCGCATTTCCCTTGAGTCATACATTACAACATGATCCATGCAAATCTTTTCTTTCTCTTGGAGGGTGACAACTGTATATTAGGGTACTTCATACTATTTTCAGTCCTAATGCAGGGCAATAATTATAGTTGTTTTGCAATAACTACATAAGAAGTGATATAACAGTGAATGAACCTCGTGCTATTTTGCAAGCAACCCATTAAAATAAAAGAATAGTGTTCTGGCCAATGAAAGGGAATCCTTCAACTATGGCAACTAATGAATTTTGGGAAGTCCTGGTATGAAGTGTGTTTTAAAACAAAACACTTCAAAACTGTCTATTAAATGTTGGCAAGTGGACATAAAAATATTATTGACACTAGCTATCTTTATGAATAATGGCTGGCAATTTGGTCAACTGTATAAACAAAATAATCTTAGAAGATATTTCAGTGAGATTATAGATAGCTAAAATAAACTGGTTGCCATTCACTTTATGCAGCCAGACAAGGAAAGAACACTAAATGATAAAATCAAATGCAACTTTGTTGTTAATATCAAGGGAAATGTGATACTCCTAACTAAACTTCAAGATAAAAATCCTCCATAATGGATTTTTATAAATCAATTCTATTCAAGTTTAGCCAAGAAACACATCACCTTTAGAAAACTATTCTGTTGGCCGGGCGTGGTGGCTCATGCCTGGAATCTCAGCACTTCAGGAGGCCGAGGCAGGTGGATCATGAGGTCAAGAGATCGAGACCATCCTGGCCAGTACTCTACCAAAAATACAAAAATTTAGCTCAGCGTGGTGGCAGACAGCTGTAGTCCCAGCTACTCAGGGGGCTGAGGCAGGAGAGTCGCTTGGACCCAGGAGGCAGAGGTTGCAGTGAGCCAAGATCACGTCACTGCAGTCACTGCACTCCTACCTGGCAACAAAGCAAGACTCCATCTCAAAAAAAAAAAAAGAAAGAAAAATTATTCTGTTACTAAATTTACTTCTTAGAATAATATAATTTATCTTTATTTTAAAAATTAAAAATTACATTTATTACCAACAGATATTAAGTGTCAACTGTGGTTTAAGATTTATTTCACTGCATATTTTAATGTGTATTTAACTCACTAAATGTATCTAAACTTCACATAAAAAGACTATAAATTTTCCATTAAATTCTTGAGAGTAAAAATTTAAAAATAAAAAGTTCCAACTTTCTTCTTTCATTTAAGATTTCAGGTTCCTTAGCAGGAGGCCAGTATTTGGATGTTGCTCTTATCACTTAAAATGTGTTTTAATTGATCTTGCTTAACCTACCAGAGCTTTTGGCCTGGATTTTGTTTAGGCTGACGAGCAACACAAATTAGAGAAGAAACTTGAGTAAAAGCAGTGCTGCTTATAGAAACAGGGATTACAAACTAAGAGTACTTCTTATAGAAACAGAGATTACAAGCTAATGAAAGGAAGCTGAGCTTTTTATTCAAAGTTCAGATACATGGGGGCTCACATCTATGAGAATATGTAGCTTTTCTGTTACTCTCTGAAAATAGTTGAAGCCTAAGAATTCTAAATCCATGAATCTTTAAATATTTTAAGTTTATGAGATTCTAAGTGAAGATACAAAGTTGCTTATTTTGAAAGCAACAGGGCTTATAGTCATATTTCAAAATAGAAATATATTCTAACACCCACTGTTTAAACAACTCAAATTTTAAATAGTGACAAAAAATTTAAATTCTTAAAATAGTCTCACCTACATTTGCTTCTATTGGTGTTAATACTAGAACATATTACACATATTACATAGTCGTTCAGTTATTTGCTACTTGTCAGAAGTTGGGTATCTTAAGCTATTAGTTTGGACACTTTCATGGACTATTTTAAATATACTTAATAAATTGAATGCAAGTACTATAAGTCAATGCTTTTCACTTTACTAAGCAACAAAACAGAGAAATGGTGCTTTCATTTCAATGTTCTGTTATCCAAAAGAGCTAAGTCACTGTAGAACTCCCACCAATTGTTTCCTTGAGTGAGATTTCTATGAAGTATTTTATAAGAATTCAAAGTACAACAAATCTTCCTGATATAACAAATGTCCATGTAAACATCAAATTCTAACACATAAAGAGCTCACTAACAATGTTGTGACAGTTTCCTTCTTTTGTATGACTGCTTCAGTGGAGAGTCCGTATGCCTGGCATCTTCAGGATAAATAAATTAAGAATAAATAATGTGATTCAGATATATCCTGTACTTTTCGTTAAAGAAGTCAGTGAGAGAGAGAGTCAAAATTAGGTTTTATCAGACAATCAGTCAACAAAATATGCCATGAGCTAAAAGTTTAATGCTTAAGTTTCTGGATTTGATGACCATTATAATATACTTATCTACATAAATAGATATTATGTTTTGATGTTAAAATGAATTTCTTATTTTGAATGAGTCTTTTCATGTAAGTTCCTAATCACATAGCCACTATTGTTTCTGCTCAGAAAACAGTAACCTCTAACAAAAATGTATCCTTTGGAAAGGATTTTCTTTCATTACATGCTCTAACAATCCAACTTTAAGGATATGCAAGGCTTCTAAACACGTTTGTAACAAAATGGTAGACCTGTATTACTGGAAGACGATGACTCTTTATTTTTTGGCAACAAATTGCCTGAATTCTCGTTTTTTTTTGGTACATTTTTTTTCTCCCTTCCTAAAATTTTCTTCTTCTTGAGTCCCAAGTGTCTCTGTTACCTGATCTTAAAACTTTCCTAAAATCTACTTGAGTCACACAAGATCTAGCTTCTTTGGAGGAAAATGATAACAAATAATTATTGCTGAATAGGATCTAGAAGCTGGTGCCTTTCATAATCCCTATGGTCTATTTTTCTTTTTCGATATCAACTTCTAGATGTTTTTATTTATTTTTTAATTTAACTTTTATTTCCTTTTTTGAGACAGGGTCTGGCTGTGTCACCCAGGCTGGAGTGCAGTGGCATGATCACAACTCACTGAAACCTCTACCTCCCAGGCTCAAGCAATCCTCCCACCTCAGCCTCCTGGGTAGGTAGGACAACAGACATGCACCATCATGTCCAGCTAATTGTTTTCTATTTTTTTGTAGAGACAGGGTTTTGCCATGTTGCCCAGGCTGGTTTCAATCTCCTGGGCTCAAGAAATCCACCTGTCTTGGCCTCCCAAAGTGCTGGGATTACAGGTGTGAGCCACTGCACTGCCCCTTTAAATTCTCTCACTTGTTTCTCCTCTTGGTTTTCCTCTGTGGAAAGACCAATTTGAAGGAGAATACCAAAGTCAGGAAATATTAATGATTTCTATGGACAGCAACACAAAAAGTGAGAGGTTATAGTGAAAACCATTAAAAGAAATATACAAGAGGCCTGGGAAGAGGGTGTATAAGCATGGAGAGATGATGCTCAACACAGTGTTATTTCCTCCCTTTCCTCCTATTTTTCTAACCACAGTTTTCCTATGGCACCTTACAAATCTCATTAAGTTTGTATAGCTTCAACCCAAAAGTCCAGACTGATCATATTTCCAAATATGTATCATTAAAATGATATTAGTGGTTAATTTTATTATTTTTTTCTTAATAATGATATATTTGTGTATAAAAATGCTTTGGATTTTAGTTTTGGTGTTTTTGTGACCACGACGGTTTGGCTGGTAGTAACTAAGTATATTTTACAAATAGAGAAATTAACAGCTGATAAAAACTTTCTAAGGCCTATGCAAGTATCTAAGCCTTAATGGAAGACTAGTACTAATATTTAATGATGATAGAAAACATAAATGCATTAGCATATAACTGATATGACTTGTGTGAAAGTTTTTATTTTTTCCTGCTATACCATTTGTAAGTGAATGTTCAAATAACTATTATGCACAAGTGGCAAGCTGGTTTCCTTATGCTGGTGGGTTAAAAAATATGAATGTATAAAGAAAAAGAGATTAAAAAACAGGTGGGGGAGGGGTTTCCTTCAAATGGATGGAAGCCATTCTTTTGAAAGAAAACTCCCCTCTTACCTTGGTCCTGGAGCTGGTTAGTTCTCCTCTGTCCTCCTCCTAGGGGAGAAATACCCAAAGTTAAACAATAATAGAACATGGTCTTGTATTAAAGTCAAGTTCAGTTCTGGTCAACCCTTTCCTCAGGTCTCACAAGACACTACCAAATGTCTGATATACTGGGGCTTTCACTGAATTGAATTTAAAACCCATTTTAAGAATTAAGCCAAAGGGGAATGAACATTAGCTGTGTAAGAGGAAAAAAATAGTGTCTGTCCTTCAGTTTGTCTTGCCAAAGAGCTCTAATACCTTGAAGATTGGCTTAGAGTAGGAGTTCACAGAAGGGCATGACTTGGGTAATTTTTTCAGCTGGAGTGAATAATGGAGGGTGCATCATGGTGAGCACCTGGAGTTCCTTAGGAAGAAGGGGTATGTTGGGGTGTTCTCAGCTCATCTCCCTGACCTTCTTTTGTTTTTTGAGAGTAAAATGATAGTGCTACAAGCAGCACCATGATTGAAGCAATACTAAATCTGATATGAACAATAATTATTGTGAAAATAAAAAAGGAATTAAATGGTCATTAGTTGGGAGAGCTAGAAAAACATCTGAGAAATGGATATTATCAGACAGTATGTGCTTGTATTTTTTCACAATGGGAAATAAAGATGAGATTTTGTTTTTTTCTTGATTTGTCTCTAAGTAGGATTCTGTGACTTTGGAGAGAAACAACGCAACATAGTGAGAGGCTCATGGGCTTGGGACCTAGACAGTAATGGGCTCCACTTCCACTTCTGTCACTCGTCAGCTATTTAACCCGAGTTGCAGCAGCAGCATCTGTCCAGATGAAGATAAAAGCAACAACTACAAGGAGTTAGGGGGATCAAATTCCAGTATATATGGGTGTGCTATATAGTAGTTATTAAATTTTTATTTCCTTTTTATTTTTTTCATTTATGTAGTCTCTGATATGGTGTTTTCTTATTTGAACTACTTTATCTCTGTTGAGGCTACTGTCTAATTAACAGAGCTTAGAATCAGGTCCTAGTTACCCTTTGGCATAATTTCAGAGATGGTGGGTGATTGGCTCCCATAAAAAAACAAATACCAGACAACTGATTGAATTCTGTGAGACATGAAGGAGAGTGGAGACCAAGAATGAGCCTGAACCCATACAAGATCATGTGCTATTTTTATTTAACTTTGGGTAACTTATTAAAATTCTTCATCAAGTAAAATGACATCGGGTGAGATAATGGATGTACTTTGGAACCTCAGTTTGTCAAAGTATATTCCAGAGATATCAAAAAGAGGGATGTTGTAATCATTACTCTAACAGCCATTATGAAAATGTGCAGGGAAAAAACATTTTATGGCAGATTCTATGTTATACAATGATACCTTGTCTCCATCTACTATTATTACCATTTATTTAGTATTAGATTTATCCTGTGAACTTTAATCGTCTAAAAGTTTCATGATACAAATATGGCATGATATAATTCCTCCAACTATAATATATGTGGTTTCCTTTTTGTTCTTCCTTGGTACTCTAACTTCATTCATTGTTTTTAATAAATACTCTGAAAATGGCTATTTTGACAAACCAGCCCTTTTATCTATGAAACATTATAAATTCATATATATATATATACATATATAGAAAGAGAGAGAGAGAGAGAGAGATTATTTCCTGTTTTTCTGAAACAAATACCTGCAGAGATGGTAAAGCTGTGCTTAAAATGGGGGGAAAAAGTAAATTGTATTTTATGAAACACCTGTTTCATCCATGGTAGTCACTTATATGACAGAGTTTTGAAGACAATATCTTTATATTTAGAAATGATCTGGGAATCTATGAATAAGAATAACTATAGGTATACTGCCTGGATTGGGTAAAATTACAGTGGCTGTGAAGTCTTCATGCTTCAGGGCATAAAGTGATTGCTATTTGTGATGAGGAGAAAAATGAAAAAGAAATTAGGTAGTGCTGAAGTTGTTAGGGTTATTATGATGCCCTTAGTAATCACCTTCTCAAGTATTTCATATTGAAACACCACAGGCTACCACATTATGTGGATCAATTTTTAAAATCATATCTAGATATGGAAATAGAAGTTTTGTTCTAAAAAAATCAAAATAAGTCCTTTTATAGGCCTGTGCTTCACTTTTGCTGTTTTATTCCTTCTTTTATATAATCTAATGAATTTTGTCAGATTTGTACCGTGCCAAACATTTGATGTCAGCATACAATTTTGAATGTCTGTTTTTACAGGCATACAAGACCTGCATTTATTTCTAGCTATATTGGTTCTTACAGAGGAGTGCTTTCCTTAAATAGTTTTCCATTTCACAACAAAGATATGCTGCAATAAAAGCAGCTATTTAGTAAAGAAGTGACTTACTTAAATTCCAAAACCAGCTGAGCTTTTATAGAAGTTCTGAGAGTGAATTTTTTCTCAGTCTTATTAAGTGTCTGCAACTTCAAAGAGGTATGAGAATTTTGTTGTTTTCCTAAAGAGAGCCTAGGGTAAGACTCAGAATCTCAGACTCTCAAAGTGGGAAGGAAATAGAGATGTCAACATCACTGTTTCCTGTCCAGGAGATGTGAGAATCTCTTCTACTTTTACTTGAACAAGTCGGATGTTGGGTATCATAAGCCAATTTCCCCCCATTTTTGGGAAGCAGTTTTAATTGTAAAATCTTTCTTTGTGTTGACCTGAAAGCTATATAATTTTTTCAACTCAGCGAGAGTTTTAGTTTTTAAAATAAGCTAAAATTTATGGAAGTTGAGCTCTATGTGGATATTTTCAATATGCCTTGAATTTATGTGTTGCCAAAACTGCAGCATGAAAGCATCACAAAAACTGTTTAATAAGTTTTCAGAGAGAATCTATGTTTATACTAAAAAGTCATTTTTTGTTCTCTTCCCTTAAGAGCACCGGAGATTGTCAGAAGATCTCATTTCTAGCCTTAGCTGTAGGACTGTGGGCAAGTCACGTAAGTCTATTATACAGTGCCTTCCTCTATAATAAAATGATATCATAAGAGGGTTTAACATACCAAGTGAAAAATATATATATATGTGGAAGTGGTTCAAAAACTATAATGCTGAACTGTACTATTATTGTTTCACTTAAATATGCTGCTCTGTAATTTTTGGTGTTTATATGAGCCAAATTTAAGCATAATCTTTTAAAAGTGGACAATTTGGAAAGAAAATTAAATGATGTATTTAACTAATTCTATGGCTTATACAATATTATTACTGTATCACTTAGTAGAAATCAACTTTTTTTTTTTTTTGGTCCTATGCCATTTTTCCTCTGGGAGACAATCTGAAGTCAACTTTTCCTGGATCCTATTCAATTCTATTTACCTCTGACTAGTTTCGGATATAAGCCAAAGGTTAGGGGACTGTCTTAGGACTCTGGATACGTGGTTTCATTTTAAATTTCCTCATGCTTTTTAAGAAAAAAAATTACTTTTTATGCTAAAGGCACTAGCAATGCAAAATAGGTATACTTGCTGATAATGCTTTTATGATTTTTTTTTGTGGTTCTAGTTGCAAATGCCTGAAAAGATGAGAATTTAGGGACTAGGGAGCTGATGATGTCTTTTCTTAGTTACTAATAGAATTTTGGCCTGTTATTATTTCAAAACGAAATATTCAGAGGCCGCATATCTATCAGGACCAAATATAAAACAATCACTCTTCTATAACAGCAGAGGCCCTGTTGGTAGCTCTTGCCAGTTTGTATATAGGTCTCTGTAGTGAAGCAACAACAGAAAGGGGGCTATATACTCTCGTACTGCATTTGAAAGTCGGAAGCTGTTTGTGTCACATTTGTTTGATTGACTCCAGTTGAATTCTTGTTATGGCTAACTCCCAAATATTTAGCACTTAAAGAAAACAGATTGAATTTTTAACATTTCTGTAAAAATTTATCTGTGGGTCAGTTTCTTCATTGAGTACACCAGAATTAAAAAAAAAAGAAAGCTCAATAAAATCTAGTTTACTTCAACAGGATATAATATGACTTTGTGTGGTTGATGGTATTTAAAATGATAGTTTTCTCTAATGCTTCAGCATTGTGTACGTTGAAAGGTGGAGTTAGATACTAGGGATGTTGTTGTGCCTTTCAATTTTCTTTATTTTTGAATTGTGTGATGTTAAAGGTGTATATTAAAATGGCTTCACAAACTTTTTGAAAGTATATTTCATTCTGTGGACATCTGTTAATAAATATTTTTAGATTTTCATAAAGTATGAATTTGTCCATTTAAAAGAAACCACATTCAATCATAAAAAAAGACTTTTTTGATGCTAGGGAGGATAAACAATATTTTCACAATATTTCTAACTTCTGTTAATATAAAAATTATTTACAAAATCTTCTCATAACCAACATAATGCTTGTTTCTGAGAAGACTCAGGACCAGGGTTAGGTTTTTTGAAGAGCTGAATGGCAATTTTCTATTCAGATGTTGTCAGGTGGTGTACGATACTGTATGTTTGTGTCAGTTATCTCAGATGTATGTTATTTCATTTTGAAAACAGAGTTAAATGATTGATTATTTTTGAGAGGAACAAACATTAAAATAAATGAGCTACAATTTCTAATTTTTAGTGAAATTAAAATGGAATATAATTCTAAGCCAGAGTCATTGCTATTCTCCAGCTCATTCTAAATGACTAGGAAACTATTTTACCTTTTTTTTTTCATTAAATGTGAATCATAAACTAGCCCCATCTTGATTGATGCTATCTTTAGAGACAAAAGGAAGCTAATGACACCTAAAGTTGTGGATGAGTGCTTTCCCATATGCTGTGCTGAAACAAAGGAGTACATTTTCAGTTTTGCAGAAAACCATTATTTACTTATGATGTACCAAGTAAATGTTTATCATTAGCATAAAACTGCATTAAAGCAGCATCATATACAATTCTTCACTGAAGGGTAGATTATATATCCACAATAAAGTGAGCTATTTATAGTATTGTATTATAGGCATTTTGGATTTTTATGGTAAACCTGATTACCATAACTCCCTCCAAAGCTCTGTGTTGTGTGCCTCCATGTGTTTGTCTAAAATATTCTCTACATGTCTACCTATTGCAAATATAAAGAGCTACTTCCTCCCTCTATTCTTTATTTTTATTTTTTTTGAGACAGGGTCTTGCTCTGTTGCTCAGGCTGGATCTTGTGTTGCCCAGGCTGGAGTGCAGTGGTGCAATCTTGGCTCACTGCAACCTCCACCTCCTGTATTCAAGTGATTCTTCTGCCTCAGCCTCCCGAGTAGCTGGGGACTATAGGTGCACCACCACGCCTGGCTAATTTTTGTATTTTTTGTAGAGTCAGGGTTTCGCCATGTTGCCCAAGCTGGTCTCGAACTCCTGACCTTAACTGATCTGCCCGCCTCAGCCTCCCAAAGTGCTGGGATTACAAGAGTGAGCCACTGTGCCCAGTGCCTTCCTCTGTTCTTCAGTCCTTCCGTACTCTACCGCAACGCTCTCAGCTAAGAGGGCCCTGGGATCATAAGGGGAGGAGTCCACTGCAGTGTAATTATAATGCTTCTCTTCTTGGCCTGTTGTAAGAGTGAATGTAAGAGTTAAGGTCTCTCAGAAGAAGGTAATGGTTCCTCCTTCTGCTCAGCCTGTGCTGAGGCCACCTAGGGTGCCTTCTTCCTGGCACTCTTTCCTTTAGGAACGTCAATCTGGAGAATAGAACCCAACACAAATGATGTGCAAACAACAACAATAGTGAATATTTCACTTGACTTTTGCTGCTGTTCTGAAGATAAATTGAGAGCCACTCATGAACCGAATGTAAGCCACTTTATAGAAGTCATGATCCTATAACCTGAGATCCTATAGTGGAGAGTAATTAATCTGACGTATTTTCTTTAATAATTTAGTATAGACAGGGCTGAAGAGTAGCTTTGCCACCATGGTCAGAATCTACAGTATGCACAGCAGAAAAAAAAAATATCTTTCTTGGGGAATTTAAATATGGGTCCAGAGAATGCTTAGAATGAGGAAATCAAGGCCAATTAAATAGAAAGGGAATAGCACGGAAGCTTCATGCATTCATATCTACTTTGGTTACTTCTAAGTAAACTGCCAAACATTTTGGTAGCAGTTTCATCTTGTCGAATTTGATCCCCTTTGAAGTGCTAGAAACTAAAATGGATACAAATTACTCATTTTCCCAGGAAAGTTACTAAAATACAACTTCTAAGTGTAGTGGTAAGGAGAGCAGAAGGCTAACCCTTGAATATAGAAACTTTTCAATTTGGTGTTACCTACTCAGGCCGCTATAAAGCATCTCAAGAATGAACGACTTAAAAAATACCTGATAAATTCTCAGTTGGAACTCACTCAGGAGTCATTTGTTGAATGCACTGTCAAAAGATTGAGGGCAAATCATTTTAGCATTTTTTTTTAACTAATGGGAAGAACCACGAACATGTATTATGCCTTGTGAGTCTTAAAGAAATGTAGAAAACAAGCAACATTTGTTTCCTTCTTCATGAGGAGTTGTAATTTTAGTTATCTTTTAATTAAATAGGATTTAAATGAAAAATTTAGAATTTAAAATGGCCCTGGTAAGTTTCATCCTTCCTAGTATAGTGAACATCTAGAAAGAGAGGAATGCAGTATATAGATTCTACTGTGCAATTATTTTTCCCTGGGACACAAGTAGCGTTGATACCTTTACCATGCCATGTCTTAGTTTGTAAATGCAGAGTACTTGGTACACACAATAAACACCAGTATACTTAATAGCAACCTAGGTAGCCCTTGTAAGCATATCTCAGAAAAGATTTATGTGTGTTTGTGTGTGTATGTTGAGAGATGCAAATGATTTTTGTTGTGTGTGTTTGTCTAATCCTTAGCCAAACAAACTGTATCTCAAAATATAATGGGATTACAAAACATAAGTTATCTATAGCACCTTTTAATATGGCACTAAAATGAAGGGTATTCATAAGCAAAGATACATCTCTTTTCATAATAGTTAAAATAAATGTGTTTGTGTACCAACCCACTGCAACTAATTTCCACAAGGCATGTTAAAAGTTTCTTCATTTGAGGCCAAAGGATACTCAGTACTCAGCTTTAGATTTCTGTATGTTTACATTTTTCTAGTATCTACTTTAAATACTATCAGTAGACTTGTTTATAATACCAAAAAAAAGACTAAAATGTTATTCTCACACAAAATATCCAGCAAACTACTTTTTCCTAAACCGTCTAAGTACTTCATAAACCTTCTAAGTACTCCTGAACTAAAGTATATATCCCACAAATTTTATATGTGAAAGTAGCTCCTTAGAATAATACATTTTTCACAAATGAATTTTCTACAAAGTTTAATACACCTGCCCCAGCAAATTCTCCAAAGTGGAAGAAAAATAATTTGACCTACATAGAACTCTACTCACTCCAATGTAGATCTAGGCTAAGGCCAAGTGTCTTATGAGGCCAGTAGTTTTGTTCAATACTGAAAGGAAAAGTCCAGTGAGAGATGTGGTATTCTAATTCCCATGCTGAGTACTTCCTCCCCCTGCCGTGCTATTGCTATGGGGCTCTGAGTTGCCTGTTGTAACCTAAACATGATGTGCTTGGTTTCAATGGATCGGTTCCTGTTGCCATGGGTTCCTGCAACTTGGCATTGCCAAGTACAACTGGGCCTCATTTTTTCCAGGTCTCACCCCCTGATGCAAGTTCTATTGGAACTGCTTTCTTTTAAAGCATCTTTTTATTTATTTATTTTTTTCAGTGACAGAACATTTGTTTTACTTTAGACACAGTTCCACAAACCTCTTTAGAGGAGGCAAAGTTTGAATGGGAATTACCACTGTTGAATAATAAAAGTATAGGTGACTAGAGTTTTTAACTTGGCTTCAAACATTAGGGCCAAGTATACAAATCATTCTAAGGGCCAGAGGAAGTGTTCAGATATGACCCACTGCTTTGTTGTCCGGAGGTGTTTACAGACACTAGATACTATGAATATCTTTAAAAGGGGTATTCTCATCTAACAGCTACTTAATAGTAAATCTATGCCAACCAAATGATGATTCGCTCCAAAGAACCTTTAACAGGTTTATTTATTACGTAGTAAAGTCAATAGTCTAGTAACCAGTGTAGTATGGATACTATGGCAAAGTTGATAGTATTTTGACAGTAACATATGCAACTTTACTATACCATAAATACTATAGTATAGTAGATGTCTATATTATAATCAATTTGTATATTAAAGTTGATAGTGTTGATAGTATTGAGAGTAAAGTCAAAATAAATATACTTCTTCTTTCTTCTAAACTTTACATTCCATTGCAATGCCATCAAAACTGTATATTTTAAAACAACCTTTGGACATTTCTCAACCAGAGAAAGGTTTTCACAATTGTTTCAGATTGCCAAGGGGACTGGGAAAGGGAGGAGAAAGAAAACCATGGCACTGATAGAAGTATAAATTGTACTGTGCCTGTGAAAAAAAGATTCCAGATCAATATACCTAGCATTGTTCTGTCACTTGAGAATTGGAGAATCTATATTAAAATACAATAAACCAACAATTTCTGGCCATTGTTATTAGTAAGTGATAGATCAGTGGTTTTAAATTTAATTGTGTTATGTCCAGCAAACACTAGTCTGAAATAAAGTCTCTGAACAGTAAAGAGCTCTGTAAATCATTTTCTACTGTAAAGACAGGTGCTAGTCATCACTGCTGTGATATTTTTCAGTCCAGTTACAGATCTACTCTTTGAGATGATCCTTACTGCATTTGTTTTAAAGTCTGCATTAAAGACCCAAGTCCTAATTTTCAATTCTGATTATATGTCATACTCTCTCCTCTTTTCTGTGACATTTTTTCTGAAGCACTTTAAACATACAGCAAGACCTGGAAATTTAAAACTCTCTAGACCAATGTAACATAACTAGTCATTTGTCTGCATTCTCTGTTTAAGTGTAAATAGGACAGATTACTGTTTTCTTTTGCTTAAAGTCTCACGTTGCCTAATGAATCTGAATAGCAGAGTTTGTGAGAAAGCCATTGTTAATGACAATGCAATACAGAAGTCTCACTACATCCATAACTATTAACCTAAAGACCTGATTTACAAAAAGATAGATTGTTTTGGAAAACAGACTTAAGTCTCTACAGAACTGAATAAGACAGAAAGGTTTCAAAGAATTTGATACAGGTATGTCCTCTTGACCTTGCTCTGATGAATACAATTATTTTGAATTTGCTTCTACAAACTAAATCATTTATACGGAAGATGACTATTAGTCCATCTCTGTATTAGTTTGCCTCATTTGAAACAGAAGAATCCTAGTTGGATAAGAATGAGAATTTAAGCCTGATGAGTCTCCTGCTTAGATGGCTGAGGATGAGACAGAGAGGAGGTGGGGTGAGGGTGCATGCTGGTCAGCCTTCAGTGCCCTTCCAGTGTTCTCAAAGGCAGGACAAAATGACTGTGGTTTTGGCATGCAGGAGCCAGCTTGCTCAGGAAATTGTGGCATATATAAAACAAAGTGCATAAACAAACTCTCCATCCAGGAAGCTGAATTTAACAATTGCCTCATTAACAAGGTCCAGGGAAGGACAGGAAAAGAGGGGGAAGCCAATGGGTGATTATTGTACAGTTCTGGACAGATGAAGCCCTTCAGCTTTTCCCCAAACAATCCCTGTAGTGTGGATTTGACAAAGTGGCACATTTAAGAGGGAACTCTCTTGCCATTAATGGGAGTCAGGCGAACCCGTCACTGAAGGCCAAATTCAGTCCCTGAAGCTTGACGTTATCAGTAGACACAAGACAGAGGACAAGGCAGCTATATCCACAGAGAATTAATTAAGTGCAAGAGAGACATCCAGTGAATGTAATCAATAGTCTGAACACTGATCTACATATCAATCACCATTGCATTCTCCCCTCCTATTTTTAAAAAATTATTTACGCTAAGGTGCTCTCAAAAACCACACCTTCAACAGAGATTTATTTACTACTTGGCCTCATTGAAATTACATATTCTTCATATTGCATCACACAAAATAAACCCTCAAAGATGAAACAACCTGATGCCAGTTTAAGTTTCTGAATGGTTGAAATTGTTTTTGGGTAGAATATATTATGGATAATTTATTTGTTTGGCTTTCTCCCTGCACATTTCTTCAGTTTCATATGGAATTATGTTAATGAGTCTGACTTCAGAATTGCCACAGTCCATAACCAAATTTGTCTTTACTAGCTAGTTTTGTTGTATCTCTTTTTAATATTGTACTTTTTGTAACATACCATAAAACCCCTCACTAATTATTACAGTGTTGCTTGCTAACACAATATATTGGTTTAACACAACCTTTTCCATTACTGGTGTTTGTTTCTTCTATCTCTCTCAACCCTTCCCAAACCAACACACATATCAAAGCACATTGCAGTTACCCTTTTGAAACCAATGAAAACAATTATAATATTTATATTGCTTTCATTTGTACTAGGCAATTATACAGGTCTCATTACCTTCACTTTTCAGTGGCTTACCAGAGGCATCACTTTTTAAGATCAGGTTCTTGGTTAAGTCCTTTGGCAAAGATTCTGATTTCCTCTTGAATCTGTGCTTTGTATACATTTCTCCTAAGCAGCACTGAGACCAGAGTAATTTGTCGATCATCACTTTTGATGGGATCCAGCCCCATCAATTCAACAGCAGCCTTTATTGCTTAAGGAAAAGAGGAAATTCTGCCTCCTGGACATAAACATGTGAATTTTCTATGTCCAGGACCAAAAGGATGAAAAGGGCAGATTTAACCAATATTTCCATAAGAATGAAAGTCTCACTTAATCCACACGTGTAATGGTTTGCTCATTAACCACATTTCAGGGGTCTATCTGTAAGCATTTTTGGATTGCCATTGGGTCTAATTTTACAGATCTTACTTACACCACACTCCCTTTAAAATAGGCAGGAGTGTGACTTGAGTAAGCACTATAAAACCAGAGCTCATTTTTTCCTCTATGATTGCTTTTATAAATAGATGTTATTTCAAATTTAGCATGAATACAACCTCAAGATAATCTCAAATAGACAGATGCCATAATAAATAAAATATTGAAATGGAAAAAAAAGTGGTTTGCTAGAAAGAGGTTAATTTCTTCTTACTCAGAGACTAGTGGCCAGGCATAATTAAAAAAAATGATAAAATGTAGAATTATCACTGACATGATGATAGTGTAGATATTAGTGGCCAAAACAATTTGATGAGATATAAAGAAGCATATGCTACCCATGCCTTAGGCCCACTGGAAGCAGCTAGTGTTCAACCAGTTTGGTTTTTATATGGCCTTCAAAGATATATGTCAACAAGGATTAATTATTCCAAAATTAAAAAAAATTACCTGATTGTTGACCAAAATATATGAAATGGAGAAAAAGAAAATAAACAAACAAACAAACATACCATGTTCACACACAAAACAAAATAATTCTCTCAGGCACATCAGGGAAGGTGGAATACTATAACAACACATGTTATATTGTTATACTATTCCACCCACCTTAATGAGGAACCCTTGGGCGTTGCTACTCCATAGCCTTTGGAATCCAGATTTCCTCCCACTTTCATCGTGTCACATGGCTTTCGCTGCTCAATGTATTCATTCATAGTGGACTCCAGGAGAAAGGCAAATTTGCCCTTGGATTTGCGGACACGAGCTACTCCCTCAGCTGTAGTCCTAGTGAACACTGATGGCTCTGCTGATCGCATGTAGGTCCACATCTTTTCATACACTGCTATTTTTGATCTCTGGAGGAAATTAAAATAAAATTAAATACAGGAAAGAAGGGAACAACATGTTAATATTCACTGAACCAAGATAAGAATAAAGCGTTTTAGTATCTTTCCATTGCTCTCTAACTCCAATTTGCCATAGAGTAACATAATAGTAATATTATTCTTTTCAAATTGGAAAACTGCCTTTTAACACTGTTTAAGGAAATCATGGAAATGATAGACATTTAAAAGTGATATCTGAAGAAGCCCAAACCTCTTGCCATAACAGTTACCACACTCACCTGCTTAAATAGTAATCTATTACTGTTTTTTTTCCATGTAGACTGCGATGAAGAGACTTGAATATTTAAAATCATGTTTTATATCACATTCATGGTAAACTTAAAAAAAGCTATGATTTTATTTCAAGTTTTTAAAATTCCTTTTAATACTGTATTTTAGTTATAACAAACAAGGAGGGTTGTTGTTTTATTTTATTTTTTTTTAGATTTTTTAGAGACAGGGTCTTGCTGTGTTGCCCAGACTGGAGTGCAGTGACATGATCATAGCTCACTGTAACCCACAACTCCTGGGCTCAAGAGATCCTCCCGCCTCAGCCTCCTGCATAACTGGGACTACAGGTGCATGCCACCATGTCCAGCTAATTTAAAAAAAAATTTTTTTTTTAAGATGGGGTCTTGTTATGTTGCCCAGGCTGGTCTCAAACTCTTGATCTCAAGCAATCCTACTGCCTCAGCCTCCCAAAGTGCTGGGATTACAGGTGTGAGCCACCATGTCTGGCTGTTATTTTATTTTTATCTTTTTTCTGCCCCCAAATTTTAGTGTACATGATTCTAGTAAGATATATAAAAAAATACAGTCCATATCAAGTCAGTAATTGAACACCAAAGGAAGAGGCAAAACCTGGTATAGCTTACAAACCAAATACCCCTAACACAAGAATCAAACTCTAGGTTGATTGAAACATTTTTAGACTTTTCCTGAGAAAATTTTCAAATAGAACATATATTGAACTTTAAAGAGAAGTGATTCCTATTTTCTAATTTTGTGTTTTAGGGAGTTGGTCATTCTAATCCCCTGACTGCAGCCAAGAAACTTATTTATATTTGTAAATTACTTCTGTCTACTTGAGCTCTATTTATTAATACATTACTCTCACTACTTAATTTACCCAGGTCCTTTTTCTTGTTGTCTACATTTGCATTAAATTTTTCGTTCACACATACATTTTTAGTGAACTCAAATGTCTCCAAAAGATATATTTAATAATATAGAAAAGCACTGGCGAGGTGCCGTGGCTCAGACTGTAATCCCAACATTTTGGGAGCTTGAGGCAGGTGGATCACCTGATCATAAAGTTCAATATACGAGATCAGGAGTTCAAGACCAGCCTGGCCAACATGGTGAAACCCCGTGTCTACTAAAAATACAAAAATTAGCTGGGCGTAGCAGCACATGCCTGTAGTCCCAGCTACTAAGGGGGCTGAGGCACGAGAATTGCTCAGACCTGGGAGGCAGAGGTTGCAGTGAGCCAAGATCATACCACTGCACTCTAGCCTGGGTGACAAAGTGAGACTCCCTCTAAAAAAAAGAAAAAAAAAAAAAAAAAGAAAAGCCTGAATCTTGTCTGGTGCAACTGCATTTGTTTTCAATAACAAGGGGCTGCAATTTTGTATCTGAATCCAAAAAAAATGAAGACCTCATTCAGACTTATGTCTTTGTGTGAGGCTCAGTGCTGACTAGTGTGTACATTTATTTACATTGAACTTCCTTTGTTTACCAAAATATAGAATTCAACAAGAGGCAGTTCTTTACTAATCAACATATAACTTGAATACCTGGGCAAAGACAAATTATTCAGGTGGACAAAGAAATAAATTAATAAAAGTGGGATTCAAATTTTTGATTTCATAAGTTGGGAAATAAGTAATCAATAAACCTAACTAATAAACCACACAATCACTGATTTGCAAACTTGAACACCAAAGAAAAAGATATTTTATGGTAACTATATTCATTTTTTTTTGAGGGGGCAGATGGAGTTTCGCTCTGTCACCCAGGCTGGAATGTAGTGGCATGCTCTTGGCTCACTATAACCTCTGCCTCCCAGGTTCAAGCAATTCTCCTGTCTTAGCCTCCTGAGTACCTGTGATTACAGAAACCCGCCACCACACCCAGCTAATTTTTGTATTTTTTAGTGGAGACGGGGTTTCACCATGTTGGCCAGGCTAATCTCAAACTCCTGAGCTCAGGTAATCCAGCGCCTCGGCCTCCCAAAGTGCTAGGATTACAGGTGTGAGCCACCACACCTGGCTGGTAACTTATATTCAAATGTTGATAAATATCAAGGTGGGAAATTGACATCTTTTAGTATTTTTTGTAATGTTTTTATGCTATTAACACTTGAAAAAATATCTCATGATATAAAGATTGGTGTGTGTGTGTGTGTGTGTGTGTGTGTGTATTTAGGCAATGACAGGTTACTTCTGGCAACAGAATCCTCATATTAGAAAATTTCAATGATTCTGTGTCCTTCCAGGACAGATGAGTACTTGGATTCCAAACCCTCAAGTACAGAATCCACTAGGAATGCCATGTTGCCATGCTTCATTCATTCCATCTCTAAAAATAGAGTTCGGTTCCAGAGAACAAACTCTTTCATTTTACAAGTTCTGAAAAATATTACCTCTCTGAATCACTTGATACAGGTTGTCCCTCAATATCTATATTGATAATTTCAATTTTTAGAGAAGTACTGGTAAATTTCCTTTAAACATATAACTACTTTTTAAATATATTTAAATCTTGACTTGAGAGTTTCACCCAAAAAGGTATAGAGCTCCACATACATTGTATACTTTACTGTGTACACTACATAGAAAACAGAAGAAATAAAATCAGTGTGAATATTGTTTTAATTGAACTATTTTATGGAATTTATTAAGAATATGAAAAACATGCTAATTACCTGGCAATTTTCCAGTTACAAATAAGTGGCTTATTAAAGGAATAGGACAGTTAAATAAAACTAACATAGCAAAATGGAAAAAGTGTGTTTTTAGGGTTTGATATTTGTAGAGATCACTTAACTATAGAATGCAGCATAGTATTAAAGCAAATAAATCTTTTTAAAAAGAATAAAGTATCTTTTACTTTTTAATAGTCCATTTCTATATATTAGTATGTGGAAAATTACTGCTGCATTTGTTTAAATACATTGAATTATGTATACCTTAAATGCAAAATAAGTTGAACTAATCCCTTTAAAATCTGGAAGAAAGAGGAATCCACAGAGTAGCTATGCTAAATATAAGAGGGTTTAGGTACAATAGAAATGAAAAAATATAGATAAAATAGAAAGATAAAAGCAAGTTTTTGAAAAAAGAAATTAGCCTGGTTTGTCACCATGCTAATCTTTAGAAAATCTGATTCTGATAAGATCATATACACAGGACAAAGGGACGAGGGGGAATTGAGAGGCACAGGACTGGAAGTAATATCCTTGTGCCTTATCTGTGACTGCAAGAGAGTGATTGCTAAGGAGTGAGGACAAGCACATTTTCATAAATTTGATGAGACAGGCTAAAATGAAGAAAATTTCTGCAGATCCAGCAAGCTCAGTAGGTCTCTGTATCAAGTGTCACTATATCAAGTACAATGATAAAGGAACATTTAAGTCCTTAAAACCTTCAACTGTAGTATCTGTTTAAAAACTGGGGTGTGCGAAGTGAAAAGATAGAAGTCATTATTTTTTTGAAATTAGAAAAGTAATCTCAGATCGATTTTTTTCATCTTTATTGTGAAACTCGAAGCATGGGTAACTATCTGATCTAAAACACTGTTTTATTGCTTAAAACAATTCTTGGAATTAAAAGAATGTGCTATCCTTTGATTTTTCCCTAAATTAAGTATTCCACCATTTCTGCTTCTAATAGAAACGATGTACAAATGTCCTGTGTTATAGTTAATGTTTACATTGCTATCCGGTGAATTATTTTCCCCTTCTAGTAGCTTACTTGGCAAGACTGATGTTCTAGTGACAGCTCATCAATGCATTATTTGGTAATATTATAAACCCTGAGATAGTAATGCGCATCATTTATGCATTCACAATTTCACTGATGACTGAGACAGGCACAGGATAAAACTGTATTGAAATGAAAATCATTGTGTTTAAGTCAGGTGTGTAATAATGTGAAAGTACCAAAACAGCGAGGCTGGCATTAAGTGACAAGTACAGACTCTTTAAATGCCTCTACATTTAGGCTTACCATGGCACACAAAACATGAAGAATGTAAAGTTTCATAATGGGGCAAAACCAAGGCAACAGTTGAATTCAGATGTAGTTTTCCCCTGTGGCTTAAGTCTTTTTTTAGTTGATTATAACTGTGACATTTTTTTTGAAGCACTGAGTATAGGTCATTGCCTGAGGCAGCCTAGTGGAGCTGATAGATGTACCATTATTGCGTTCCTATGAGAAAATGATTTTGAAAGGTACAAAAATACCCTTCACATTCTGGTTTCCTCAGCCCATCAGACAAATGGTTTATTTAAACCAGGTCAACATGTATGGGAGAGGAGGGAAGCAAACAGGGTAGGACATGAATGAGATTTTTATCAAAGAACCCAAATTTATGCATTCCTGAAAGCGTGCTGCCAGGGGAAATTATTTTCTTGTCCCATTAGAGTTCGGAATGTTCTGCAACAATAAATACCTATATTATAAAAATCTTCCAATTTAAAAACTGAAGTTGGGTTGGAGAGAAAGGAAACAAGGAATGGTGCTTGCAGTTTGTATGGAAGACTATAAATCTAGGAAGCAGGTTTCCCCATTCTTGTATTTCTTTTAATATATTCTCTTATCTACCTTACCAGTTCTTTGAATTTAAGCATTTTTAACTTTATAAAGATTAGAAATAAACATTTTCAGTGTGCTTAATGCTAAAGAGCTTTACAATGAGTTACTTCTGAAATATTTTCAGGGAATCAATATAGCATTTCTTCTTCCCTTTATCACTCAAGGCGGAATGATGAGCCTGCAAATAATGTCTTTATTTAAATGACAATCAGTCAAAAATTTTCAGTAAAGTGCAAATGATTGCACAAACTTGTATTTTATTTTAGTGCATATACATAGTAATTTTTAGGTGAAATCATTAAATTTTACCTGCTTACTTATGGATGGGAGCAGTTATAAACCAGCAGCACGGTACTGAAATTCTGCTGAAATACATTAAAGTAGTAATGTTTCTATTATTAAGCTGTAGAAATAGGGATGTGCTAGGTAAGTTAAAAAAGTTTGTTTAATCAAGTTTATCCATAGACTATTGTTAATCAAATCTACTGTCATGAATATTACTTACAGTTTTAAGAAAATCTGTAAGTGTTTTGTAATTAACTTATACATTTTAGATTATACCTAATAATACTCCAAATTGTTGACAAGTACATTGTTCATTGTCTGGTTTCTTTTCTAAACAATGCTCAAGGATGAGTTTGAGTTTTTGAGTGATTTGCTCTTGATATGATATTATGTAAACATCTAAAGTATATTAGGATACTATAATCAAATTTTCTTTAAAAAGGATAAATATCTTACAGAAATTCAAGTATACAAAAGTTAAAGCTGGCCTAAGGAGTAGCACATTTTGTTGTTTATAATTGTTAAGCTGAATTGAGTGAGAAGATTATAAATAAATTTATTTAAAATGGAAATGTAATCTCTCAAGTGCTGTATGTAGGCACGAACAAAGTATTATTACTTTCACACAAAAGCTTAGAAAGTAATAAAATATATGTTCTGTCTTCTATACTATTAAATATTCTAGTGTTTAAACAATTGACATAAATATAAAATGTGTTCATTTTTACCTAGTTCGATATTCATAAAAATGTCACTCTGGCAACTTTTTAATTTTTGGGTTTTGAAGTCACAAAATGAATGCCTATCTGTTGTCAGACATTACCAAGTGTATAGCTCTGGATTTAAAGAGAGTAGAAAAAGGGTTTTTTGATAAAAAAAATTCATCCCCATAATGGAACAAACACTAAAAAAAACTAAAATAAAAACCTCTGTTGTTCCGGTGGAAGGTCAAAGGGACATGCAATGCAATTACATCCATATATATAATGCAATTATACATGTATCCATGTATGTAATACAATTATATCAGTTGGAAAATTTTTATCTGCAAAGCAGAGAAATCAGCACAAACTAAATGCCATACAATGTCTAGAGAGGTGCCTAGAATGGAAAAATTCTTGCTGTTATTACCTTGTGAGAAAGCAAATATGTTGCTGTGAAGTTCATTGTTACAGAATAGGTTATAGAATAATATAACTCACATAAGTAGTATAATCTGCAATTAAGGTTTTGTGTTTCAAACGCAGCAAGTTGAATGTATTCTTCAAAAGTCAAGTTTTCATTTTTATGCTCTCAGCCCAAAAGCATACATAAATCCAATCTTACCAGATCCAATATTATCATAGCATTATCAACATTGGAATGTTTTGGATAAATTATGTTATAAAGTTGTTTTAATTACCTTTTCATTGTTACTATTCCTTAGAGAGTGTTCCTCTTGCAATATGAGTAAGTCAATTACCTTTTGCAAATTAAAGTGATTATAAAATCCAGTTGGAAGTACTAGCCTTAAACATAGCTATTACTATTGTGTTTGTAAGCCTTATAATAGCTAAAGCCGATGGTATAATTGTTGGAAAAATTGCCTGAATTTCAAAATGATAAACATTTCATTTTTAGTTTTTCCCTTAACTTACTCTGAAGAATTCTTTTGTTGACCCTGAATCCAGTGTTCCATAGGCAATTTCTGTTTGTTTGGCTAGGTCTTCTGCACTTTCTATGGGAGAGACCATTCGCTCAACCGTCAGGAAAGCAGCGAGGTTAGCAGTATAAGATGATATAATGATGAGTGTAAAGAACCACCAAACACCTCCAACAATTCGACCTGAGAGGGATCTAAACATGGATAAAATAATGCACATTTTACTTTCTTTAACCAACATAGAGAAAGAAAAGAAATACCATCAATTCACCATGCATATTTAAAAATAACAATTTCAAGTATTGTTTTATTTTCTGAGAGTCTGCTCAAGAATGATTCTAGATTTCTGTGTAATCTGATGTCTTCTATGATGTATTTAATATATAAATGCCACTGAAAATATGACAACCATTTCCTTTTTATTGTTTAAAGAAAATGGCAGAAATGTAAAACTTAATAGCTTTTCTTCAGCTGTGCAAGGGGAATACTTAGTTGAATTCATTAATACTCTCCTGCCCTCATTTCTTAGCATCTCTGAAATTAGGATGCAGCCTGTGGTTGGTGAGATAAAATATAGTATCATGGCTTAACTGGCAGCATTGTTTCTCTCTTTGTGGTACCATAAAGTAGCAATACATATGAACAGTGACTGCAGTCTTAGATTTGAAGCAAGTTGGTAAATACCTTTCTGAGACTAAAGGAAATAACCTGTTTTTACCTTCAGTCAGAGCCCTCCCAGGATGATGGGATGTAGGCCAAGGTGAGATTGGACCCTATGAGGGTCTAGAATTGGTCTCGAAGTGACCATAGTTGAGGCTTTTTTTGTTTGTTTGCTTGATAGTCCATTCCTGAGCTAAGTGGAGGTTGAACCATGTCTCAAAGTATCTTTACACACGTATACGATTTTCTCTCTTCACTCTTTCTCTGGTATCAAGGATGTGTGGGTGAGTGTGAGTGCAGAGCAAATGTGAGAAGAGGGTGAGTAAAAAAATCCAGAGAATGTTCATCATTGAACTCACTTATTGTAACCATCAAACTACTTAAAATTCCTGGGGCAAATTGTTGTAAAACATTTGTTTTAAAACTTGAAGAATGATTTCATATTTTTCATAGCATTTCCAAAGTTAAAACACTCCCTTATTATAATACTTGCTATTATAAAGGAGACACCTATTGGGTTTAACTTAATATTTGCTTAATCCTGGCTTTTAAAAACCATTGCTTGACTTACTTTGATTTCTTTTTAGTTCATTAATTGAAAGTTTTCAAGTCAGATTCCTATGTTATTGGAATTTAAACATATTTATAATTTTCCTAGGTCTTAAGAAACACAAATTGCATTGTGCCCAAAATGCCTCTTTTTTGAGAAAGCATACATTTCTAAAAAGAAAGAAATCCATATATTTGTGATGCTAATATATAGTCAACAATTAAAGTAAATACTTTTCTTCTCATACCTTCAGCTACTTTCTCTATGAGAAAAATAAGGTATTTTTTTCTTGCAAAAGAAGCCTGCATTTTTGGTGAATATAATGGTTAAATGATATCTTAGTGGTATCCAAAGGAAGGGAGCCATGACTCCACAGATATTGAAAAACATTTCCATAAAACTAGCATAGTGTTTGCATGGTTGGCTTTTTGCCTATTGCTTAGCTAATTTATGCATTGCTATAGAAAACAATGTATATCTGGTACCTACTATGTTGACTCAGGTTCCAGGCATCTCCCTTAAGCTATGTGAGATGAGAATTAAGTCCAACATTAATTTCTGAAAATGAGCAACAACAACAATAATACAAAAAAGTTGCAATAATAGCAAAAGTATTTGTTTTTTTAAAAGGAAACAAAATGGAAATGAATTCCTATTCTACAATTTAGGTTCCCGTTTCCATTTGTCAAACCAATGAATGAAATATTAATACTAAATGATTTTTGAGAGTTCTGATGGATTGCATAGTTTCTTTGCTATTGAGAAAGTTAATGTTTATGATATATCCACATTTTGTGCTAACTTGGAAGAAATTGCTATTTGGGAATTGCAAGTCTTTTTTCTGTGTTTCAAATAGTCCTCTGTCTTCAGGAAAAGAACATGTAGAGAGATAATTTGCACAACATTTAGAATTACTGGGAAATCAGTGAAGAACTTAAAAGATTTGAAACTAACCTGGGTGAAATGTCACATCCTTGCTGCATAAAAGCACCCAGGGAAAACCAGAGGCTGTTAAAGATGCCAAACTCATTGGGAGGCTGGTCGCTGGGTCCTTCCTTTCCATCCTCTGGCTCTTCTGTGTGCCACTCATATGGACTAAATCTACTAACTAGGAATAAGACCACGCTGACACCAATATAGGCAAAGACTATGCACATCCAAATCTCATAGGCCAGAGGATCCAAGAAGGAAAACACTCCTGGTTTGGATTTCTGAGGCTTTTTGATCATGATAGATATGCCCAAACTCATGAAGGGCTTAGAAAAGTCAATGACCTCCTCTCGTACCAAAGTGATTGTCAGAGGGGCAATAGCAATCTCTGCTTTCTATAAGAGAAAAAACACATGGAGACACATAGGTTAATGAATTTCATGAAGCAATTAGCACTGGAATGATCCATTTAAAGCTAACCAGTCATGCATTTATTCTACATTTATTTTTGAAGTGCCAACAATATATAAGCCTAGTGATAGGTACAAAAATGAATAGTAATTTTTTCATAAGATATAACTTAAATTGCATAAAACATTTTTATAGGTTCCAGTAATTAGATTAAAGGATAGAAAAAAGAGAAAGAGTGGATAAGCAAAAATAACTTGAACTCAAATTACTGTATTAGTCTTTAAGGATCTGGGACAGTGCAGAGGAGACTTGACAGTCTTTCCATATGGCTGAATTTGTGAATTTCCTGGCCAGGAATGCTGCTATGTTGCAGCCTTTTCTGTTTCATTTGGAGCATTGCCACTGATTCATTACTTGGCCATCCCTTAATATTATGAATTGCAAATTTCAAACAGTCTTTTCTTTTTCATTCCTTTCCAGCTATGAGAAAACAGATCATAAAGCCTGTGCTAGTATGATAAAAGAAAATCCGTTGTTTGACAATATTTTCCAATTCAGCACACACACAAAAATCTGGAAATGGGCATTTATTTCTGGCTATTCACATATTTTGGTTTCTTTACCTTTATTTAAAAAAAGAGATTTTGAAAAACAGTAGATTCATTTCTCAGGTATTATAATCATAAGGCACTAGCCTCCATTTTCAGAGTTCTGTGATTTTGAGCAATTTTTCTGAGCTTGTTTCTACAGCTATAAACTAAGGATACTTTTTCCCTGTTTACCTCATAATGTTATTGTGATTATTTATTGGAAGCCTTAAGAAGGTAATAGTGAGCATTTATTGGGAGATTCTGTGGCTGATGCTGATCTGATGCAGATATTTTGAATAGCTTCTCTTTTAGTCCTCATAAGAATCGTATGTTTATCATTGTCTAGATGATGAAACTGAGACTCAGAGAAAGGGGATTCACACATCATGGCAGCTCTGGGATTTGAATCTGGGCTGCTTCTGTTAAATCACCACCAGCTCTAAAATCATGTGAAATAAGGTGTAGAGTGTAAATCATCCCACCTCTAAAATCAAATGAAATCAAGTGTAGTGTGAAAACTAAACTGTCATATGATCTACAAATAAAAGGGAGTTTTGATTATTTATTTTAAAAGGAATATACTTGACATTAAAATGGAATCAAAAACATGCTCAGACACACAAATTCTTACATAGAGGCTGCCACTCTTGCAATGACTCTTACATATCCTCAGGCTCCTGGTTCTATACAGTGGCCAAGGGCTTGCGACAGGGGCAACTGGGGGGTTAGAATGGGGGAGGTACGTTTTAGTCACGTCTCCCTGGGTGACTGAGAATTGACCACATATGCCTTCAAGAGGGAATAAGCTTTGTTTACATCATAAAAGGCCATATATACAAGAGTCAGACCATTGCTGGAAGGTTATTATTTTCCCCATAGCTATCATTATGTGTATAATTTTTGTTACATAAGTGATATGTGAACTAGCTGTAGAAAAATTGGCATATTTTAATTATTTTATTGGTGTGACCCAGCGCATTAGGAAACGTTATCTGTATTCCCATCACCTACTCTTGTTTTTTCTTTCTATATACTCTGAAAGACTTTGTTCTATGCAGAGTATTTTTAATTTCTTTTAAAAGGGAATAATGTAGAACATTACATCTTACAATTCTTTTTCTCTTCTCAAATAATATAATGAACACTTTTCCATTTTAGTATACAAGTTAAAAGTAAGTTTTAATGATTGCAAATGCTTTATTGGAAAAATGTCAAAATGTATTCAACCGTTTTTTAAGTCTGAGGGATATTCATATTGTTTCCAGTTTTACAAAATTTAAAACAGTGAAGCTGTGAACATCTTGAGGACAAATCCTAACACATGCTTTAATTATTTAAGATAACTTTTTAGAAATGGAATAGCCAGTCTAAACAGTAATAATCTTTTTAATGCTCATAATGTGCTTTGCCCAACTTTTCTCCAGAAAGATTATGCAAATTTCTACTGTCCCCAGCACTATGTAAAGGCATGTTCAGTCTTAAACCTCAGAAAAGCTCTGTTTATTTGTCTTCACCAATTTTCTGGAAGGAAATTAGATCTCCTTGTACTAATTTGAATTTGTTATGATAAAACAAATAGCTACTTGTTCTTTTATGTATTACTGTCATAATCTGCCCCCACTTTTCCATATTGAGTATTCATTTTTTTACTTCCTAATTTGTGAGCACTTTAAAATATATTTAAAATATTCACTTTTATTTCCCATATATGTTGCAATTCTTTTCCCTAATCATCAATTGTTTTGTTTCCATAACTTAATTCAAGGTCTTTTCTTGCAATACATAGGTTTTAAACTTTGTCGTAGCCATATAAAATTATTTGTGTGTGTGTGTTTTCAGCCTTTGGTTTCATGTTTTAGAAAAATCATTTTCCTATCAATATTATATATTTTATTCTAGTACCTATAATTCTCCTATCACTTTTTGGTATCTTCCATAATGAAGTGTTAGAAAATTGTTAATTTTCCAAGTAGTCATCCTCCTGTACCAACAGGAATAAATAAATAACACATCTTTTCACTTACTTGAAATGCCTCCTTTCACATACTACATTGTTCTGTGAGGTATCTTCTGAAATTTTTAATTTACACAAGTTCCCACTAGTGAGGGAAGAAGCCTTAAAAAGACACATGAAAAGAAATACAGGTGTTTTCTGAACAGAAAACTAAGTACCATAGAAAGTGAACATTGGATGAAAGTGGTGACATCCATGTCCAATGAGGGACACTTTCAAAAAGTTAGAGATATGTGAGAGTCTAGAAAGAGACTAGAAGAGATAGGTTACACATGGGCTTCCTCTGCCAACATCCGGGATGTTGCATGTGTGTTGTTTCATGACCTCTCAGTAATTCCCAAAATTGAGTGTATAAAATGTCTCCACAGGTAATTCTGGTGCTAGTGGACCATGGAATGTGCTTTGAGAATTATTCCCTTGGACTAAAACATACACACACACACACACACACACACACACACACACACACCCCAAGTGTGGTAGAGGCCCAGGAGATGACCCTGAAGCAGCACACTGCAGGAAATCAGGGTGAACTGGCTTTAGTGTACAGGCATGGTAGCAAAAAGCCCTGAGTGTGAGAGAGGTTCAGGGCTTCTGGGTCTCACACATGGTGTGTTGGATAACATGTAAATGCTTCACAGACAATCTGTTCATTACAATTATAGCAACAAAGTTTGCAAGGAGTAAAGTAAAAAAATATAGTGAATCCAAATTTAATAACTTTGCAAAGTTAATCATCTAGACATAATAGGCTTTGTTCTATAGAAGAGAATGGATTTAGTTTTACCTAGGTCCCTGGCAACCAGGCACTCATGTATGTGTTTGCAGTAGGAAAACAAAAAATACATTGAGAAACAAGTATAGACTTTGCAGACACCAAAATGGAAAGTACCTAGACTTTGGAGTGTGTAAGAGACCTGGAAGAAGATTCCTTTTGGGAAAAGAGTGGACAACTCAAGCATCAGAGATTGGAGTCTAACTACTTGCAGACTGGCTGAGGAATGAATATGAATATGATATTAATAACCATTATGTTATCTTTTGTCTCTTTGAGAACTGCATAACTTTGGGGCTTTTTGTTATTGTGACATGTATAGCACTGACATAACTTTTTCGCTAATTATGCTACTCTCTTCATATCCTTTGTTTTCATTATTTAAACAATTTGCCCTGAATGAAATGTTGTCAGAACACTTGCAAAAGAGTGAGTCTGGGCTGCCCGGTGGGTAGGGACTCCAGAGAAGAGATGTATTACAAATGCCCTAGAAAGTAACTCCCGTTCAGTTATGCTGTTCGTAACTAACTGGTAATCCAAGTATGATTTTTTTTGAGATGAAATTTTCAAGAGTGTTTTCTAATGGGAATGAATTACAGTAGTTCTAACAACTTCGATAATGTTAACATCTAAGGTATGCTTACTGTATCAAAAGTTTAAAATGTTAACCAAAGAAGAAATGCTTTAGAAACTCTTTTCCTTTGGAATTTAAAGCTCAATATGAAACAGTCAGTGAACTCTGTGGTAAAATAGATTTTGCTATTTTTTTTAAACTGCATTTTTTTTTCTCATTTAGGGTCACCTAAGCAGTCAGCAATTCTTTCCTATGGATATAAAACTAACCAATTGCTTCATAATGTCAAACAATTTCCTCATTCTGCAGAGGTTTTAGCTACTTTACTGTACTGTGCAAAGAATGTTCATTGCTTCATGGTCTAAAAGGCAAGATGCAGAATCATGAAACTGGTGAATTGCAGTTCTGGCTTGGAAAGTGAGTCCCTCCTAGGACTTCAGTTATGTTCTAAATCTTTCTATCTTTCTTGTTTTCTGAAGAAGATGACTCTGTGTAATTCTCCATTTCAAAGGGGTCTTGTGAGGATTAATCAGAGTACATTTTGAGGGTGAAATATAAGTTGGCTTTTAGGAAATTTCATATTACATTTCAAGTATATGTTACTTTATTGGTTACTCGATTAATAGAGTTTCCTACGAGCTATGGATTTGGTTTCCGGACTTCTGAAATATTGTGCTGTCACTAGCATACGATAATTGCCAGTTTGATTTTGACATTTTGCAGTGGTAGCTGAAGACATTGATCTTGATATTGCTCTGATTCGGGCAGGAACATTTATGCTGTATTTGCCCTCAGCTATGAATGCGTACACTCAATATCAAGTACACTCAAGGGAGGCGCATAACATGCTTTCATGTGAGGCCCACTTTGGAATAAATTCTGGCTTTTGTGTTTTGCTATGTATACTAGTATAAAAAATGATGGCACTGCATAAAGTTTAAATTTACTGTGTTCAGCAGAATTGTAAGAATCTGACATTATTGATGAATATTTAATAGAGGATAAAGTAATATAGTGATTGCCTCACCAATTACTTAAAAGATATCTATGAGTAATTACAAACAATGGAGGTATAAATAACTATCTAAAATAACAACCACCTTTATATTGTTGAAGGAAATCTGTTCCTATGGTTATCAAATACAAGATTACTATTATATTTGTTTTGTAGTTCTATACATGGCAGCATCAAACTTAAAAGAATAGTCACTCCAGATCCTGAAGTCAATTAAAAAAACTAGGATTTCATATTCTGAATTTTTATCTTCTTTCTGATTTTGGTCTTATCAAGTGTCAGTTTTTCTCATTGTTTGTGGATTGCATTATTAATAAAATAGAGAAAGATTTAAACACTGTATATGCCTCTTGGAATGTAGCTGCAAATTAAACAGTAACAGACGTTTAAAAATTGTTATGTGCCCAAGATAAAAGAAGTTTCAGGTATATGTAAATAAATTCTTCAATAAGTTGATTTGCTTACCCCATAAACAAGTTCTCCTACCATCCCATTCCAGATTTTTGTGTCTGCATCCCTTGCTCCATATTTTCCATCAGGGACAATGGCAATTTTATACTTGATACCAATATGTTTTGCAATTTCAGATGCCAAATCTACACAGTATCCTTCATACTTGTCATTTCCTTCAAACATTTCATGATTTTTCTTGTACATAACATATGGGGATTCCTATAATGAGAGAAGTAGAACTGTAAAGGAGAAATTATAAAACATTTGAAAAACTTCATGTAACTTTCCAATTTCAGAATTTGACAAAAGGTTGTATTTAGTATTGGTACACATACTGATTTTGTGTAGCTAGAAGTCAATAATAAAACAGATGAATATATAAGTATGCTTACAAGAGATTAAATTGCTTTGCATTGGATACTAAAACTGAAATCTTTAAATTTCTATTGGATTAAGTATTAAAAACCTAACACTATGACTGTGATGGGAGAAGTGTCAGTTAATAATTATCTAAAGAAGCATAAATTATATTCTTTGGCAATGAAATGAGTATTTCTAAAATATTTCATGAAATTAAAGACTATTCAGTAGTCAGCTTCACCTAATAAAAGACTAATTCAAGGTCACAGGTTTCCATATTCTGCATCTTATTTAGCCACATTCAACTGTGACTTCCTTTAAGAAAAAGGTTACATCATTTTTCTTTGATCTCTAGTGTTTGGCAAGATACTTTTCTCAGAACAGGCACTTGGTACACTATCATTCAAAGAAAAAAATGAATTAATATTTTAAAAATTCTTAAATAGTTATTTGCATTAAATCTGCTTTCCTAATGTTGTCCAATATTTTGGCTTTAAGTATGGTTTGTGCTGCATGAAATTTAATTATATTATAAAACATTTCCCTAGTGATGCTGATAATTTTCCTCCAGTTATAATGAGCATACACTTGAGGTGATATTCCCATTTAGTTTTCTAAGCAAGTGAGACAGAAAATTTGATGAATAATTTTGGTGAAAATCCTGATAAAATGAAAAAGTTTATCAGTGGCTAATAATTACTGGATAGTTTTCAGTTACACACACACACATACACACACACACACACACACACACACACACACACACACACACACCCTTAAACCAAACCATTAAAAGACATGCACTAAAGAGACATTTTAGCAAAAAGCACTTGATTTTGTAAGTGGCACCTAAAGCCACCAACCAAAGATAGACCTGGTGAACACATAATGTGGAGAGAGTCCTTGGTCACATCTGAGTTTTTCCAGTCATTTACAGACAAGGAGTGACCACCTTTGGCTACAACATTATTCAGATAATGTATTCATATTTTATAAAATTGTACTGTAACTTTTTTTGGTAATCTCTCATAAAAGTCTTTCCTTTTTTCCCCAGAAAATTCATAATTGGGGAAGTTGAATTTGCTCTTAAAACTCTACAATAGAAGGTAATTTACTTTGCATGAATAACATGGCAACCTACACTAATTCTGATTTTGTTTTTAAGTACTTCATAAATGTAGAACCCCTTTTAAAAATTTAATAAAACATGTGAATTATAGGACATTTTATTTTCTCATAGAGATGCCCTAAATAATTCTACAGTGGGCAGTTGTCCAGGATTGGTCCTTCTACTGTGTTCTTAAATCCTGCCTTAGGTTGGCACAGCCAAATGACCCAGAAATCTCCAACCTTTTTGAATTTGATGAATATTCTAACCCTGGAATCGGGTAAAAAGTTCTTCCACACATAAAAGTAAGGCAACCAATTGCCTCTTCTTTAGATAGATGAAAATTATGCAGTAGTTTATGGAAAACATTGTGAAAATATAAAGAGGTTAGCAAATGTGGTTTTACAATTGGTGAATTGTGGTTATAAAATTGGTGAATTGTTGTGAAGCGTTATTATTTTCTAAAATATGCAATAAAATATTAATAGTTATTAGGAGCTAATTCTTACGTTTTCTCTTTTTTTTTACAATAACCTTTTTAAAATATGGAAGAGTACTTAGAAAAAAGCAAGAGCCACATATATGTAAAATGCTTAAATTCAGATTGAAATGGCTGTACAACTATTATCTATAAGTGTAACAAGTTTAAGAGTTTTTCAAAAGGGGTATAGCAAAGGCTTCATTTGGTACTATGGTTGAAGATCAATTCACAAGTGTCTGCAATATTTGAACACATGATTTTTTTTACTCAAGTACATATATTACTGTATTAGCTTGTGTGTGCAAGTTTCTCTAGCTAGTATTTATAATCTAATTTGCTAAATGCCCTCTACATTATATAATGAACAATTTACTTCAATAAAAGCTACATATTTGTTATTTAATCAAACATTTATTAAGCAGCTACTGTGTGCCAGTCAGTTTGCTGGGTGATAGGGACACAAAAATAAGTAAAGTATGCCCCTTGTTCTCTGCAATCAAAGTCACTATAACTTTTTTGTAATAATGGCAAAGGAGTATAAGATGTGAGGAACAATAATAAAATATAGTAGTAGACTGGGCGCGGTGGCTTACGCCTGTAATCCCAGCACTTTGGGAGGCCGAGGCGGGTGGATCATGAGGTCAGGAGATCGAGACCATCCTGGCTAACACGGTGAAACCCCATCTCTACGAAAAATACAAAAAATTAGCCAGGCATGGTGGTGGGCACCTGTAGTCCTAGCTACTCGGGAGGCTGAGGCAGGAGAATGGCATGAACCCGGGAGGTGGAGCTTGCAGTGAGCCAAGATAGCACCACTGCACTCCAGCCTGGGCAACAGAGCGAGACTCCGTCTCAAAAAAAAAAAAAAAAAATATATATATATATGTATATATAGTAGTGAAAAACAATAGTAGCTCTTACTTATTTAGTGCTTACTATGTATCGGGCACAATGTAAAGTTCTTCATGTCTTTTCATTTACTTTTGACACTGGCACATTGAGGTAGGCATTTCCTATTTTGCAGATGGGACAATGGAGACTCAGGGAGGTTAAGCCAGTTGTTCAATTTCACAGAACTAACTAGTGAAAGAGGTGGGAACTGACCCTGTATTTTGATATTTTGTTTTGTTTTTGTTTTTGAGAGACAGTCTAGCTGTGCTCTATCACCCAGGCTGGAGTGTAGTAGTGCGATCTCGGCTCACTGTAACCTCTACCTCCCGGGTTCAAGCGATTCTCCTGCCTCAGCCTCCCAAGTAGCTGGGATTACAGGCGCACACCACCACTCCCGGTTAATTCTTGTATTTTTAGTAGAGATGGGATTTTACCATGTTGGCCAGGGTGGTCTCGAACTCCTGGCCTCAAGTGATCCACTTGCTTCGGCCTCCAAAAGTGCTGCAATTACAGGTGTGAGCCGCTGTGCTTGGCCGACCCTACATTTTAAAATATCTGGAAATTTTTGAAGCTATTTCATTTATCAAAATATGTGCAATTAATTGAGATTCCATATGACTTAATGAAATATCTGGAAAATTTTGAAGCGCTTACTGCATTTATGAAAATATATGCCATTAGTTGAGATTTCATATGACTTAATGAGAGAGGGAACAAGATTAAAGAAATGCATTTCTGCATTTTTATGAAATTCATTTAATGAAATTCTTCATATGATCTATGTAAACAGTGTAAATAAAAACCTTTCAATGTATTCTCATAGTGTCTGGCATACAGAAGGCACTAAATAAATACAAAGATATCCTGGCCTATCAGTGTTTCCTAAATAGTAGTAACTTTATAAAGTAATTTTATTAGAAATTCTGATTCAGGTTTTCTAAAGGAAAGTAAATATTAACAAGTGCTAGGTTATCTCTTCTGAAGCAGGCCCATGTCTATTTGAGTAAAATATTTATCTAATGTCTTCTTTCATTTTTTCAGTTTTTTCTTTCTTTTTTGTTTTGGACAGCAGGGGTCCATCAGGTCATTGTTTTCCTGCCAAGCAAACCAACAAAGACTAGAAAAGGCTTCAGCTTACTGCAGATGTTGACTAGAAATGTAGTTAGACTTTTTGCCCATCCAGGGGCATAAACAATTACTGAGATTCAAGATGAGTGATGCAGACAGCATAAGAGAAATGACATGATTGCACCCAGGGAGGTGAGGAGGTTTAAAGGAGAGAACGGCTAGGCTTTCCTTGAACAATGTCTCTCATGGTTGCTTAGCTCTGCTGTTTCTTTGACTGTGTTTCATTTTGCTTTGCTTTCCTTTCATGTCAAGTCCAAAAGAGTAGCAAATACTCAACATTCGCCCAACCTCCTCATTTCCCCCATGCTCAATCTGATAAGTTGTCTGCAAGTAGCTCCTCAAACACTTCATATTAGAGTTAATACAAAGTTTGGGGGCTACTATGGGGGAAGAAAATACAAAATCTTTTCAATATAATAAATAAATTCTGGCAAATTATTAAGGAGGGTTTGTGGGGTATCTTTGTAAAACAGCCTTATGAATTCCCAAGTGTTCAATTTTGAATAAAAATGGAATGATCAGAAGGATAGAGTAACTTCTTTTTTCTGTCTTATGTATACAACCTGCCATGATTATTATCAACTACTGTGCTTTGCAGGACAGTAATTTCTTAAAAGTTATTTAAAATGCATTACTTCTTAGTGAATATGAGTTGTATATTAAGATAGTTTCTCTAATGAATGGGGTTCTACATCTGCTCTGCTTTTCAGGAAAGAAATCACTCTCTGTTTAAAGCTGCTACATTAGGGCTTGCTTATGAAAGTATTTATGTACATTGATTAAGATGATTTTTAATCAATAAAATATAATTTTCCTACCAAGGAAATTTTTCTGGATTATTTGTATTTAGCAAAAGTGGAACTACTGAAACAAAATATTTCTTAGAAAGGCTTCAAAATTTTCTAAACATCACAAATATAATTATTACAATTACTATTGAAAGTTGTTAAAATAATGAGATCAGTGTTAACCAATGTTGTCTCCTATGTGGATATTTGGTTTTCTCCAAAAAATCTTAATGGATGTAGATAACTTATCCCATGGATAAAATTCTTAAAAGTGAAAATTAAGATAATATTATTCAATTCAGAAAAAAAATGAGTAAATCTAATGGCTGAAAAAATTTAAATTTAGCCAAAATTATTTAAAAACTAACTGATTTATAAGCTCTTCAGTGAGTGATGTATGGGAAATAGGAAAACTAATATTTGGTATAAGGAAGAAAATACATTTTAATTTTCTGTATGTATGTATATATATATAATACATTTTATATAAATATGCATGTGTATGTTATTATAATGCACATATATATGTATAGTGCATCTATAGAATTTTACATAGAGAAGAAAAAATATCAAACATCTTATAAACAGTACAAAAAGTAACCTCTGGAAAGATCATGTGTGATAAGGGTAATTGCTTTTAGGTTTGTAACATAATTCTGATACTGGAGTGAATAAATTTGGTTTTATGGAAAATTTGCCTAAAGGATTGTTGTGTTCATGAGATGGTAAGAAATATCTTTGTAGTTGAGCAATACATCATAAGCATCTCTTGACTTCGGTAGTAAAGCTTTGGGAAAAAAAGGAGCTTGTCTGAAACATCCCTGTATTATCTCCCCTTTTCCAGAGAGTTCAATAGTCAAGAAAGTAGTAAGATTACAGAGGAAAACACCACCCTCCCTTCTCCCAAGATCTACTGTAAACTGCTTTTCCCTCAATTGCTGTATTTATCCAAACCACATGGAATAGATTTGGCTTCTTTGGGTTATTTGCAGAAACGATTACTTTTAATACAAAAAGTTAAATCAATATGGTCATAGTCTTATAAATTTTATTGATTTCATAAAATTTTTAGTCAACAAGGCTTAAAGATAAAAATGATGATATTAATTTTATTTTCTATTAGATTTTGCTGTGGTATATTCAGTATGATTATATTCAGGTGGAGTAAATTCCCTATTAAAATGAAAATCACATTGTAGGTATACAACACTGTTACAAGAAAAAATAACTTTCAACAGCCATAAAAGCTAACACTACATTATATTTAATAAAGATAGCTAATATAATTCTTAATTATGTTTCTGGTCTGCTTTCTCTCAATATACTATTAGTTTCACTGAGTGCAGGATTTTTGTCTGTGACATATCCCCAGGGCTTAGAACTGTGCCTAGCTCATAGCAGACGCTCAATAAATATTTATGAATAACTGAATTTCTCAATCAATTTTATTTAGCAATAGCACATAGTATTACAGTGTGTCAACATATAAATAACAACATACACAAAGGACAGACAACTGGCAGAACAATAACACCATATCAATTTCAATCAAAATGAATTATATCCAGTGCTCACTCTCAGCCTTCTTCTATATCTAGATATAGGTATCACATATATTAAAATGTCTAGCCAATTCCATCTGTGTTGGGAATTTTCAGTTGAATCTGGGGATAATTACATGCAGATGCCAATATCTTGTTTATCTACAAGGGATTTCTTTCATAATGAATAAAGTGGGAGGATATCACAGGTCCTGGACTACCATTTTCAACAAAAGCAAATTGAAGGAACACTTTCAGAAAAAGGATTCTAGTATGTCTTTTTGAATTACTGAATGATTATGCAGTTGCAAATACCAGAGCTATTATTTATATAAAGATTACATTTTCATACAAAAAGACAGATACTAGTATTATACTATTTTGATAGCAAAAATATTGATGGCTTTACTGTCAAACAACATATAACTTTACAGAATATCCTTTATCTATCTATCTATCTATCTATATGTGTGTGTGTATATATATATATATATATAGATAAAACAGTTGGATTTTTTCAGTCATTTTTATCTTTTTTTTTTTTTTTGATAGCATGCTTCCTAAAAACTACCCATGCTTGCAAAATTGATTCAGTATTTTGGTTTTGAGAATTATTTGTCCAGTCCCTTTAGTAACAGGGATGGAAAGGAGATTCTCTATATCATACCTATAATGCACATTAAAACACTTTATTTCACACAGAACAGGCAAAATTCCAAGAGATCTTTAAAGAAAACAACTGTATATATTCAGAAAACAAGCACACAAATTCCGAGATATTTACTTATAGAAAATCTACCCTCGGAAATGGAGTGATATAATTCCATCATTTATGTACAGTGACCTCATTTCAAGATAGGGGAATTGATATGTCAGAATTGCTAAGTGATTCTTTGTCAACATCTATTTCTTGAGAAAGATGAAGATTAATTCTTCTTTTGTTCTAGGATCTCAGAAAAGTCACAGAACTTAAATTTTTTTTTTTCTGGTAGTCCAGAGTTGGTCATCCAAGAAGAATCCCACATGAAAAATAAGCTTAAATTTACTACACTGGAGAACAAGACTTGAGCCTTAGTTAGGAATGGTCGAACAGCGCGGAACTCTTTTCTTTCTTGATCAATTTCTTAAAATAGGATTCTTCATCAGAGGCTGAAAAGAGGAGGACTGTACTGAAGTATGACTTTCCATTACTGTGTCTTTTTTAGGAAAAGAAACATATATATATATATATATATATATATTGCTTTTCAAGTCCCATGCAAATATTACACAATTAAGTTAGAAGGTTTACACAAAAACTGCTGTTGGTTGGTTTGCATTCTAAAATCATAAACTTCTGCTGAAGGCTTGTCAAGATTACATTAAATTGCTGACTGGTGATGCAACACAGTTAAAACTAAGTGCAACATATGAAGGCTCCTCTGTGGCATTTTCATGCTTTAACCTTAATATCACTTTTGGGAACAACTCAACATTACTAAAAACCTGAAACTAAAATGACAAAAGCTAAAAACTAAATTACATAAAATACTTCCATTGTATTTAGAGTAAGGTTTCCATAAATATTTTAAAATATGTTTTGCCTAAAGAGATGTGAGCTGAGTATATATAACTTTAAATGAGATAGAAAAGGTCACCGATTGTTGATCTGTTTTGACTAGCGTTGACTTTAAAGGGCATGTTTGACTTTAGAGGAGAAAAATACATAAGATATTCTATTATTTAAAAGGTAATTTCATGAGAATCTCTTTGAAAAAGCAGCCTTAAAATTTAGAGGATTTTTCATTTTTTGATGTGGCCAAATGAAGCAATTGTATTCTTCTTAATTTTTAGAAGTTCAATAAACTATAATGTGTGCTTCTCACTGGTCAATGAGAAAAATAATCGGTGGAAGAAAACCCTTTTCTCATTCAAAATAAAAATAAAACAAAATTAATTCCTAAATCATTTAGTTATATAAATCATGCTCATTAAAATCTTCACAGTCACATCTTCACTACTGTAAACAGACAATACAAATCATTATCCGATGATTAAACTACCTGAAAATTATAATTTTAAACTTTATTAATTATTATTACATTGACTTTTTAAAAACATAGTAACAATAATAATATGTTTACTACTGGATATATTTATGTGATTGGTGGTTGACCTTTGGCATGTTCACTGTTTTGTGCTTTAGGGTCTTAGCATTTCATACATTTCCAACTAGAGTTTGACAGTCTCAATTTTTAACATCTGAGCATTTTTCCAAGAACAACAATGTGACAAAAGATAATACAAATAAAAGTACTATATGTACTCAAAGCTTAGGATGAACCTATTCAAAGCCTCAATAGGCTTTTGTGGATCAGAACACCCATGTCACCGTTGCTAACAGTCAGCTTTGCCCTCCCTGCTCACCATCGCTGGGGAGTTAAAATTGCCTGTGGACAAAATGGAACACCGTGAAGCACAGACCAACACTTACCATAATTGTGGTTACAACCACTGTTCTGTTCTCAATAGCAGCTGTGTCATTGCCAAGAGTTGGTACATCTTGAATCAAGACTAACTTATCCATATCATTCCAGTAACCAACCTGCCAAACAGAGAACATGCTTGAAAACATATTTTAGAAGCATTTACTCTAGTTCTTCTTAGAACAATGAAGGGTATGAATAGGTAAGCAAACAAAACAAAAGCCAACGGGAAAAAAGAGTGGTTGGAAGTGTTCTTACTTGCTCATGAGCCAGTTTTCCTGGTATTAAGGATCCTGTCTTGTTACATGTTTGGCAAATTTACTGTTTACAATAGTGGAGTGGCCAAGAGATTGGGAACGGTGATTCCAAAAGGAATATGAGCACGGTGCATTATTTTATGCAGATCCCCTCCTCTAGTGAGATAGACTGGTGCCCCCTAAATTAATTTGTGTGACTTTATCAATAAAGTTACATGTTGTATAGTAAAGGGAATAGCCAGATTTATAAGAAGAGCATGTACAGAATATTTTCAAGCAAAAGAAAGTTGTATATTCTTAAAGCAAAACAGGAATGGTTTTGGGTTTGATATAACCTAGCCACTAGGTAACAATCTTACCATTTTTTGAAATGCTAACTACATCAGAGATGAATATTAATGGTCGATGTTTTTGCTTTCAAATATTACATTTAAATTTGTATTTTTTTCATTTTAAATTTTTATTTTTTTATTTAGAAGTCAAGCACTTTTTCCTAAAAATGAATTAAGTAATTACTTAAGTACTCTGAAAAGTAGTAAGCTACAATGGGATCTTAATGGAAATTTAGGATTCTTTGGTTTTTCAGACCATTAAGCAATAATAATGGCTATTACATATTGAGTGCTTGCTCTGAGGCAGACAATGTACTCAATGCTTTTTAAAAGTATACGTCTTAAAGTTAATACACATACCAAGTATGGAGTAGGGGCAGTTATTATCCACATTTTAGAGATGAGGATTCATTTTAGAAGGCTAAATAAATTACACAGAGTTACATTTTAGTAGGGCCTGAGTTCAAAACTCAGGTCTATATGACACCAAGTCTACATGCTTTGCTATTATGCTATGTGACCTTCCAAAATAGGTGTTCATTTAATGCTTGACAAACTTCTTTCTTGAATTTCTTGATTCCGTTGATAAAATTCATGTCTCCAATAAAATGTATGCGTTTGCTCACTGGTCTGTATTCACTATTTGTTCTTATATGTTTTGGAAGTCTCACTTGCCTAATCCAAGTTTCTCAACTGCCATGTTAGTATTTATGAGCATATTAAAATAGAGTAAGCATTAACATGTCAGAAAGAGGCACTAGATTATTCACAAGTGTTGCATATATAATTCAATAACAAAACAGATGGAGAAAAAGACTTTTTATTAATATGGCTTGCTACACTTCTTGGTTTGATCCAAAATTATAAGTTCAGCAATTTTTTTCAATAGTCCATGTGAATCAATCTCTGGTTGACATTTATTAATAATTATGTGAAATTTTTAATTTAAAACAACTATATATTTGAGACCCACCCTCTCCTCAATTCTTTTGTGTACTTAAGTCAGTTGATTCTTGTTAACTCTGCTTTCCACATGACAGTTATATGACATGAAAAGGGGTTTTACAGTTTAGCACTCCATTAAAATGCACCCACCCTGAAGATCTCATCAGCCAATTTTCAGGAAAGACAATTTTTCTTTATTAATGAGTCCCACAACAGAAAGAATCACAGATCTGGGATACATTTTTGGAGAGTACCTAGACATTGGCAAGACCTTGACATTTTGCATTTAAAAACTAAACCATGGGTTTGCAGTTATTCCACTTTTAAAGATAAATGATTCAGAAGTGCCGGCAAATTAAAATAATAAGCAAACTTTAATTTTTTTGCCTTATACCTATATGCAATTATGGTTAAAAAAAGAGAAAGTCATATTTTGTGATATGGGACCAATTAATGATAGATTTCATGTGGACCATGGGCTTATTTAGAAGTAAGTCCATATGAGGGGTCAGTTCCTGAAGAAAGGAATCCTAAAGTTTGGACCCAGACCTCACAGAAGATGGAATTTCTCTCTCCAGTCTTCACAGCATTTTGCATTTTATTAAGAACTTTTCCCATGACTGATTTCATTTAATTAGACAGGGAAATGGATATTTTTCCTATAGACAAAAAGTGAGTGAAAAGTGGTTTTGTAATGCTAGAGCAAAAATATGGAAGCATTTAAATCACTAAATTGATAAAGGATGTCAGAAAAATACTCACCTTCTTTGGACTTCTGAAGGTGATTTGTATGCAAATGTAACTATACTAAGATATGTGAGAAAATGTGTCTGTATTTAGGATGGTCTTGGCCTAGAACATAGAGAACAGATAGGGACTGAGTGGCTGTGAGGAGCTCCTGTTCTACTCAAAGTTGATTCCTTGGAAAGCTGCTTTGATCAGACCTGCCCTGACAAATCTGACCTAATTCCCACACCAGCCCTAAACCCTTATAGGCAATGGGACTGATGATGTTTCAAGATCTTGAAACCTGAGTCAAGATCTTGAGTGATGCTCTAGAGCTGCAGGAATTTTGGTTTCTACTGCAGCTCCACCTTTTTCTAGCTGAGCATCTCTGAGCAGGTTACTTAGTTTCTTTGAACCTTACTTTTCGATAAAAGGAGAAAAAAATATATATCTTACTTTTAGGTTGTCATGAGGATTGAATATAAAAATGCACATCAATTTTCCATTACAGTGTTGGCATATAATGTGCTCTCAATAAATAACATTTTTACAATTAAAGATTTCTGAAACCATGCAACTCTGGAGCATTCCCTCTGGAGCCCTGGATGGGGGTCACTGGAGTGATAAGAAGATTCCGCTGTACTTAGGAGCTCAGACTTCAGAAAGAGCTTTGTGGCTTCTGCTTAATGAGACTCTCAATCAATTTTCCTGTTGCAGAAGTCAGACAAACTGATGGGTTGACTCTCTGATCTGTTTTCAAAGATAGCTCCCTTGCTGGCAAGTGTTCATTTTACAAGAATGATTGCTCACTTCTCAGACATATTGCCTAGTTTCACAAGCATAGCGTCTCTCATGGTAGCTCATTTTTAAGTTTAATATTCCTGACACAATGCCCGAGTTGATCGTTGCCACGGAAAAACGAAGATAGATGAGTCTACGCCATTTTATACTTCATATTTCTTTTTTTTTTTAAGAGCCTTAGATGAGTGTCAGCTGGGTGTGCAGATGTACTGTTCATCACTCTCTTAACTTACTCCTTAAGTTTCTTTTTGAAAAGTCTTAATTTTTGTTACCATCATGGTTCAATAGGCTATGAAAACATTCAGTACTATGAATAGCACACTTCATATTACTGCTAGTTACCACCAGCTTTCTTTTTCCACTATTCTTTCTCTTATAGAGAATGATTTGACGTTCTGCACTTATAGTTTTGCAAAATAAGTAATTGTCATTTGCATTTTAAAATATTCGGTTTAAATGGCAAATTTTGCAAGGTCTGGTGTGTGGCAAGGAGGTGAGCCAGTCTTACCTTTGTCCAGCTGTTAGCATTTAGCATTGTCCACCTATTAACATTTTTAGGGGCCTGTGGAATATCCTATCTGCTCCCCAGCTAGCAGAGGATCTCTACTTAAAACTTGCCTCTTTTTTGTTGCTGGCTGTGTGCTGGTAGCGTGGGCTATTCTTAACATCTCCTTCCCTTGCTTCAGTCAATCTCCTTAGAAGAGCCCCCCAGCTGCCATCCATCTCCTGCCACTCCTGATCTGGATCAGGTAGGCTCCAGCTTATCATGTATTAGCTGGCAGCCTGCACGTGGGCTATGCCATTAAGAAGAAGGAAATCTAGAGATGGTTTTCATAGCAGCTCCAAACTTCTCACAGATATAGAAGCACACCCATATTGTAGACTGAAGCAAAATGCAACTTGGAAAGCCTTTGCCATTTTCCATATATCACCTTAACTTTAATGGTCCTGCCTCCAAGCCTTCGGTTGTTGCCCCTTCCAAACTCTAACATCCTGGCAATTTTAAATCCCACCTCCTCCATGCAGCCTTCCTTTATTTGTTTTCCTCCAGCAGGAAATCATCTCTTCCTATGTAGATCAGTAAGGGAGAAAATACTAAGAGTAAAATATGTTTTATCACTTACAGGCTTTGGATAAGATAACTTATTGGGCCATAATTTTCTCATTTGAAAAAAAGAGAAATACTACTGCTCAAATTATAGGTTTGTCATGAGGATGGAATCATGCAAAGCACCAAGTCCAGTACTTAGGACACAGCAGGCATTTCATAAATTGCAGTTATCATTACATAAAAGCATGAAAATATATTTTGTAAATTTTTTTTAAACAGCCAAATATAGCTTTTAGATAAGGTTAACTTGAATATCTGTTTTCCTGAACGTCCTAGTTCCTAGATAAAAGGAATGTTAAAAATTACATGAGTTAGCTACAAAACACTTACAACCAATTACTGTGGTGGGGCTGTATGGTTGCACTGTGTAAAGTACTTCTTGAATGCTGGGAAGACCGCTCCTATACCTATTCACATCTTACCACTAGCAGAATTGTCTTCCCAAATCCAGGAACCTAGCACCAGCAGCTTACTGAACAACTTAGATGTTTCTCTCCTCTCTCCCTCTCAGCCTAATAATAATCTTACCATCCATCTTCTCTTTTGCTCATTGAAATTTATCTAGCTGATTACTTCAAGAACACCCAGCCTATTCTAAATATGTTCACCCATTAGAAGTAGTTTTTTTGTACTTGCTCTAATAATTTCATAAATGACCACCTTGAGGTGCTTATGTCTCTTTACTGCTTTGTGTTCTGTTCTGCAGAGCAAATTTTGTTTTGTGGGATTGTTTTTGCTAACCCCACCCAAAATATTGCATCCATTTTGGATAAGGGATATAAACAGTGTATAAATTAGTTTGTTTCAGCTTGGGCACACTACCAAATATCAGTTACATGACACACACATTTATCTCAGCATTGATTATAAAGAAAGTACTAAAGAATTTGTAAGTACTCACAAAAAAAGGAAATGTTCAGCCATCTTCTGTATGCCTTTAAAATGTTACATACAAACTAAGTAAACAGAGAATTCTGTTTTTCAGTTTGATTGTGGCTCACCTTTCTAGGTCCTGTGCTTTTCAGCTCAAACACATCCATTGTGTAATTGACTCTACGTCCATAGTGGTCAAACTGAACATTCCCTGTCAGCCCTTGAATTCGAACCTAAGTGAAAAAGAAAACTACATGTGTTCACTTGCAATTTCACTTATAGGAATTTTAACTTCATCTGCTGGGCTTATAACTACTTAAAAAAGTAGAACTATAAACTATAACCAACTAACTGAAATGCCAGTAGGTATTTGAGCTATTGGGATAGAATCTGAAATAGGAATATCAAAGGGATATATAAGCAATTTTGCTATACCCCTGGAAGAGGAATATATTTTGTTTTTACTATTATAAAGTTTCCATTTTTACTCGAAGAATTCTCCCTCAATTATAAAGTATTTTTATAGGAATGACAATTTTTTATGGTTACTTTTCAGTTTTATCTATATATCCACAAAATGGATTAAATAACCCTGATACTTATGCCAGATCATATTCTCACCTTGCTAATATTAAAATTAAGATATAAGAAGCAAAAACATATAAGGACATTTTTGAAAATATTGAAATATATTTTATTCCAAATTTCCTTTTAATTTGCTTTTGCTTATGTTTTGAACCTGTGACATTTCAGAACATTTAAAATGTAACATTAAATATGTATATATTACCTTAATTATTTGAACAAATAAACATTAAATATGTATATATTACCTTAATTATTTGAACAAATAGTGTTAGTATAATTATAAAAGACTAAAATAAACTGACTACTTAATCCAAAGTTACAAAGCAATTGAAAGATCTCCAGAGGTAGTCATTATTTCTGGTTCTGGAATGTTCCAGGACCCAAGTGGGCTTATACTTTCTGAACCCCTTGTGGTTAGCTAGGCCCATGAGACTCTTTCTGACATATGAGTTGTAAATAGGCAGGACAGGTAATATTATTAAGCCACAGAATTTAATTGCCAATTTGAAACCTGCCCCCAACTATCCATTTCCCTTTGCAGAATTCAAGATGGTAACTGCTCTGCCCGCCTACATCCTCGAGTGATTACAATTAGCCCAGTGCCCCTGCTAATCTAGCGTGTGTCTAAGTAAGCAAAGCTCCTTTGTTGTTTTAAGTCACTGTGATTTGGGTTTTTTATTACTGCAACATAACCTAGCTTATCCCGATTATGCATCCACATAAAATGTAAACAGCAAGATTTTACCTTATATTTTATCTAGAAATGTCCCAAAAATGATAGCTTGATATATTTAAGTAGCAATTGTAATATGTGTTTGTGCTTGGATAAATTAGTCTGTTTTTTGAACATTCAATTAAAACAAGACCATGAAATGAATTGAACTTAAATAAAATTGTGAGTTACCTGTTTGAGTGTCCTCTCCATGTCAATTCCCTGGCCCCATGGAGCAGCAGGATTTGCCAGACAATCCCCAGCATTTCCTCTCCTTGAGATATCAATTTTCTGCCTCCTAAGACTTCGGAAAGTTTCAGCCATCACAAGGACTCCATCATAAGTCAGAGCAGAGGTGTACTAACCAAATGAAAACGAATATAATGGTAAATGTTAAAATCTTATCGAGTGCCAGAAATGGTCTGGGGTTTTTGTAAGTTTATGACATAAAGCACCATTCTGTCTGAAGGATGGTTAAATTACTGATAATTAATTGACTCTGGCTTCAGAAATTTCTATTCTTGCTTTAATATAAAGCCTGTATACCAAATCTTATCATCCTGACTTAAAAGGGAGAAAAACCATTCTAAAAAATAGAAATTCTAATAAAACAGTTTTCCATCAGTTGGGGGAAGAAAGATCCTTAGGCAAGGCCTTTCTGTTGTGTCCCAGTACAAACAGCTAATGTATAAAAGGCTAATGCAACTTTGTAATCTGCCTTGTAGTCGGTTTCTGTGGTTGAACCCCAGGAGGGCTGGGCCTCTTAATCTTTTGCTGCTCCAAAAGGCCTAGCAAGGTTCCCTGAGATTTAATATAAGTTCATGGACTTGAAGTATATATCTTTGTTCAGTCTCCCAGAAGAATGAGTGGAATTTTTTATTGTTATTCAGAAATATGATGCCAGAAATAACATCTACTTATCCAACAAATGTGTATGCATCAGTGACTGTGCTAAATAGGAATGGATATTGCCACACCACATCCAATGCAGGTGCACAGGAAGGCAAAGTCATTTCATTAACCTAGGATCAAAGTTTCCAATATAACCTAGGATCCAAGTGGAGATGTGAAGGATAGACCGTCTGCTTCTCTTTGAGAAAAGAGTGAGCTCCCCCAACCTCTGAGAAATATTATTAAGGTTAGGAGAAAAAGTGAGGAAAGATTGAGATAAAAATGTAGTTTTCTAAATATAAAAATAAATCAACATGGGATCGCTTTTGGTAGAGATTTATTAGAAAATTCCTGAACACATGGAAATGGGGCACAATTTTCTTGAAGCATGACAGATCTACTTATTCAACAAATGTGTATGTACTAGTCACTGTGCTAAATAGTATCAACTACTAACTACTAATCATGACAAAAACTACATTGTCTTCTTTAGAAATTCCATATGGTCAGTTCCTTATAATTAACACCTTCTATGCCTGTATGAGCAGTAGGTTTGTGCTGTAGAAAGTGGAGGATGATCTCCTTGATTTTGTGCTTTTAAATAAAGAAAAATCATTTGAAATTCCAATTGTAGAAGGTAAACTTAGAGCCGGGCATGGTGGCTCACACCTGTAATCCTAGCAGTTTGGAAAGTTGAAGTGGGTGGATCACTTGAGTCTACGAGTTCAAGAGCAGCCTGGGTGGGCAACATGGCCACACGCTATCCCTACAAAAACTGCAAAACATTAGCCAGGCGTGGTTGTGTGCACCTGTAGTTCCAGCTACTTGGAAGGCTGAGGTGGGAGGAGGATCGCTTGAGCCCAGGAGGTCAAGGGTACAGTGAGCAATGGTTGTGCCACTGCACTCCAGCCTGGGTGACAGAGAAAGACCCTGTCTCAGAAAAAAAAAAAGAAAAAAGAAAAGAAAGTAAACTTAGGCAACACGGCCATGAGACATAGCAGCCACCATTACAGGGAAGAGAAAAACTAAAACACGGATAAAATAAGAGCATTAATTCTAACAAAGAACTGTTCAATACTATAGGATATAACTCTTGTATTAGAAGGATCTAAAAGAACCATGTAAATTGAGAGCTTTCCTATATATTCCTCCAGGACATGATAAAACAAGCTTCTGGATAGATGTGCCCTTCACAATTGATTGGGATGGGATAGCTAAGAAAAATTAAGGTGTTTAAGCAAGGTACTACACCAAAAATGAATGTGCTCCTCCTCTGCCTGACCCAACACATCTTTGAGTAGAGAAAGTCATCAAATCATCTTTTTTTGGTAAGGCAAGAAAATAAAAATGAGAAATAAAATGAATCTTGCTTAAGTCATGAAGGGCAAGAGAAAAATGCAATGCTAGTACTTGAAGACCAAAGGAGGAAAAAAAGAAAAATATTGCCACTTTTTCAACAGGAAGAAAGAAGCTGAGAAGGGATGGCACCAAAAAGCAAACGCACTTACTGTGTTTTAAAAAGTCCATTTATTTTTATGAAATATGTGAACCAGAAAAAAGAGCAGGTATCACACAGAGTGGTGCAGAGCAAAGGAGACATTTAGCCAGAGTGGCAAAGACCTGGGATTTGACAGGTCATAGAGCTGATAGATGGAAAGAAGCAGTAGTTTAAATCAGTTTTACCTTTTCAAAAGATGTAATTCTTTTCTATATGTCTTATTGTGCTATAATCCAGGGATCCACAGTTACGGGCTGACAAGTTCTAGGTGACACCTAGAAAATTCTTACTAATCATTTCATTTTTAGGCAGGGTAAATAGTGCCCTATAGTTATTTACTGCTCTGATAAGTGACTAGAATAATGAAATGATTTCTATTTACTAAGATTTATAGATAACAAGACAGAATTGGGCAGAATCATAGTGCGGTAGAAAAAGTATGGACTTAGAGAAGAAAGAACTAGGATGAATTTTAATTCTGCGACATAGGTTTATGGGAATGTGAAGCACATTTTTTGGTTATGGAGTATAAAACAGAGCAAAATGAAATGAAACAAGATAATAGTGACTCTCTATTGTGGTTATTATGAGGATGAAATTTCATATCATATCTGAGAGCTCTTTGAAAAATGTACCAGACTCTAGCTAGGAATCACGAAGACTACAAAGATGAGTATTTGATGGTTACTGCCCCAGAGAGTTTATAGGAGTGAAACAGTAAGCGTGCAAATCATTATATTAAATCCCTGATGAGAATTGCCCAATCAAATACTATGGAGATTACACGAGGGAAAGGAATCACATTTACAAAAAAATATATATATATATATATACTTTTAGTTCTTTTTAAATGTACAGTGAATTATTGTTGATTGTAATCACCCTGTTGTGGTATCAAATACCAGATCTGGGTAAGGCGCAGTGGCTCATGCCTGTAAAGCCAGCACTTTGGGACGGATCACTTGAGGCCAGGAGCTCGAGACCAGCCTGGCCATCATGGTGAAATCCCGTCTATACTAAAAATACAAAAATTAGCCAGGTGTAGTGGCGCAGGCCTGTAATTTCCAGCTGCTCAGGAGGCTGAGGCATGAGAATCGCTTGAACGCAGGAGGTGGAAGTTGCAGTGAGGGGTGAGATCGTGACACTGCACTCTAGCCTGGGTGACGGAGTGAGACTCTGTCTCAAAAAAATAAATAAATAAGTCAACCAAAAAAAAAAAGAAAAAAGAAAAGATTTCATAGAGAAAGTGGAATTTGAGATAAAGCCTTGGAAGATGGTTGGATTTCGACAGGTAGACACGATGGTGGAGGACTTTTGAGGTAGAAGCACGTGAACAGGGAGTGATAAAGGGTGGGGCAATGCAGGGCAGCTCACACTGGCTGGAGCATCAGAAAGGAGGCAGAGGGTCACGCACTTGGAAAGGCCTGATTGGCCATAGAATGGAAAACCTTGATTCCAGGAGATTTTTTTAAAGCAGGGAAGTCACATGATCAGAAGTCATGCTTTTAATCTTGGTTGAAAAATTAAACACTTAGAGTACACTTTAATTAATTATAATCAATCCTCATTATTTGTGGATTCTAAATTTTCAAATCTTCCTCCTTGCTAATATTTATTTGTGACTCTTAAATTGATACTTGTGGCACTTTTGTGGTTATTTGTGGAACTGTACAGAGTGGTGAAAAATTTGAGTAACCCAACACACAAGGTCCCAGCTGTGGCTGAACAAGGAAACACTGTTTCCTTGTTTCTGCTCTCATACTGTAAACAAGTGTCCTTTTTGTGTTCTATTTAGTGCCATGTTTTCTGCAGTTTTATACTTTTTGCTGATGATTTCACTGTTTAACATGGCCCAAAGCATAGTGTTAACGTGCCGTTTAGTGTTCCCAAGTGCAAGAAGGCTGTGATGTGCCTTATGGAGAAAATGCGCATGTTAAATAAGCTTCATTTGGGCATGAACCATGGTGCTGTTGTTCAATATCCATGAACCAACAATACATTAAATAAGGTATCTTTAAACAGAAGCACCCATAAAACAAGGTTATGTACTGAATAGTTGACAAAAAGTTTGTATCCAGAGGCTAGCAGAACTTAACACTATGTTTCCCCTGGAGCAATGGATCTATATTTGCTTATTCAGTATTTAAAGAGACTTTATAGAGCATAACTGCTGTGAATAATAAGAACGAATTGTACTGCATTTATTTATTAAATGGCTACTGAATGCCTAGCATCATGCCAAGAGTTGTGAATGATGAGAGGATTATATAACAAAGAGGCCAAAGCTATAGCATAGACAAGTCTAGTTGGATATAATCAAATAGGAGACATTAAAATAATTATATCCTATGTATTCCATAAACCTTGTCCCTGACTCCAGGACAGCCAACTAACAAATCCATTTAATAATTTGCATGTATTTATCTGTAAAATCAAAGGATTGGACAACAGTGCTTGACACATAGTGGACATCCATTTAATGTTCTGTTTTGAAATTCTGTGATTTTATAAGGCAGTGAAGATGGTATGCTGAGCTGGCCAAACTCCAGTATTTCAGAGAAGAAATAGACATAGCCAGTATGAAACATTATAATTAGAAAATAGAAGCAGAGCTGAGACTCTCTAGCCTTAGATCTTGTTTTTTCTAGGCTTGAATTTCCAAATTATATATAAAACTTTTTACTGGAATACACTGTAAGTAATAGATTAGCAAATGATGATGATGGTGCCTTATTAGGTAGGGGCTCAAACCACTAAGTTGGAGTTTCAGAAACATTATGCCACAATTTAACATGAGGTCTAAGAAAGTCATCTATCTGTTTAGTTTGATCAAATATGCTTATGATCAGAAATTTACCAGCTTTTTCTGAGCAAATATTAATAGCATACATTCACAATATCTGTCAGAAAACAATGAAAAAAACCTGATTTTTCACTGTTAATTTGAAACAGAACTTTTGCAGAAGCTTGTATATTTTACATTTCTGCTAATTTCCTAATTTGCCTACTCATTTTAAATCACTTCATGAAGATTTCTGTGTGGGAGAAAAGTTACGCATGCTCTTTCACATTTGAAGTATTTAGTTAACAATTAAAAAACATATAATTCTGAAAGGAAATTCATATGTATAGTACTGTAATAATTATAGTAAACTGCTTGAGCTAATGTCTAGCAACTCTACTCTTAAATACAGAAATTTAGAAATTTTTAAGAGCATGTGCAAGGCAGTTATAAGGACAAAATGCTTTCTTCCCATGCCATACTATGTTTGGCAAAATGTTAATGGAAAAACTGTATAGTAAAGTTTTCATCTTAAATTTTGAAACTATCAGTAATACAGTAGATAAAAATAAACAAATACCTTTGGAGGAGTCTCAGATCCTGGATACTCTCTCTGATCTAGTTTCTTCCAGCGATCCATTAGTTTGATTACCATAGGTGTATTAAAATCCACCAACTGGAATCCAGTAACATTGGCTCCACCATGTATAAACCTCTCAAGAGAAATATCCTTGAATCCCTATAAAAATTGATACGAAATATTGTTAATTTTAGTTTATTATACATGGCAGCTCTTCAATAGTAACATAAATTAATAACCTATACGTATTAAAAGATTTTTAATAAAGCAATGGCTAAAAATGTGGAAAATGATAATAAAAGATGTGGAAAATCTAATTATGTCTATTTAGCTGTAAAATTCTGTAATTCAAAATCCAATACATGAGACAAAGATATGCTTTTATTTCAGTTCAAATCAAGTATTTCTTGAATGCCTCTGATTGCCTTTTATGAAGTATATAGGCGGATATAGGAGATAAATATGATTGCATCAAAAAGTCTCCTGTTTCTCACTAACTCATTCTATGAAACTAGTATCATACTGAAACCAGTATTCGGCAAGGACACAACAAAAACGAAAACTACAAGCCAACATCCCTGATGAACACAGACATAAAAATCCTCAGCAAAATACCAGCACCCCAAACCCAGCAGCACATCAAAAAGATAGGTCACTGTGATCAAGTAGGTTTTATTCCAGGGATGCAAGGATGGTTTAACATATGCAAAGCAATAAATGTGATTCACCAAATAAACAGAATTAAAAACAAAAACCATACGATCCTCCCAAAAGATACAGTAAAAAGCATTTGATAAAATGCAACACACTTTCATAATAAAAATCCTCAACAAACTAGGCATCAAAAGAACATATCTCAAACTAATTGAAGCCATCTATGACAAACCCACAGCAAACATCATACTGACTGGGCAAAAGCTTGAAGCATTATTCCTAATATCTGGAACAAGACAACGATGTCCACTCTCACCACTCGTATTTAACATAGTACCTCCGATCCTAGCCAGAACAATCAGAAAAGAGAAAAAAAAGGCATTCAAATAGGAAAAAGAGGAAGTCAAATTATCTCTGTTCACTAATGACATCATCCTATACCTAGAAAATCCTAAAGACTCCTCCAGAAGACTACTATGTCTGATAAACAATTGCAGTAAAGTTTCAAGATACAAAATCAATGCCCCCAAATCAGTTGCATTTCTATAGCCAACAACACTGAAGCTGAGAACCAAATCAAGAACTCAATCTTATTTAAAATTGCCACACACACACACACACACACACACACACACACACACACACACACACACAATATCCAGGAATGCATTTAACCAAGAAGGTTAGAGACCTCTACAAGGAAAACTACCAAACACTGATGAAATAAATCATAGATGACACATAAAAATGGAAAAACATCCCATGCTCATGGATAGGAAGAATAAATGCCATTAAAATGATTACATTGCCCAAAACAATCTACAGATTCAATGCAATTCCTATCAAATTACCAACATTATTTCTTGCAGAACTAGAAAGAACAATTCTAATATTCATATGGAACTAATAAAAAGCTTGAATACCCAAAGCCACTTAAGCAAAATGAACAAAGCCAGAGGCATCACATTTTCTGACTTAAGACTATACTACAAGGCTATAGTAACCATAACAGCATGGTTTTGGTACAAAAATAGACACATAGATCAATGGAACACAATAATGAAACCAGAAATAAAGTCACATACCTACAACCAACTGATCTTTGACAATGTCAACAAAAATAAACAAGGGGAAAGGATACTCTATTCAATAAATAATATTGGGGAAACTGGCTGGCCCTATGCAGAAGACTGGACTCCTACCTTTCACCATATACAAAAATTAAGATAGATTAAAGACTACATAAGACATGAAAATACAAAAATCCTACAAGAAAACTTAAGAAAAACTCTTCTGGATATTGGCCTAGACAAAGAATTTATAACTAGGACCTCAAAAGCAAATGAAACAAAAACAAAAATAGACTCATGGGACTTGATTAAACTAAAGAGCTTCTGCACAGCAAAAGAAACAATCAACAGAGTAAATAGCCAACCTACAGAATGAGAGAAAATATTTGCAAACTATGCATCTGACAAAGTACTAATATCTAGAATCTATAAGGAACTTAAATCAACAAATAAAAACCAAATAACCCCATTTAAAAAACAGCAAAGGACATGAACAGATACTTCCCAAAAGACAACATACAAACAGCCAGCAAACATGTGAAAAAATGTTCATCATCACTAATCATCAGAGAAAAAATTAAAACCACAATGAGATGCCATCTCACACCACTCAGAATGGCTATTATTTAAAACTCAAAAAATAGCAGACGTTGGTGAGGATGTGGAGAAAAGGGAAAAAATAAAAACTGCAACTGTTGTTGAGAATGTGAATTAGTCCAACCCCTATGGAAAACAGTATGGAGATTTCTCAAAGAACGAAAAATAGAACTACCATTTGGCCTAGCAATGCCACCACTGGGTATATACCCAAAGGGAAGTAAATCATTTTGTCAAAAAGACACCAGCACTCATATGTTTATTGCAGCAGTATTCACAATAGCAAAGTCATAGAATCAGTCTAAGTGCCCCGAGAAATGGTAGTCCAAGAGAAGAGAGCAAGATAGGCCATTCATGGACTCCTGTGTGGTAGGAAAAAAGATGGTGTCCACCAGATGGAGTGAAGAAGCTGAGAAGTAAGGATGCTATCCCTTCTTGCCTAGAGGTAGTAATCAAGGATTCAAAAATTCTGGACATTTATTTTCTCTCTCTCTTTCTCCCTCCCTCCCTCCATCCCTCCCTTTCATCTATCATATCTATTGTGTACACATTTTCTATTATTTATCTATCCATGTATGTATGTATGTATGTATCTATATCTGTCCATTATCTATCATGTATCTATTATCTATCACCTATCTACCAATTATCTGTCTTTTATCTATCTTCCATCTATATATCTACCCATTTATCATCTTTGTTTTATACCTGGCTCCCTTTTATTGCCACTATTTTAGGCACCTTATAAAAATCCACACTCAGTAAAAAATGTAAAACAGACAATAGCAAGAAGAGAGCAAAAAGCCTATTAAGGAAGTGAATTAATAAAGCCATAGGTATTAGCTCAGAGAAAAGTAAATCACACACACACACACACACACACGAGCTTGTAGCTTTTGTAATTGCTTTCTTTTTGTTTTCTATTAGTATTTAGTAAAGGTTCTTTTGCAAATATGAATATGCTTCAAGTTGCTGAGGGAATGAAGGAGAGTGTTTTGTCTATTTTTTGTTGGGAATAAAATGTGTGGCAATAATCCTGCAGTTAGAGTAAGAAGTAATGAGGACTTGGAGTTGCTTGTCCTTCTGAATGCACTTTGGCTGTGGTTTTGGAATCTTCAGATTATTTGTTTATTTCCTTCCCTCTTCCCTCCCTCCCTTCCTCCTCCTCCTCCTCCTCCTCCTCCTCCTCCTCCTCCTCCTCCTCCTCATCCTCTTTCTTTTATAGTGAAGTAGATTGTCTTCCTAACCAACATATGTGCATTGCTGTTTGGCCATCTAAGAAAAAATGTATCAGTCTACTGGCAACTGAACAAAACTGCTGTCAAAGAGGCCCAGTTATACGAGCTAACAGCTATTATATGCTGAGCTTATCATATGCCAGGCATTGTGCTAAGCACATTACACAGATTACTGATCTAGTTTAGTTTTCATAACAAGGTTATGAGGTAGATCCTATTATTAGCCTTATCCTAAAGATATGAAAACAGACTCAGAGGGGGTGAAGAAAAACTGTTCAAAGCCATCCAGCAAATGTATGGTAGAGCTAAGATTCCAGCCATACAAACCACCCTTGAATTTGTCTTTTTCACCTTATACTCCTGCTTATTCTTACACAGAGGTGTTTTAAATTTTATTAATTATCATAGTATCTATAGGAAAGGCAGTTTTATACTGTATCCCCTCTAAAAGGCCACACTTTGAATTCCACATCTGTTACTTTCTAACCTTATATCTTCCACATTCAAAATGAGAATGAGAATGCTATGGTATCTAGCACATCTGGTTTGAATTCAATAAATGATCACTATTATCAATTAATTCACTCAACAAATATTTTTTTCATGCCTATTATATGCCCACTAATTTGAGAGCTCATCAGTAACATTCTCATTTTGTCGATAAAGAAACTAGACACCAGAAAGTAAACCTATGTTTCTGAAATGGGAAAAACACTGTCCATCAATCTCCAGCTAGTAAAATGTCAGTTGAACATTTGTTTGCTTCTATCAGAGCATAGGGCAGACCCACAGGCAGGCAAATGATTCCAATGTTTTCTAAAAGCCACAGTAATTCAACTATTGCATTAGTTGCTAATTGATGACATTATTATTTTCTTTCAACCATGGCTGAGATAGAAGGTCTGCCAAACCTTCTTTCATAGCGTTATCCACAGCTGCAGCATAAAGAGGCAAAGCTGCAGCCTTCAGAAAAATCATCTGATGTAAAGTCTAGCTGATAAATAATAGTTCACATTTCTCGAGTCCATCCTGTTCTTATGCTGAAAGTAAAGGGAAAAATTGCCATGTCTGATTATAAACCACTTTCAGTTATGATTTGAATGAATGGTGGGTGGCTCAGTTAATTTCAGCTATGTCTGTTTTGAGTACAGGCAATATTTTTCATATGTTTTCATACATATTTTCTTACATATATTTTCTTTCATATATTTCTTTCATATATTTTCTTACAATTTCATATAGAAAATTGATAGGATCTAGACCGTGAAGCAGTTTTCTCAGAAACATTTATTTTGGTGGCCATTTTGATTTCAGTTTTTATCCAAAGAATACAGTGGAACTGAGAGTTCCTGGGCAACAGTGTAACAAAATTATTCACTCCACAGTCAGGAGGAAATCAGTGGTTGAGTGACTTAAGTAAATAATGTCTCTGAGGGCAGGGGGAGATCAAGGGAAAGGCTTTCTACTTGTTAAAATGGGCCACTACTTTGCTTGAATTTCACAAGGGTTAATTACCCCTCTCTAGATTAACGTCCAACTTGGTTTTTCTTTAATTTCTATTTGTAGTTCATGCATCTTTTGAGGGAAAATAAAATGTTTATAATTATAGGTATCAGATATCCTGATGACTATTTATGTAAATTTACAGGTTTATCATCTTATCACTGTTTAATAAATGCTCATTCTTTAAGTTCTACTTAATTCAGGTAACATTTCTGCTGGATTTTGCATTTCAGTTTCATAGGTTGACTAAATCATATTGAGATAGCTCTGGTGTAATTAATGGAAGGAACGTCAAATAAAATGGGGGAATTGCTTGCTTACCATGTTGTAAAAATTAGTTAAGAAATTGACTTAAAGTATGTACTTTTCATGTGCATGTAGATAGACGGTAGAATCAGACATGCTCAGTGCAGAAAAGGTAAACAGGAAGCACAAAAGTAAAACAATGTTGCCAAGTTGATGGAATCTTAACTAGGGTCACTGCACTTCAATAAAAATGTGCTAGACTGCAAATTTTGGGAAGCATGTCTACTCTCCATTCTGAAACTAACCAAATACCTAAATGTAAACAAGTCACTTTGCTCTCTGTATCCTAATTTTTAATTTCCTTTATGTTCTGAATGAGGCATGAGTGGTGTATGTGTATGAGATGGTGGATGATAGGTAAGAAATAGGTTCAGTTCGTCTTTAATTATATATCCAGAACATTTTGTAATTTTATATCTTTTTAATGATTGAGCCAGGTGTTCTCCTAGATATAAATTAAATAATACTTTTTAAAATAAAAAATCTAAATGAGAACAAGATTCTAAGAATTTGTCTTGCTAATGGGACAAATGTCAACTGTTCCTTGTTGCTATTGGTGGCCACATTTAAATTATTTGACTGCTAGAGGAGTGAATATCAATAAAGAGCAATGTGTTTAATATTAGGTCCCCCTGACGGGTGTTGTGGGAGATGCTTAAGTAAATGGTCACTTGGTGGCATTATTCCCTAAGTTATTTATTTATTTGCGTATTTATTCTTTGCAATCAGACAGTCCAGAGCTTCAAACTTTTCTTTGGGAATTCAGATCTGCGAGATCTTGGGTAAATTACACTGAACCTCATTTTTCTATCTATTAAAAATCTTTTTTAAGGCCAAATTAAAGCAATTATAATAACGAAAACAATTACAATAGCATAAGCTGGGTGCTAGAGGATAAGCAGGAGTTCAACAGATGAAGAACAGGGATAAGGACTCTTTTATAAGGTTAAAAAAAGGGGCATTGTTCCTGCCTTCAGTGAGCTTGCAGTGTTTTATTTGCAGTTGTGCTGTGGGATGTTGGACAGTACCTGTTACAGAGGGGGTATAAAATAATAATTTGATAAATGAAAAAACAAGAAGAAGTTCTATACTATGACTACATAGGGTAGTTTGAGAACCCAGAGGAGGGACTATCAAAGTGGATATTTAGGGATAGGTTTCTAGAAGTGACTGTAACCACTGACTAGGATTGGGTGGGGTAAACACCTCCTGATAGAGATAACAGCCTAAACAAAACTGGGAAGAGGAAAGCAGCATTAGGTGTCTGGGAATTAGTTTGGTCTGAAGAAGGGATAGTTGTGGGGTGGAGTGGGAAAAACTGTGGGGTCAAGTAGGGATAAAATCTTAAAGGGCTTTGTGCATTAAGTTCAAGAGTGCAAATCCTTTTTCCTAAAATATTTAAGTAGAGCAGTGCTTAGGTTTTCAATGCTTACTCTGGAAGATGGTGGTAAAAACTGGGGCAATGACTCAGAGTTGGGACAATATGTCATTTGGAGAGACATCCAAACTCTGAGGAGAAGTGAGACACGTATTAGCAAGTAAGTCTGGAAAACCCATGGGGAATCAGGTCATGAAAAATCTGATGTCTTTTACTGTATTTGCAGCCTGGGGCCAATAAAAAATTTAAGCAAACGATATCATCATACTTGTCTTTAAAAAATAACTGACAGTTAAATGAAAGAAGAACTAGGAAAGAGAAAGTCTAGGGGCAAATTAGGGAAGCAATTTTCTTACTGGAATCTCTAAGAAACAGACTAGGATAAACCAACTGACAGATAAGGTTTTCCTGCCTCTACTTCTCTGGGAAATTTTTGGAACAGAGCTTAATCTATTGTGATATCATATGCTTTCACCAGGACCTCTAGATGATGGGTTTAATAAAACATACATGCACCTACATACAAATCCCATATAGGACATAGAAAAGGAAAAAGAATCGCAGCAATCTTTCATTTCTAACAAGTTTTACTCACACTTAATATGCAATTGTTAAATATAGTGGCAGAGATAATCACAGAGAAATTTCAAGAATCAGGGAGAGGCATGCCCATTCAATTATATATCAGGCATAGCTCATACTGTTCAGATGATGTTAGCTCCCTGTGGCCCCTCTTGGACCTTCTGCAGGTTCAGGCTTGAGTATTAAGGGAAAGGATTTCTACTTCTTTTGGCCTGGTTGGAGGTGAGATGCCAGCACACTGCAATAGCTCCAAAAGCTAAGATCAGAGGGGCATAGAATACATCAATGTATTCTCGTTTTATCAGGATAGAATGATGAAGGAAATTGAATGGTTGTTAATTGAAGAAGAAAAGTTCAACTTACAGATAATGACAAGACAATTTAAAATAATGCCAGAGAGCATTCACAACTTATTTGCATCTTTATTCACAAAGAAATTGCCTATTATTTTGTTTAATTACATGAAATCTGCTTTCTGTATTTCAGCCAAAAAATTTAAAGACCATTATGAAGCCAATATTTCGGTGACATTCCTTACTTTGTTTTTTTTTTTTTTTTTTTAGTGAGTGATTTTTTTTTTTTTTTTTTT